>NC_090387.1:22500-322500 GCF_036365525.1 Heterodontus francisci
CCCCAACGCCTACCCTAATCCTAACACATAACGCCTAAACCCTACCCTAAAACCCCCCCAATCCTAAGTCTAAAACCCCCCCAGACCGAACCCTAAACCAAAGCTAACCCTAGTCCTAATCGACCAAACTTCCCCAACCACCCCCCACCTATTCCTAACCTACCCAAAACACCCCCACCCCCGACCGAACTTCTGAATCTTCTTGATGGCTCCCGCCCTAAAATCCAAACTTTGTCCAGCCCTTAGACACGACTGATCCTTCAATTCGATATACTCATTGCAAAATTAATAGCACATGCTATTCATTGCAATCCCACTGATAATCCGAGCTGGAAAGGCAAGCGGACATGGATGGACACTAACTTAAGGCGTGAGCCGAATAAAAGTGGCAGCTGCTCGTGAAATTAAACTCAAGAAATGAGTATATAAACACAAGAGGGGAGGCTTTCCCACCCCTACTGCCCATTCACCCTACCCTAACTTTAAAGTGACACGCCGTCCGTTGTGACTGTCCAAGCAGTGCCAAAAATAAATGCCTTACAGGCAACAGAATCCAAGTTCAGCTGGTCGATACACAGAAATGGCGCGTGCCATTAAACAAGACATAAGAAAATTAAATTCTGCACTTTCAAGGCCATCTGGCCTGTGCTGCCATGGTCTCTACTGGGGAACAGTCGTGCCTAAGCTCACACCCCAATACCAAACTTGCGGGCCCTTCACCCCCAGGAATACATCCAATTCCCATTCCATTCCCAAATAATTATGTAACAAATAAACCAAAGTTTTAAATTAACACCCGAGTGTAATGGGGGTAGGGTTACGGACCTCTTAGATAGACAGGCCAGTTTTAATTATAATTAAATCCCCCCTCTTAGATAGGCAGGTTAACATTAATTATCATTAAATCCCTCCTTACTTCTGCATTTTAAATTTAGAATATAAATGTATTGCTGTTACAAAGACCTACCACACAGTGGCGCTGGGGAGCTAAAGCAACCCATTAATGTCCCAGGACTGGGTGATTTTACTGTTTGTTTGCTTTTGATGGACTTGGGGTGACCCAGCATGGGGTAGGGCTCTGTTACCACGGCAAACAGGTTATTTTGCAGGGCCACAAATGCACAGATCGGGCTTCCCATGGGACCATTTAAATTTAAACTTTAAAAACTTAAAAAAGGTGCAATTGTTTCAAACCCAGTGGGTCAATTAAAATTAAATTTAAAAGCAGCCTAATTGTTCCCCTTTGTTTCAGGACTGTTTTTTTTGCAGAGGTTGTGGAGCACAAGGTAAACCCAATGTGGTGGGGCTCTGCTACCATGGTAACCAGGATGTTTTTTTGCAGGGGCTCAATGCACAGACCACACTTCCCATTGGGTCAATTTAATTTTTTAAAAACAGCCCAATTGTTTCAGGACAAGGAGACTTTTCCAACCAATCACATTCAACATGGGAGGGGTCAGCCAGCTCACTCACATTTATCCAACAGATTTTGCAACGAATCGGCCATTTTCCCCTGAGGAAGCTGGAGTAACAGCGAAACGTCGGGAAAAACTATTCCTAGCCGGAATACTCATTGAGTCAAAGAGAATTTTTTTCCACAGGTTGGAGAGAGAGAGAGAGAGAGAGAGAGAGAGAAAGGGAGAGAGAAGGATTGACTGGGTAGAGGGACTTCGGGAAACCGGAGAACCTTCCCGGAGAAGGAGAGAGAGAGGGAGCGACCAGGTAGAGGGACTTCGGGACGCCGGAGAACCTCCCTGGGGAAGGAGAGAGAGAAGGAGAGAGAGAAGGAGCGACCGGGCAGAGGGACTTCGGGACACCGGAGAACCTTAGTGCGGTAGAGTATTGTTACGAGGGGACATCCCACAGTAACTTTTCTTGCACATTTTACACCCAGACAATGCAACGGAATACACAAAGAAAACGTGGGCCTTTCCCACCACGCAGGAATTACGCACACACGGTTCCAGTAGGTAGAGGTAATTTAATTAGAGATAGTTTTGCTACAACGGTTAGATTAATTTATAAAATAGCCCAGACGATTCACCATTTAGTGTTACTAGAGAGCCAAAGGGAGCCTCCTAAAGGCATTATAAGACAATCAGATAAATTAACATTTTTTATAAAGCCAGCAAACCCATCACGGGAAACGCTGAGAAAATTGGCTTTAAATTCAGAAAACTGGGCAAAACAAACAAGACAAATTCTAATTGAGCATTACCAAATTAACCTCAAGAAATTGGATGATGACTGGCAAACAACAGAAATTACTGACCGGCTCCAGGAAGCCATTGCCAAAGCAATAAATTGGAATAAAAAGAATCTTAAGAACAGATTCAAAGCTCAAACAATGGATGTGGTAAGAAAACACATCCGGCATCTGGCCACACGGAAAAACACAGGACAGCAGGTCAGCCCACAGACCAGGACTGCCTTGCCCCATAGATCGGGTACCCGGACCTCCAATGTGGCCACCACCTTGAACCTCGACATCATGCCTGCTTCCCAAGAGTCCGAGCCTCAAAGGCCTCGGCAGAGCGAGGGGAACGACCGACAGCTGGCTATACCGAACCGGACTATGACTAATCGCACACACCGAGTCCCAACCTCCACCAGACCGAGCCATCCCCCTCCCCACCCCCCCAGACCATCGACGAGTCGCTCCCCCACACATTGCTTCCCTCAGACCGTGGTAGAAGAACAGCCCGTGCCACAGAGACAGGACCAAACCAGGCCAACCTCTCCAACTCCACTGCCAACCCCCTTAGTTAATTGGTACCCCGACATTACAGTGGTACGTGAACCCCTCCCGCAAAGACAGAGAGAAGGCCGGAATGAGCCGACAGCCTCGACTTCCACAACGGCCCCCTCCACTGGACAGGTGAACCCCTCCCCTACGAGTGTGCACCCTAGGGCTACAGGGACACCCCCACCACAGAGGCAAAGCAGGCGCCGAACTCAGGCGACATCCTCGACCTCACAGACAAATTCTGTGACTGCATCCGCAGGCCCTGCGCCTGTCAGGGTGGACCCCGAGACGGTGACGACACGCTCACCCCCGCTACAAGGACAGAGTGACGACCATTCTGAATCTGACACTGATAGGGACAATCCACAGCCAGTGACAAGGCATCCTAATACTTGCCAGAAAAACAGAAATTGGCAACTCAAACCTGTTAAACCAATCTTGATCATGGGGGACTCTAATCTCTCCCAAATAAAAAGCTGCCCAAACCCAATCACACAAATTGACAGCTTTCCAGGAGCTAAATTCATTCATGCCACGGCTGTCCTAAACAAGTTACAACCTTCCCCAGAAATTAAGAAAGTGGTGCTGGCAATTGGCATTAACCACCGCACGCAAAGACCACTGACTGCAATTAAGCAACTACAAATTCTCCTAAAAGTGGCTAAAACTAAATTCCCTAATGCACAGATTTGGGTGCCCGAAATAAATTTCAGCCAATCACTCCCAGAAGGGGAAAAGGATACAATCCGTCAGTTAAATCAATTCATTAAAACCCAATCTTACATACCAGCCATAGCTGCCAGGTCCTTCAGGGTAAGCAGGGATCACATTCACTGGACGGAGAACACGGCACTGATCATGATCAATAAATGGATGAAACATTTAAACTAAATAGTACTGCAACCCTAGAAAAGCGGTGCCTTAACTTAGGAGAAACTATTGTCAATATTTCCAAACTCTTTACCCCTACAGAAACACAGAAAGGGGTCCTAAACAAGGGTCTTACATTTGTGCCGGTCACAAAGCCATGTAAAAAGCAGATTCAGAATGACTTAGAAAGCTTTTACAGAAGAATTAAACTCACAGATTACTTTAGGGACTCAATTACAGACAAACAACCCTTCATGCCGTCATCGGACTGGACCCCAGAAGACACTGAAATACACCCAGAGATAGTAAATTTTATGAGAGTAACTCAAAAGGAAATAGAAAAAATCCCCATATTAAAAGATAAACAGAATCTCACCAGAAGAGAAAGGCAGGCGATTAGGGAATTAAAAACTAACCCGAACATAGTTATAAAACCAGCAGATAAGGGCAGTAGTATAGTTCTCATGGACAAACAACAGTACCTGTTTGAAGCACACAGACAATTAAATAACACGGACCACTACATTAAATTAACAAAACCCATCTTTCAGGAAACACAAAAAGAGATTGACAATATATTAGAACGACTCCATAAGTCTAAATTTATTAAACGGAAACAGGTTGAATACCTGAGAGGGGAACAACCGCGGCCCAGAAAGTTTTACATACTGCCCAAAATACATAAACGTCCAGATACATGGACAATTCCAGGGGAGATACCACCGGGAAGACCCATTGTGTCAGACTGTGGTAGTGAATCCTACAGGGTAGCTGAATACATTGATTCATTCCTGAACCCCTTGGCCCAGAAACATCCCAGTTATATCAAGGACACATATCACTTCACAGAAATAGTTAACTCGTTGACCGTACCCCCTAATGCCCTTCTTTTTACCATGGACATCGAAAGCCTATATACAAATATAGAAACAAACAGAGGTATACAGGCAGTTAAAAATGCCCTTGCTAAATTTCCCCACCCTAAAAGACCAGATGAAGCTATAATTCAGCTACTGCATCTGGGTTTAACAAAAAATGACTTTGAATTCGATGGGGAATCGTACCTCCAAATTAAGGGCACAGCTATGGGTAAAAAGTTTGCCCCGGCCTATGCAAACATTTACATGGCAGACTGGGAGGAGAGTGTCTTCAAAAAGTGTCCCAAGCGCCCAATGTGCTATTATAGGTACTTGGATGATATATGGGGGGTTTGGACCCACACAGAATCAGAATTAGAAGATTTCATCAACACTCTCAATAATCATCGCCCCTCCATTAAAATTAAAGCCACAACACACAAGGAAAGCATTGACTTTCTCGACACTACAGTTTTTAAGTTGCCACTAGAGAACAACAGTCACAAATTAGCAACAAAGGTATTCTTCAAAGTAACTGACACACATACACTCCTGCACACTAAAAGCCATCATCCCAGGCACACCTTTAGGGGACTGGTAAAGTCACAACTCATGCGGTTCCACCGCATATCCACAAAACTAGAAGATTTCAACAAAGCGGTCACCACCCTTTTCACCGCACTGAGACGGAGGGGGTACACAAAGAGATTCCTCAGACATATCAAGTCCAATTTCCTGAGGGAGATGGAGAACCCACAGCCACGGTATAGGCCAACTACAAGACTACCACTTGTTACAACATACGGCGCAACAACTCAACAGATAAATAGGGTAGTGAGAAACCATTTTGAAAAGTTAAAAGGGGATGTTAACTCACTGAGCCAATATAGCATAACATCAGCTTTCAAAAGAGGCAAAAACCTAAAAGACCTATTGGTCACCAGTAGCGTAAAGGCACAAACCGTACCAAATTGCGGTGACAGACAATGTGGAACATGTAAACACCTAAAGGTCTTAAAAATCTTGCAAAACGAGAACACAGGAAAAACCGCTTTAATAAAGCAAAGAATTACATGCGAGCAACAAAATGTAGTCTATGCAATTCGATGTAAACAGTGCCACATTTTATATATCGGGGAAACAGGGAACACTTTAAGAACTAGATTTACGGGACACCTTAGTTCCATCCGGACAGGGAAGGAAGACAAGGCGATAACCAGACATTTTATGCAACATGGAATTCAGTCCCTGGAAATCATGGGGCTTGAAACTAACTTGAATTGGACACCAATACAAAGGAAAAGGAAAGAGAGATGGTGGATCTTAACATTACAAACCCAGTTACCAAAGGGTCTGAACCAAATGTAGGACAGCAAATATTTCTTCACCCATACTTAAAACGTAACACATCCAAAACAATCCTGAACTCCACATATCCCGAATCCATGGGAACACAGCACACCATCCACAACCATCTCGGATAATAACACCAGCCTTAGAAGTAGCCCATCTACCCAAAGAAAATTGGTGCCCTAACCCTAGCCCTAACCCCAATCCCCACAACACTCATGTAACCCCCGCCCCAGACCCATCCAGGACCCTAAAATCTAACCCCAAAACCAATGGCCGGACCCCAGCCCCAACCCTAGCCCAAACCCCCCCATAACATCAATGTAACACTTACCCCTGGATCCAGACCCAACCAGAAGGCTTAATTCCAAAGCCTAACGCCCCAACTCCAACACGTAACCCTAAACCTAACTCCAACACGTAACTCCAGCCCGAACGCCCAACACTAACTCTAACCCCCAAACCTAATGCGTAACCCCAACGCCTAACCCTAACCCCCAAACCTAATGCGTAACCCTAACGCCCAACCCCAACGCCCAACCCCAACGCCCAACCCCAACGCCCAACCCCAACGCCCAACCCCAACGCCCAACGCCCAACCCCAACGCCCAACCCCAACGCCTAACCCCAACCCCCAAACCTAATGCGTAACCCTAACGCCGAACCCTAACGCCTAGCACCTAACCCTAACGCCTAACCCTAACCCTAACGCCTAACCCTAACCCCTAACCCTAACCCTAACGCCTAACCCTAACGCCTAGCACCTAACCCTAACCCTACCCTAACGCCTAACCCTAACACCTACCCTAACGCCTAACCCTAACACCTACCCTAACGCCTAACCCTAACACTAACGCCTAGCACCTAACCCTAACCCTAACGCCTAACCCTAACACCTACCCTAACGCCTAACCCTAACGCCTAACCCTAACACCTACCCTAACCCCAACGTGTACCCTAACCCTAACGTGTACCCTAACCCTAAAGCCTAGCACCTAACCCTAATGCCTAGCACCTAACCCTAACGCCTAACCCTAACACCCACCCTAACCCTAACGCCTAACCCTAACACCCACCCCAACCCTAACGCCTAACCCTAACGCCTAGCACCTAACCCTAACCCTAACACCTACCCTAACGCCTAACCCTAACGCCTAACCCTAACACCTACCCTAACCCCAACGCCTAACCCTAACCCTAACACCTACCCTAACCCTAAAGCCTAGCACCTAACCCTAATGCCTAGCACCTAACCCTAACGCCTAACCCTAACACCCACCCTAACCCTAACGCCTAACCCTAACACCCACCCCAACCCTAACGCCTAACCCTAACGCCTAGCACCTAACCCTAACCCTACCCTAACGCCTAACCCTAACACCTACCCTAACGCCTAACCCTAACGCCTAACCCTAATGCCTACCCTAACCCCTACCCTAACCCTAAAGCCTAGCACCTAACCCTAATGCCTAGCACCTAACCCTAATGCCTAGCACCTAACCCTAACGCCTAACCCTAACACCCACCCTAACCCTAACGCCTAGAACCTAACCCTAACGCCTACCCTAACCCTAACGCCTAGCACCTAACCCCTACCCTAACCTTAACACCTACCCTAACCCTAACGCCTAACCCTAACCCCAACGCCTAACCCTAACCCCAACGCCTACCCTAATCCTAACACATAACGCCTAAACCTACCCTAAAACCCCCCCAATCCTAAGTCTAAAACCCCCCCAGACCGAACCCTAAACCAAAGCTAACCCTAGTCCTAATCGACCAAACTTCCCCAACCACCCCCCACCTATTCCTAACCTACCCAAAACACCCCCACCCCCGACCGAACTTCTGAATCTTCTTGATGGCTCCCGCCCTAAAATCCAAACTTTGTCCAGCCCTTAGACACGACTGATCCTTCAATTCGATATACTCATTGCAAAATTAATAGCACATGCTATTCATTGCAATCCCACTGATAATCCGAGCTGGAAAGGCAAGCGGACATGGATGGACACTAACTTAAGGCGTGAGCCGAATAAAAGTGGCAGCTGCTCGTGAAATTAAACTCAAGAAATGAGTATATAAACACAAGAGGGGAGGCTTTCCCACCCCTACTGCCCATTCACCCTACCCTAACTTTAAAGTGACACGCCGTCCGTTGTGACTGTCCAAGCAGTGCCAAAAATAAATGCCTTACAGGCAACAGAATCCAAGTTCAGCTGGTCGATACACAGAAATGGCGCGTGCCATTAAACAAGACATAAGAAAATTAAATTCTGCACTTTCAAGGCCATCTGGCCTGTGCTGCCATGGTCTCTACTGGGGAACAGTCGTGCCTAAGCTCACACCCCAATACCAAACTTGCGGGCCCTTCACCCCCAGGAATACATCCAATTCCCATTCCATTCCCAAATAATTATGTAACAAATAAACCAAAGTTTTAAATTAACACCCGAGTGTAATGGGGGTAGGGTTACGGACCTCTTAGATAGACAGGCCAGTTTTAATTATAATTAAATCCCCCCTCTTAGATAGGCAGGTTAACATTAATTATCATTAAATCCCTCCTTACTTCTGCATTTTAAATTTAGAATATAAATGTATTGCTGTTACAAAGACCTACCACACAGTGGCGCTGGGGAGCTAAAGCAACCCATTAATGTCCCAGGACTGGGTGATTTTACTGTTTGTTTGCTTTTGATGGACTTGGGGTGACCCAGCATGGGGTAGGGCTCTGTTACCACGGCAAACAGGTTATTTTGCAGGGCCACAAATGCACAGATCGGGCTTCCCATGGGACCATTTAAATTTAAACTTTAAAAACTTAAAAAAACTTTAAAAAGGTGCAATTGTTTCAAACCCAGTGGGTCAATTAAAATTAAATTTAAAAGCAGCCTAATTGTTCCCCTTTGTTTCAGGACTGGTTTTTTTTGCAGAGGTTGTGGAGCACAAGGTAAACCCAATGTGGTGGGGCTCTGCTACCATGGTAACCAGGATGTTTTTTTGCAGGGGCTCAATGCACAGACCACACTTCCCATTGGGTCAATTTAATTTTTTAAAAAACAGCCCAATTGTTTCAGGACAAGGAGACTTTTCCAACCAATCACATTCAACATGGGAGGGGTCAGCCAGCTCACTCACATTTATCCAACAGATTTTGCAACGAATCGGCCATTTTCCCCTGAGGAAGCTGGAGTAACAGCGAAACGTCTCGGGAAAAACTATTCCTAGCCGGAATACTCATTGAGTCAAAGAGAATTTTTTTCCACAGGTTGGAGAGAGAGAGAGAGAGAGAGAGAAAGGGAGAGAGAAGGATTGACTGGGTAGAGGGACTTCGGGAAACCGGAGAACCTTCCCGGAGAAGGAGAGAGAGAGGGAGCGACCAGGTAGAGGGACTTCGGGACGCCGGAGAACCTCCCTGGGGAAGGAGAGAGAGAAGGAGAGAGAGAAGGAGCGACCGGGCAGAGGGACTTCGGGACACCGGAGAACCTTAGTGCGGTAGAGTATTGTTACGAGGGGACATCCCACAGTAACTTTTCTTGCACATTTTACACCCAGACAATGCAACGGAATACACAAAGAAAACGTGGGCCTTTCCCACCACGCAGGAATTACGCACACACGGTTCCAGTAGGTAGAGGTAATTTAATTAGAGATAGTTTTGCTACAACGGTTAGATTAATTTATAAAATAGCCCAGACGATTCACCATTTAGTGTTACTAGAGAGCCAAAGGGAGCCTCCTAAAGGCATTATAAGACAATCAGATAAATTAACATTTTTTATAAAGCCAGCAAACCCATCACGGGAAACGCTGAGAAAATTGGCTTTAAATTCAGAAAACTGGGCAAAACAAACAAGACAAATTCTAATTGAGCATTACCAAATTAACCTCAAGAAATTGGATGATGACTGGCAAACAACAGAAATTACTGACCGGCTCCAGGAAGCCATTGCCAAAGCAATAAATTGGAATAAAAAGAATCTTAAGAACAGATTCAAAGCTCAAACAATGGATGTGGTAAGAAAACACATCCGGCATCTGGCCACACGGAAAAACACAGGACAGCAGGTCAGCCCACAGACCAGGACTGCCTTGCCCCATAGACCGGGTACCCGGACCTCCAATGTGGCCACCACCTTGAACCTCGACATCATGCCTGCTTCCCAAGAGTCCGAGCCTCAAAGGCCTCGGCAGAGCGAGGGGAACGACCGACAGCTGGCTATACCGAACCGGACTATGACTAATCGCACACACCGAGTCCCAACCTCCACCAGACCGAGCCATCCCCCTCCCCACCCCCCCAGACCATCGACGAGTCGCTCCCCCACACATTGCTTCCCTCAGACCGTGGTAGAAGAACAGCCCGTGCCACAGAGACAGGACCAAACCAGGCCAACCTCTCCAACTCCACTGCCAACCCCCTTAGTTAATTGGTACCCCGACATTACAGTGGTACGTGAACCCCTCCCGCAAAGACAGAGAGAAGGCCGGAATGAGCCGACAGCCTCGACTTCCACAACGGCCCCCTCCACTGGACAGATGAACCCCTCCCCTACGAGTGTACACCCTAGGGCTACAGGGACACCCCCACCACAGAGGCAAAGCAGGAGCCGAACTCAGGCGACATCCTCGACCTCACAGACAAATTCTGTGACTGCATCCGCAGGCCCTGCGCCTGTCAGGGTGGACCCCGAGACGGTGACGACACGCTCACCCCCGCTACAAGGACAGAGTGACGACCATTCTGAATCTGACACTGATAGGGACAATCCACAGCCAGTGACAAGGCATCCTAATACTTGCCAGAAAAACAGAAATTGGCAACTCAAACCTGTTAAACCAATCTTGATCATGGGGGACTCTAATCTCTCCCAAATAAAAAGCTGCCCAAACCCAATCACACAAATTGACAGCTTTCCAGGAGCTAAATTCATTCATGCCACGGCTGTCCTAAACAAGTTACAACCTTCCCCAGAAATTAAGAAAGTGGTGCTGGCAATTGGCATTAACCACCGCACGCAAAGACCACTGACTGCAATTAAGCAACTACAAATTCTCCTAAAAGTGGCTAAAACTAAATTCCCTAATGCACAGATTTGGGTGCCCGAAATAAATTTCAGCCAATCACTCCCAGAAGGGGAAAAGGATACAATCCGTCAGTTAAATCAATTCATTAAAACCCAATCTTACATACCAGCCATAGCTGCCAGGTCCTTCAGGGTAAGCAGGGATCACATTCACTGGACAGAGAACACGGCACTGATCATGATCAATAAATGGATGAAACATTTAAACTAAATAGTACTGCAACCCTAGAAAAGCGGTGCCTTAACTTAGGAGAAACTATTGTCAATATTTCCAAACTCTTTACCCCTACAGAAACACAGAAAGGGGTCCTAAACAAGGGTCTTACATTTGTGCCGGTCACAAAGCCATGTAAAAAGCAGATTCAGAATGACTTAGAAAGCTTTTACAGAAGAATTAAACTCACAGATTACTTTAGGGACTCAATTACAGACAAACAACCCTTCATGCCGTCATCGGACTGGACCCCAGAAGACACTGAAATACACCCAGAGATAGTAAATTTTATGAGTGTAACTCAAAAGGAAATAGAAAAAATCCCCATATTAAAAGATAAACAGAATCTCACCAGAAGAGAAAGGCAGGCGATTAGGGAATTAAAAACTAACCCGAACATAGTTATAAAACCAGCAGATAAGGGCAGTAGTATAGTTCTCATGGACAAACAACAGTACCTGTTTGAAGCACACAGACAATTAAATAACACGGACCACTACATTAAATTAACAAAACCCATCTTTCAGGAAACACAAAAAGAGATTGACAATATATTAGAACGACTCCATAAGTCTAAATTTATTAAACAGAAACAGGTTGAATACCTGAGAGGGGAACAACCGCGGCCCAGAAAGTTTTACATACTGCCCAAAATACATAAACATCCAGATACATGGACAATTCCAGGGGAGATACCACCGGGAAGACCCATTGTGTCAGACTGTGGCAGTGAATCCTACAGGGTAGCTGAATACATTGATTCATTCCTGAACCCCTTGGCCCAGAAACATCCCAGTTATATCAAGGACACATATCACTTCACAGAAATAGTTAACTCATTGACCGTACCCCCTAATGCCCTTCTTTTTACCATGGACATCGAAAGCCTATATACAAATATAGAAACAAACAGAGGTATACAGGCAGTTAAAAATGCCCTTGCTAAATTTCCCCACCCTAAAAGACCAGATGAAGCTATAATTCAGCTACTACATCTGGGTTTAACAAAAAATGACTTTGAATTCGATGGGGAATCGTACCTCCAAATTAAGGGCACAGCTATGGGTAAAAGGTTTGCCCCGGCCTATGCAAACATTTACATGGCAGACTGGGAGGAGAGTGTCTTCAAAAAGTGTCCCAAGCGCCCAATGTGCTATTATAGGTACTTGGATGATATATGGGGGGTTTGGACCCACACAGAATCAGAATTAGAAGATTTCATCAACACTCTCAATAATCATCACCCCTCCATTAAAATTAAAGCCACAACACACAAGGAAAGCATTGACTTTCTCGACACGACAGTTTTTAAGTTGCCACTAGAGAACAACAGTCACAAATTAGCAACAAAGGTATTCTTCAAAGTAACTGACACACATACACTCCTGCACACTAAAAGCCATCATCCCAGGCACACCTTTAGGGGACTGGTAAAGTCACAACTCATGCGGTTCCACCGCATATCCACAAAACTAGAAGATTTCAACAAAGCGGTCACCACCCTTTTCACCGCACTGAGACGGAGGGGGTACACAAAGAGATTCCTCAGACATATCAAGTCCAATTTCCTGAGGGAGATGGAGAACCCACAGCCACGGTATAGGCCAACTACAAGACTACCACTTGTTACAACATACGGCGCAACAACTCAACAGATAAATAGGGTAGTGAGAAACCATTTTGAAAAGTTAAAAGGGGATGTTAACTCACTGAGCCAATATAGCATAACATCAGCTTTCAAAAGAGGCAAAAACCTAAAAGACCTATTGGTCACCAGTAGCGTAAAGGCACAAACCGTACCAAATTGCGGTGACAGACAATGTGGAACATGTAAACACCTAAAGGTCTTAAAAATCTTGCAAAACGAGAACACAGGAAAAACCGCTTTAATAAAGCAAAGAATTACATGCGAGCAACAAAATGTAGTCTATGCAATTCGATGTAAACAGTGCCACATTTTATATATCGGGGAAACAGGGAACACTTTAAGAACTAGATTTACGGGACACCTTAGTTCCATCCGGACAGGGAAGGAAGACAAGGCGATAACCAGACATTTTATGCAACATGGAATTCAGTCCCTGGAAATCATGGGGCTTGAAACTAACTTGAATTGGACACCAATACAAAGGAAAAGGAAAGAGAGATGGTGGATCTTAACATTACAAACCCAGTTACCAAAGGGTCTGAACCAAATGTAGGACAGCAAATATTTCTTCACCCATACTTAAAACGTAACACATCCAAAACAATCCTGAACTCCACATATCCCGACTCCATGGGAACACAGCACACCATCCACAACCATCTCGGATAATAACACCAGCCTTAGAAGTAGCCCATCTACCCAAAGAAAATTGGTGCCCTAACCCTAGCCCTAACCCCAATCCCCACAACACTCATGTAACCCCCGCCCCAGACCCATCCAGGACCCTAAAATCCAACCCCAAAACCAATGGCCGGACCCCAGCCCCAACCCTAGCCCAAACCCCCCCATAACATCAATGTAACACTTACCCCTGGATCCAGACCCAACCAGAAGGCTTAATTCCAAAGCCTAACGCCCCAACTCCAACACGTAACCCTAAACCTAACTCCAACACGTAACTCCAGCCCGAACGCCCAACACTAACTCTAACCCCCAAACCTAATGCGTAACCCCAACGCCCAACCCCAACGCCCAACCCTAACCCCCAAACCTAATGCGTAACCCTAACGCCGAGCACCTAACCCTAACGCCGAACCCTAGCGCCTAACCCTAGCGCCTAACCCTAGCGCCTAACCCTAACGCCTAACCCTAACGCCTAACCCTAACGCCTAACCCTAACGCCTAGCACCTAACCCTACCCTAACGCCTAACCCTAACACCTACCCTAACGCCTAACCCTAACCCCAACGCCTAACCCTAACGTGTACCCTAACCCTAAAGCCTAGCACCTAACCCTAATGCCTAGCACCTAACCCTAACACCCACCCTAACCCTAACGCCTAACCCTAACACCCACCCCAACCCTAACGCCTAACCCTAACGCCTAGCACCTAACCCTAACCCTACCCTAACGCCTAACCCTAACACCTACCCTAACGCCTAACCCTAACGCCTAACCCTAACGCCTAACCCTAACCCCAACGCCTAACCCTAACACCTACCCTAACCCTAACACCTACCCTAACACCTACCCTAACCCTAACACCTACCCTAACCCTAACACCTACCCTAACCCTAAAGCCTAGCACCTAACCCTAATGCCTAGCACCTAACCCTAATGCCTAGCACCTAACCCTAACGCCTAACCCTAACACCCACCCTAACCCTAACGCCTAACCCTAACACCCACCCCAACCCTAACGCCAAACCCTAACGCCTAGCACCTAACCCTAACCCTACCCTAACGCCTAACCCTAACACCTACCCTAACACCTAACCCTAACGCCTACCCTAACCCCAACGCCTAACCCTAACCCCAACGCCTAACCCTAACCCTAACACCTACCCTAACCCTAAAGCCTAGCACCTAACCCTAATGCCTAGCACCTAACCCTAATGCCTAGCACCTAACCCTAACGCCTAACCCCCACCCTAAACCTAACGCCTAAACCTAACACCTACCCTAACCCTAACGCCTAACCCTAACACCCACCCTAACCCTAACGCCTAGCACCTAACCCTAACGCCTAGCACCTAACCCTAACGCCTAGCACCTAACCCCTACCCTAACCTTAACACCTACCCTAACCCTAACGCCTACCCTAATCCTAACACATAACGCCTAAACCCTACCCTAAAACCCCCCCAATCCTAAGTCTAAAACCCCCCCAGATCGAACCCTAAACCAAAGCTAACCCTAGTCCTAATCGACCAAAC
Source organism: Heterodontus francisci (assembly GCF_036365525.1). NCBI lineage: Eukaryota > Metazoa > Chordata > Chondrichthyes > Heterodontiformes > Heterodontidae > Heterodontus > Heterodontus francisci. The sequence continues at coordinate 37,493 of NC_090387.1, forward strand.
TTCCCCAACCACCCCCCACCTATTCCTAACCTACCCAAAACACCCCCACCCCCGACCGAACCTCTGAATCTTCTTGATGGCTCCCGCCCTAAAATCCAAACTTTGTCCAGCCCTTAGACACGACTGATCCTTCAATTCGATATACTCATTGCAAAATTAATAGCACATGCTATTCATTGCAATCCCACTGATAATCCGAGCTGGAAAGGCAAGCGGACATGGATGGACACTAACTTAAGGCGTGAGCCGAATAAAAGTGGCAGCTGCTCGTGAAATTAAACTCAAGAAATGAGTATATAAACACAAGAGGGGAGGCTTTCCCACCCCTACTGCCCATTCACCCTAACCCTAACCCTAACCCTAACCCTAACGTGACCCTGACCCTCACCCTCACCCTGACCCCTGACCCCAACCCCAACCCCTAACCCTAACCCTAACCCCTAACCCCTAACCCTAACCCCTAACCCTAACCCCTAACCCTAACCCCTTACCCTAACCCTTACCCTAACCCTTACCCTAACCCTTACCCTAACCCTTACCCTAACCCCAACCCTAACCCCTAACCCTAACCCCTAACCCTAACCCTTACCCTAACCCCTAACCCTAACCCCTAACCCTAACCCCTAACCCTACCCCTGACCCTGACCCTAACCCTAACCCTGGCCCTGACCCTGACCCTAACCCTAACGCCCAACCCTAACGCCCAACCCTAACCCTACCCTAACCCTACCCTAACGCCTAACCCTAACCCTAACCTAACCCTAACCTAACGCCTAACCCTAACGCCTAACCCTAACCCTAACACCTACCCTAACGCCTAACCCTAACGCCTAACCCTAACGCCTAACCCTAACCCTAAAGCCTAGCACCTAACCCTAATGCCTAGCACCTAACCCTAACCCTACCCTAACCCTAACCTAACGCCTAACCCTAACACCAACCCCTAACGCCTACCCTAACGCCTAATGCCTAGCGCCTAACCCTAGCGCCTAACCCTAACGCCTAACCCTAACGCCTACCCTAACCCCTAGCACCTAACCCCTACCCTAACCTTAACACCTACCCTAACCCTAACGCCTACCCTAATCCTAACACATAACGCCTAAACCCTACCCTAAAACCCCCCCAATCCTAAGTCTAAAACCCCCCCAGACCGAACCCTAAACCAAAGCTAACCCTAGTCCTAATCGACCAAACTTCCCCAACCACCCCCCACCTATTCCTAACCTACCCAAAACACCCCCACCCCCGACCGAACTTCTGAATCTTCTTGATGGCTCCCGCCCTAAAATCCAAACTTTGTCCAGCCCTTAGACACGACTGATCCTTCAATTCGATATACTCATTGCAAAATTAATAGCACATGCTATTCATTGCAATCCCACTGATAATCCGAGCTGGAAAGGCAAGCGGACATGGATGGACACTAACTTAAGGCGTGAGCCGAATAAAAGTGGCAGCTGCTCGTGAAATTAAACTCAAGAAATGAGTATATAAACACAAGAGGGGAGGCTTTCCCACCCCTACTGCCCATTCACCCTAGCCCTAACCCCAACCCCAACCCCAACCCCAACCCCAACCCCTAACCCTAACCCTAACCCCTACCCCTAACCCTAACCCTAACCCTGACCCTGACCCTGACCCTGACCCTGACCCTGACCCCTAACCCTAACCCTAACCCTAACCCTAACCCTAACCCCTAACCCCTACCCTCACCCTCACCCTCACCCTCACCCTCACCCTCACCCTCACCCTCACCCTCACCCTCACCCTCACCCTCACCCTGACCCTGACCCCAACCCCAACCCCTACCCCTACCCCTAACCCTAACCCTACCCCTACCCCTAACCCTAACACTTACCCCTGGATCCAGACCCAACCAGAAGGCTTAATTCCAAAGCCTAACGCCCCAACTCCAACACGTAACCCTAAACCTAACTCCAACACGTAACTCCAGCCCGAACGCCCAACACTAACTCTAACCCCCAAACCTAATGCGTAACCCCAACGCCTAACCCTAACCCCCAAACCTAATGCGTAACCCTAACGCCCAACCCCAACGCCCAACCCCAACGCCCAACGCCCAACCCCAACGCCCAACCCCTAACCCCAACCCCTAACCCTAACCCTAACGCCTACCCTAACACCTAATGCCTAGCGCCTAACCCTAGCGCCTAACCCTAACGCCGAACCCTAACACCTAACCCTAACGCCTAACCCTAACCCCTAACCCTAACCCTAACCCTAACGCCTAGCACCTAACCCTAACCCTACCCTAACGCCTAACCCTAACACCTACCCTAACGCCTAACCCTAACACCTACCCTAACGCCTAACCCTAACACTAACGCCTAGCACCTAACCCTAACCCTAACGCCTAACCCTAACACCTACCCTAACGCCTAACCCTAACACCTACCCTAACCCCAACGTGTACCCTAACCCTAACGTGTACCCTAACCCTAAAGCCTAGCACCTAACCCTAATGCCTAGCACCTAACCCTAACGCCTAACCCTAACACCCACCCTAACCCTAACGCCTAACCCTAACACCCACCCCAACCCTAACGCCTAACCCTAACGCCTAGCCCCTAACCCTAACACCTACCCTAACGCCTAACCCTAACGCCTAACCCTAACACCTACCCTAACCCCAACGCCTAACCCTAACACCTACCCTAACCCTAAAGCCTAGCACCTAACCCTAATGCCTAGCACCTAACCCTAACGCCTAACCCTAACACCCACCCTAACCCTAACGCCTAACCCTAACACCCACCCCAACCCTAACGCCTAACCCTAACGCCTAGCACCTAACCCTAACCCTACCCTAACGCCTAACCCTAACACCTACCCTAACGCCTAACCCTAACGCCTAACCCTAATGCCTACCCTAACCCCTACCCTAACCCTAAAGCCTAGCACCTAACCCTAATGCCTAGCACCTAACCCTAACGCCTAACCCTAACACCCACCCTAACCCTAACGCCTAGAACCTAACCCTAACGCCTACCCTAACCCTAACGCCTAGCACCTAACCCCTACCCTAACCTTAACACCTACCCTAACCCTAACGCCTAACCCTAACCCCAACGCCTAACCCTAACCCCAACGCCTACCCTAATCCTAACACATAACGCCTAAACCCTACCCTAAAACCCCCCCAATCCTAAGTCTAAAACCCCCCCAGACCGAACCCTAAACCAAAGCTAACCCTAGTCCTAATCGACCAAACTTCCCCAACCACCCCCCACCTATTCCTAACCTACCCAAAACACCCCCACCCCCGACCGAACTTCTGAATCTTCTTGATGGCTCCCGCCCTAAAATCCAAACTTTGTCCAGCCCTTAGACACGACTGATCCTTCAATTCGATATACTCATTGCAAAATTAATAGCACATGCTATTCATTGCAATCCCACTGATAATCCGAGCTGGAAAGGCAAGCGGACATGGATGGACACTAACTTAAGGCGTGAGCCGAATAAAAGTGGCAGCTGCTCGTGAAATTAAACTCAAGAAATGAGTATATAAACACAAGAGGGGAGGCTTTCCCACCCCTACTGCCCATTCACCCTACCCTAACTTTAAAGTGACACGCCGTCCGTTGTGACTGTCCAAGCAGTGCCAAAAATAAATGCCTTACAGGCAACAGAATCCAAGTTCAGCTGGTCGATACACAGAAATGGCGCGTGCCATTAAACAAGACATAAGAAAATTAAATTCTGCATACTCATTGCAAAATTAATAGCACATGCTATTCATTGCAATCCCACTGATAATCCGAGCTGGAAAGGCAAGCGGACATGGATGGACACTAACTTAAGGCGTGAGCCGAATAAAAGTGGCAGCTGCTCGTGAAATTAAACTCAAGAAATGAGTATATAAACACAAGAGGGGAGGCTTTCCCACCCCTACTGCCCATTCACCCTACCCTAACTTTAAAGTGACACGCCGTCCGTTGTGACTGTCCAAGCAGTGCCAAAAATAAATGCCTTACAGGCAACAGAATCCAAGTTCAGCTGGTCGATACACAGAAATGGCGCGTGCCATTAAACAAGACATAAGAAAATTAAATTCTGCATACTCATTGCAAAATTAATAGCACATGCTATTCATTGCAATCCCACTGATAATCCGAGCTGGAAAGGCAAGCGGACATGGATGGACACTAACTTAAGGCGTGAGCCGAATAAAAGTGGCAGCTGCTCGTGAAATTAAACTCAAGAAATGAGTATATAAACACAAGAGGGGAGGCTTTCCCACCCCTACTGCCCATTCACCCTACCCTAACTTTAAAGTGACACGCCGTCCGTTGTGACTGTCCAAGCAGTGCCAAAAATAAATGCCTTACAGGCAACAGAATCCAAGTTCAGCTGGTCGATACACAGAAATGGCGCGTGCCATTAAACAAGACATAAGAAAATTAAATTCTGCATACTCATTGCAAAATTAATAGCACATGCTATTCATTGCAATCCCACTGATAATCCGAGCTGGAAAGGCAAGCGGACATGGATGGACACTAACTTAAGGCGTGAGCCGAATAAAAGTGGCAGCTGCTCGTGAAATTAAACTCAAGAAATGAGTATATAAACACAAGAGGGGAGGCTTTCCCACCCCTACTGCCCATTCACCCTACCCTAACTTTAAAGTGACACGCCGTCCGTTGTGACTGTCCAAGCAGTGCCAAAAATAAATGCCTTACAGGCAACAGAATCCAAGTTCAGCTGGTCGATACACAGAAATGGCGCGTGCCATTAAACAAGACATAAGAAAATTAAATTCTGCATACTCATTGCAAAATTAATAGCACATGCTATTCATTGCAATCCCACTGATAATCCGAGCTGGAAAGGCAAGCGGACATGGATGGACACTAACTTAAGGCGTGAGCCGAATAAAAGTGGCAGCTGCTCGTGAAATTAAACTCAAGAAATGAGTATATAAACACAAGAGGGGAGGCTTTCCCACCCCTACTGCCCATTCACCCTAACCCTAACCCTAACCCTAACCCTAACCCTAAAACCCTAACCCTAACCCTAACCCTAAAACCCTAACCCTAAAACGCTAACCCTAAAACCCTAGCCCTAGCCCTAGCCCTAACCCTAAAACCCTAACCCTAAAACCCTAGCCCTAACCCTAGCCCTAACCCTAGCCCTAACCCTAGCCCTAACCCTAGCCCTAGCCCTAGCCCTAACCCTAACCCTAACGCCTAGCACCTAACCCTAACCCTACCGCCTAACCCTAACACCTACCCTAACGCCTAACCCTAACGCCTAACCCTAACGCCTAACCCTAATGCCTACCCTAACCCCTACCCTAACCCTAAAGCCTAGCACCTAACCCTAACGCCTAACCCTAACACCCACCCTAACCCTAACGCCTAGAACCTAACCCTAACGCCTACCCTAACCCTAACGCCTAGCACCTAACCCCTACCCTAACCTTAACACCTACCCTAACCCTAACGCCTAACCCTAACCCCAACGCCTAACCCTAACCCCAACGCCTACCCTAATCCTAACACATAACGCCTAAACCCTACCCTAAAACCCCCCCAATCCTAAGTCTAAAACCCCCCCAGACCGAACCCTAAACCAAAGCTAACCCTAGTCCTAATCGACCAAACTTCCCCAACCACCCCCCACCTATTCCTAACCTACCCAAAACACCCCCACCCCCGACCGAACTTCTGAATCTTCTTGATGGCTCCCGCCCTAAAATCCAAACTTTGTCCAGCCCTTAGACACGACTGATCCTTCAATTCGATATACTCATTGCAAAATTAATAGCACATGCTATTCATTGCAATCCCACTGATAATCCGAGCTGGAAAGGCAAGCGGACATGGATGGACACTAACTTAAGGCGTGAGCCGAATAAAAGTGGCAGCTGCTCGTGAAATTAAACTCAAGAAATGAGTATATAAACACAAGAGGGGAGGCTTTCCCACCCCTACTGCCCATTCACCCTACCCTAACTTTAAAGTGACACGCCGTCCGTTGTGACTGTCCAAGCAGTGCCAAAAATAAATGCCTTACAGGCAACAGAATCCAAGTTCAGCTGGTCGATACACAGAAATGGCGCGTGCCATTAAACAAGACATAAGAAAATTAAATTCTGCACTTTCAAGGCCATCTGGCCTGTGCTGCCATGGTCTCTACTGGGGAACAGTCGTGCCTAAGCTCACACCCCAATACCAAACTTGCGGGCCCTTCACCCCCAGGAATACATCCAATTCCCATTCCATTCCCAAATAATTATGTAACAAATAAACCAAAGTTTTAAATTAACACCCGAGTGTAATGGGGGTAGGGTTACGGACCTCTTAGATAGACAGGCCAGTTTTAATTATAATTAAATCCCCCCTCTTAGATAGGCAGGTTAACATTAATTATCATTAAATCCCTCCTTACTTCTGCATTTTAAATTTAGAATATAAATGTATTGCTGTTACAAAGACCTACCACACAGTGGCGCTGGGGAGCTAAAGCAACCCATTAATGTCCCAGGACTGGGTGATTTTACTGTTTGTTTGCTTTTGATGGACTTGGGGTGACCCAGCATGGGGTAGGGCTCTGTTACCACGGCAAACAGGTTATTTTGCAGGGCCACAAATGCACAGATCGGGCTTCCCATGGGACCATTTAAATTTAAACTTTAAAAACTTAAAAAAGGTGCAATTGTTTCAAACCCAGTGGGTCAATTAAAATTAAATTTAAAAGCAGCCTAATTGTTCCCCTTTGTTTCAGGACTGTTTTTTTTGCAGAGGTTGTGGAGCACAAGGTAAACCCAATGTGGTGGGGCTCTGCTACCATGGTAACCAGGATGTTTTTTTGCAGGGGCTCAATGCACAGACCACACTTCCCATTGGGTCAATTTAATTTTTTAAAAACAGCCCAATTGTTTCAGGACAAGGAGACTTTTCCAACCAATCACATTCAACATGGGAGGGGTCAGCCAGCTCACTCACATTTATCCAACAGATTTTGCAACGAATCGGCCATTTTCCCCTGAGGAAGCTGGAGTAACAGCGAAACGTCGGGAAAAACTATTCCTAGCCGGAATACTCATTGAGTCAAAGAGAATTTTTTTCCACAGGTTGGAGAGAGAGAGAGAGAGAGAGAAAGGGAGAGAGAAGGATTGACTGGGTAGAGGGACTTCGGGAAACCGGAGAACCTTCCCGGAGAAGGAGAGAGAGAGGGAGCGACCAGGTAGAGGGACTTCGGGACGCCGGAGAACCTCCCTGGGGAAGGAGAGAGAGAAGGAGAGAGAGAAGGAGCGACCGGGCAGAGGGACTTCGGGACACCGGAGAACCTTAGTGCGGTAGAGTATTGTTACGAGGGGACATCCCACAGTAACTTTTCTTGCACATTTTACACCCAGACAATGCAACGGAATACACAAAGAAAACGTGGGCCTTTCCCACCACGCAGGAATTACGCACACACGGTTCCAGTAGGTAGAGGTAATTTAATTAGAGATAGTTTTGCTACAACGGTTAGATTAATTTATAAAATAGCCCAGACGATTCACCATTTAGTGTTACTAGAGAGCCAAAGGGAGCCTCCTAAAGGCATTATAAGACAATCAGATAAATTAACATTTTTTATAAAGCCAGCAAACCCATCACGGGAAACGCTGAGAAAATTGGCTTTAAATTCAGAAAACTGGGCAAAACAAACAAGACAAATTCTAATTGAGCATTACCAAATTAACCTCAAGAAATTGGATGATGACTGGCAAACAACAGAAATTACTGACCGGCTCCAGGAAGCCATTGCCAAAGCAATAAATTGGAATAAAAAGAATCTTAAGAACAGATTCAAAGCTCAAACAATGGATGTGGTAAGAAAACACATCCGGCATCTGGCCACACGGAAAAACACAGGACAGCAGGTCAGCCCACAGACCAGGACTGCCTTGCCCCATAGATCGGGTACCCGGACCTCCAATGTGGCCACCACCTTGAACCTCGACATCATGCCTGCTTCCCAAGAGTCCGAGCCTCAAAGGCCTCGGCAGAGCGAGGGGAACGACCGACAGCTGGCTATACCGAACCGGACTATGACTAATCGCACACACCGAGTCCCAACCTCCACCAGACCGAGCCATCCCCCTCCCCACCCCCCCAGACCATCGACGAGTCGCTCCCCCACACATTGCTTCCCTCAGACCGTGGTAGAAGAACAGCCCGTGCCACAGAGACAGGACCAAACCAGGCCAACCTCTCCAACTCCACTGCCAACCCCCTTAGTTAATTGGTACCCCGACATTACAGTGGTACGTGAACCCCTCCCGCAAAGACAGAGAGAAGGCCGGAATGAGCCGACAGCCTCGACTTCCACAACGGCCCCCTCCACTGGACAGGTGAACCCCTCCCCTACGAGTGTGCACCCTAGGGCTACAGGGACACCCCCACCACAGAGGCAAAGCAGGCGCCGAACTCAGGCGACATCCTCGACCTCACAGACAAATTCTGTGACTGCATCCGCAGGCCCTGCGCCTGTCAGGGTGGACCCCGAGACGGTGACGACACGCTCACCCCCGCTACAAGGACAGAGTGACGACCATTCTGAATCTGACACTGATAGGGACAATCCACAGCCAGTGACAAGGCATCCTAATACTTGCCAGAAAAACAGAAATTGGCAACTCAAACCTGTTAAACCAATCTTGATCATGGGGGACTCTAATCTCTCCCAAATAAAAAGCTGCCCAAACCCAATCACACAAATTGACAGCTTTCCAGGAGCTAAATTCATTCATGCCACGGCTGTCCTAAACAAGTTACAACCTTCCCCAGAAATTAAGAAAGTGGTGCTGGCAATTGGCATTAACCACCGCACGCAAAGACCACTGACTGCAATTAAGCAACTACAAATTCTCCTAAAAGTGGCTAAAACTAAATTCCCTAATGCACAGATTTGGGTGCCCGAAATAAATTTCAGCCAATCACTCCCAGAAGGGGAAAAGGATACAATCCGTCAGTTAAATCAATTCATTAAAACCCAATCTTACATACCAGCCATAGCTGCCAGGTCCTTCAGGGTAAGCAGGGATCACATTCACTGGACGGAGAACACGGCACTGATCATGATCAATAAATGGATGAAACATTTAAACTAAATAGTACTGCAACCCTAGAAAAGCGGTGCCTTAACTTAGGAGAAACTATTGTCAATATTTCCAAACTCTTTACCCCTACAGAAACACAGAAAGGGGTCCTAAACAAGGGTCTTACATTTGTGCCGGTCACAAAGCCATGTAAAAAGCAGATTCAGAATGACTTAGAAAGCTTTTACAGAAGAATTAAACTCACAGATTACTTTAGGGACTCAATTACAGACAAACAACCCTTCATGCCGTCATCGGACTGGACCCCAGAAGACACTGAAATACACCCAGAGATAGTAAATTTTATGAGAGTAACTCAAAAGGAAATAGAAAAAATCCCCATATTAAAAGATAAACAGAATCTCACCAGAAGAGAAAGGCAGGCGATTAGGGAATTAAAAACTAACCCGAACATAGTTATAAAACCAGCAGATAAGGGCAGTAGTATAGTTCTCATGGACAAACAACAGTACCTGTTTGAAGCACACAGACAATTAAATAACACGGACCACTACATTAAATTAACAAAACCCATCTTTCAGGAAACACAAAAAGAGATTGACAATATATTAGAACGACTCCATAAGTCTAAATTTATTAAACGGAAACAGGTTGAATACCTGAGAGGGGAACAACCGCGGCCCAGAAAGTTTTACATACTGCCCAAAATACATAAACGTCCAGATACATGGACAATTCCAGGGGAGATACCACCGGGAAGACCCATTGTGTCAGACTGTGGTAGTGAATCCTACAGGGTAGCTGAATACATTGATTCATTCCTGAACCCCTTGGCCCAGAAACATCCCAGTTATATCAAGGACACATATCACTTCACAGAAATAGTTAACTCGTTGACCGTACCCCCTAATGCCCTTCTTTTTACCATGGACATCGAAAGCCTATATACAAATATAGAAACAAACAGAGGTATACAGGCAGTTAAAAATGCCCTTGCTAAATTTCCCCACCCTAAAAGACCAGATGAAGCTATAATTCAGCTACTGCATCTGGGTTTAACAAAAAATGACTTTGAATTCGATGGGGAATCGTACCTCCAAATTAAGGGCACAGCTATGGGTAAAAAGTTTGCCCCGGCCTATGCAAACATTTACATGGCAGACTGGGAGGAGAGTGTCTTCAAAAAGTGTCCCAAGCGCCCAATGTGCTATTATAGGTACTTGGATGATATATGGGGGGTTTGGACCCACACAGAATCAGAATTAGAAGATTTCATCAACACTCTCAATAATCATCGCCCCTCCATTAAAATTAAAGCCACAACACACAAGGAAAGCATTGACTTTCTCGACACTACAGTTTTTAAGTTGCCACTAGAGAACAACAGTCACAAATTAGCAACAAAGGTATTCTTCAAAGTAACTGACACACATACACTCCTGCACACTAAAAGCCATCATCCCAGGCACACCTTTAGGGGACTGGTAAAGTCACAACTCATGCGGTTCCACCGCATATCCACAAAACTAGAAGATTTCAACAAAGCGGTCACCACCCTTTTCACCGCACTGAGACGGAGGGGGTACACAAAGAGATTCCTCAGACATATCAAGTCCAATTTCCTGAGGGAGATGGAGAACCCACAGCCACGGTATAGGCCAACTACAAGACTACCACTTGTTACAACATACGGCGCAACAACTCAACAGATAAATAGGGTAGTGAGAAACCATTTTGAAAAGTTAAAAGGGGATGTTAACTCACTGAGCCAATATAGCATAACATCAGCTTTCAAAAGAGGCAAAAACCTAAAAGACCTATTGGTCACCAGTAGCGTAAAGGCACAAACCGTACCAAATTGCGGTGACAGACAATGTGGAACATGTAAACACCTAAAGGTCTTAAAAATCTTGCAAAACGAGAACACAGGAAAAACCGCTTTAATAAAGCAAAGAATTACATGCGAGCAACAAAATGTAGTCTATGCAATTCGATGTAAACAGTGCCACATTTTATATATCGGGGAAACAGGGAACACTTTAAGAACTAGATTTACGGGACACCTTAGTTCCATCCGGACAGGGAAGGAAGACAAGGCGATAACCAGACATTTTATGCAACATGGAATTCAGTCCCTGGAAATCATGGGGCTTGAAACTAACTTGAATTGGACACCAATACAAAGGAAAAGGAAAGAGAGATGGTGGATCTTAACATTACAAACCCAGTTACCAAAGGGTCTGAACCAAATGTAGGACAGCAAATATTTCTTCACCCATACTTAAAACGTAACACATCCAAAACAATCCTGAACTCCACATATCCCGAATCCATGGGAACACAGCACACCATCCACAACCATCTCGGATAATAACACCAGCCTTAGAAGTAGCCCATCTACCCAAAGAAAATTGGTGCCCTAACCCTAGCCCTAACCCCAATCCCCACAACACTCATGTAACCCCCGCCCCAGACCCATCCAGGACCCTAAAATCTAACCCCAAAACCAATGGCCGGACCCCAGCCCCAACCCTAGCCCAAACCCCCCCATAACATCAATGTAACACTTACCCCTGGATCCAGACCCAACCAGAAGGCTTAATTCCAAAGCCTAACGCCCCAACTCCAACACGTAACCCTAAACCTAACTCCAACACGTAACTCCAGCCCGAACGCCCAACACTAACTCTAACCCCCAAACCTAATGCGTAACCCCAACGCCTAACCCTAACCCCCAAACCTAATGCGTAACCCTAACGCCCAACCCCAACGCCCAACCCCAACGCCCAACCCCAACGCCCAACCCCAACGCCCAACGCCCAACCCCAACGCCCAACCCCAACGCCCAACCCCAACGCCCAACCCCAACGCCCAACCCCAACGCCCAACCCCAACGCCTAACCCCAACCCCCAAACCTAATGCGTAACCCTAACGCCGAACCCTAACGCCTAGCACCTAACCCTAACGCCTAACCCTAACCCTAACGCCTAACCCTAACCCCTAACCCTAACCCTAACGCCTAACCCTAACGCCTAACCCTAACGCCTAGCACCTAACCCTAACCCTACCCTAACGCCTAACCTAACGCCTAACCCTAACACCTACCCTAACGCCTAACCCTAACACCAACGCCTAGCACCTAACCCTAACCCTAACGCCTAACCCTAACACCTACCCTAACGCCTAACCCTAACGCCTAACCCTAACGCCTACCCTAACCCTAACGTGTACCCTAACCCTAAAGCCTAGCACCTAACCCTAATGCCTAGCACCTAACCCTAATGCCTAGCACCTAACCCTAACGCCTAACCCTAACCCTAACCCTAACCCTAACCCTAACCCTAACCCTAACCCTAACCCTAACCCTAACCCTAGCACCTAACCCTAATGCCTAGCACCTAACCCTAACGCCTAACCCTAACACCCACCCTAACCCTAACGCCTAACCCTAACACCCACCCCAACCCTAACGCCTAACCCTAACGCCTAGCACCTAACCCTAACCCTAACACCTACCCTAACGCCTAACCCTAACGCCTAACCCTAACACCTAACCCTAACACCTACCCTAACCCCAACGCCTAACCCTAACCCTAACACCTACCCTAACCCTAAAGCCTAGCACCTAACCCTAATGCCTAGCACCTAACCCTAACGCCTAACCCTAACACCCACCCTAACCCTAACGCCTAACCCTAACACCCACCCCAACCCTAACGCCTAACCCTAACGCCTAGCACCTAACCCTAACCCTACCCTAACGCCTAACCCTAACACCTACCCTAACGCCTAACCCTAACGCCTAACCCTAATGCCTACCCTAACCCCTACCCTAACCCTAAAGCCTAGCACCTAACCCTAATGCCTAGCACCTAACCCTAACGCCTAACCCTAACACCCACCCTAACCCTAACGCCTAGAACCTAACCCTAACGCCTACCCTAACCCTAACGCCTAGCACCTAACCCCTACCCTAACCTTAACACCTACCCTAACCCTAACGCCTAACCCTAACCCCAACGCCTACCCTAATCCTAACACATAACGCCTAAACCCTACCCTAAAACCCCCCCAATCCTAAGTCTAAAACCCCCCCAGACCGAACCCTAAACCAAAGCTAACCCTAGTCCTAATCGACCAAACTTCCCCAACCACCCCCCACCTATTCCTAACCTACCCAAAACACCCCCACCCCCGACCGAACTTCTGAATCTTCTTGATGGCTCCCGCCCTAAAATCCAAACTTTGTCCAGCCCTTAGACACGACTGATCCTTCAATTCGATATACTCATTGCAAAATTAATAGCACATGCTATTCATTGCAATCCCACTGATAATCCGAGCTGGAAAGGCAAGCGGACATGGATGGACACTAACTTAAGGCGTGAGCCGAATAAAAGTGGCAGCTGCTCGTGAAATTAAACTCAAGAAATGAGTATATAAACACAAGAGGGGAGGCTTTCCCACCCCTACTGCCCATTCACCCTACCCTAACTTTAAAGTGACACGCCGTCCGTTGTGACTGTCCAAGCAGTGCCAAAAATAAATGCCTTACAGGCAACAGAATCCAAGTTCAGCTGGTCGATACACAGAAATGGCGCGTGCCATTAAACAAGACATAAGAAAATTAAATTCTGCACTTTCAAGGCCATCTGGCCTGTGCTGCCATGGTCTCTACTGGGGAACAGTCGTGCCTAAGCTCACACCCCAATACCAAACTTGCGGGCCCTTCACCCCCAGGAATACATCCAATTCCCATTCCATTCCCAAATAATTATGTAACAAATAAACCAAAGTTTTAAATTAACACCCGAGTGTAATGGGGGTAGGGTTACGGACCTCTTAGATAGACAGGCCAGTTTTAATTATAATTAAATCCCCCCTCTTAGATAGGCAGGTTAACATTAATTATCATTAAATCCCTCCTTACTTCTGCATTTTAAATTTAGAATATAAATGTATTGCTGTTACAAAGACCTACCACACAGTGGCGCTGGGGAGCTAAAGCAACCCATTAATGTCCCAGGACTGGGTGATTTTACTGTTTGTTTGCTTTTGATGGACTTGGGGTGACCCAGCATGGGGTAGGGCTCTGTTACCACGGCAAACAGGTTATTTTGCAGGGCCACAAATGCACAGATCGGGCTTCCCATGGGACCATTTAAATTTAAACTTTAAAAACTTAAAAAAGGTGCAATTGTTTCAAACCCAGTGGGTCAATTAAAATTAAATTTAAAAGCAGCCTAATTGTTCCCCTTTGTTTCAGGACTGTTTTTTTTGCAGAGGTTGTGGAGCACAAGGTAAACCCAATGTGGTGGGGCTCTGCTACCATGGTAACCAGGATGTTTTTTTGCAGGGGCTCAATGCACAGACCACACTTCCCATTGGGTCAATTTAATTTTTTAAAAACAGCCCAATTGTTTCAGGACAAGGAGACTTTTCCAACCAATCACATTCAACATGGGAGGGGTCAGCCAGCTCACTCACATTTATCCAACAGATTTTGCAACGAATCGGCCATTTTCCCCTGAGGAAGCTGGAGTAACAGCGAAACGTCGGGAAAAACTATTCCTAGCCGGAATACTCATTGAGTCAAAGAGAATTTTTTTCCACAGGTTGGAGAGAGAGAGAGAGAGAGAGAGAGAGAAAGGGAGAGAGAAGGATTGACTGGGTAGAGGGACTTCGGGAAACCGGAGAACCTTCCCGGAGAAGGAGAGAGAGAGGGAGCGACCAGGTAGAGGGACTTCGGGACGCCGGAGAACCTCCCTGGGGAAGGAGAGAGAGAAGGAGAGAGAGAAGGAGCGACCGGGCAGAGGGACTTCGGGACACCGGAGAACCTTAGTGCGGTAGAGTATTGTTACGAGGGGACATCCCACAGTAACTTTTCTTGCACATTTTACACCCAGACAATGCAACGGAATACACAAAGAAAACGTGGGCCTTTCCCACCACGCAGGAATTACGCACACACGGTTCCAGTAGGTAGAGGTAATTTAATTAGAGATAGTTTTGCTACAACGGTTAGATTAATTTATAAAATAGCCCAGACGATTCACCATTTAGTGTTACTAGAGAGCCAAAGGGAGCCTCCTAAAGGCATTATAAGACAATCAGATAAATTAACATTTTTTATAAAGCCAGCAAACCCATCACGGGAAACGCTGAGAAAATTGGCTTTAAATTCAGAAAACTGGGCAAAACAAACAAGACAAATTCTAATTGAGCATTACCAAATTAACCTCAAGAAATTGGATGATGACTGGCAAACAACAGAAATTACTGACCGGCTCCAGGAAGCCATTGCCAAAGCAATAAATTGGAATAAAAAGAATCTTAAGAACAGATTCAAAGCTCAAACAATGGATGTGGTAAGAAAACACATCCGGCATCTGGCCACACGGAAAAACACAGGACAGCAGGTCAGCCCACAGACCAGGACTGCCTTGCCCCATAGATCGGGTACCCGGACCTCCAATGTGGCCACCACCTTGAACCTCGACATCATGCCTGCTTCCCAAGAGTCCGAGCCTCAAAGGCCTCGGCAGAGCGAGGGGAACGACCGACAGCTGGCTATACCGAACCGGACTATGACTAATCGCACACACCGAGTCCCAACCTCCACCAGACCGAGCCATCCCCCTCCCCACCCCCCCAGACCATCGACGAGTCGCTCCCCCACACATTGCTTCCCTCAGACCGTGGTAGAAGAACAGCCCGTGCCACAGAGACAGGACCAAACCAGGCCAACCTCTCCAACTCCACTGCCAACCCCCTTAGTTAATTGGTACCCCGACATTACAGTGGTACGTGAACCCCTCCCGCAAAGACAGAGAGAAGGCCGGAATGAGCCGACAGCCTCGACTTCCACAACGGCCCCCTCCACTGGACAGATGAACCCCTCCCCTACGAGTGTACACCCTAGGGCTACAGGGACACCCCCACCACAGAGGCAAAGCAGGAGCCGAACTCAGGCGACATCCTCGACCTCACAGACAAATTCTGTGACTGCATCCGCAGGCCCTGCGCCTGTCAGGGTGGACCCCGAGACGGTGACGACACGCTCACCCCCGCTACAAGGACAGAGTGAGGACCATTCTGAATCTGACACTGATAGGGACAATCCACAGCCAGTGACAAGGCATCCTAATACTTGCCAGAAAAACAGAAATTGGCAACTCAAACCTGTTAAACCAATCTTGATCATGGGGGACTCTAATCTCTCCCAAATAAAAAGCTGCCCAAACCCAATCACACAAATTGACAGCTTTCCAGGAGCTAAATTCATTCATGCCACGGCTGTCCTAAACAAGTTACAACCTTCCCCAGAAATTAAGAAAGTGGTGCTGGCAATTGGCATTAACCACCGCACGCAAAGACCACTGACTGCAATTAAGCAACTACAAATTCTCCTAAAAGTGGCTAAAACTAAATTCCCTAATGCACAGATTTGGGTGCCCGAAATAAATTTCAGCCAATCACTCCCAGAAGGGGAAAAGGATACAATCCGTCAGTTAAATCAATTCATTAAAACCCAATCTTACATACCAGCCATAGCTGCCAGGTCCTTCAGGGTAAGCAGGGATCACATTCACTGGAGGGAGAACACGGCACTGATCATGATCAATAAATGGATGAAACATTTAAACTAAATAGTACTGCAACCCTAGAAAAGCGGTGCCTTAACTTAGGAGAAACTATTGTCAATATTTCCAAACTCTTTACCCCTACAGAAACACAGAAAGGGGTCCTAAACAAGGGTCTTACATTTGTGCCGGTCACAAAGCCATGTAAAAAGCAGATTCAGAATGACTTAGAAAGCTTTTACAGAAGAATTAAACTCACAGATTACTTTAGGGACTCAATTACAGACAAACAACCCTTCATGCCGTCATCGGACTGGACCCCAGAAGACACTGAAATACACCCAGAGATAGTAAATTTTATGAGAGTAACTCAAAAGGAAATAGAAAAAATCCCCATATTAAAAGATAAACAGAATCTCACCAGAAGAGAAAGGCAGGCGATTAGGGAATTAAAAACTAACCCGAACATAGTTATAAAACCAGCAGATAAGGGCAGTAGTATAGTTCTCATGGACAAACAACAGTACCTGTTTGAAGCACACAGACAATTAAATAACACGGACCACTACATTAAATTAACAAAACCCATCTTTCAGGAAACACAAAAAGAGATTGACAATATATTAGAACGACTCCATAAGTCTAAATTTATTAAACGGAAACAGGTTGAATACCTGAGAGGGGAACAACCGCGGCCCAGAAAGTTTTACATACTGCCCAAAATACATAAACGTCCAGATACATGGACAATTCCAGGGGAGATACCACCGGGAAGACCCATTGTGTCAGACTGTGGTAGTGAATCCTACAGGGTAGCTGAATACATTGATTCATTCCTGAACCCCTTGGCCCAGAAACATCCCAGTTATATCAAGGACACATATCACTTCACAGAAATAGTTAACTCGTTGACCGTACCCCCTAATGCCCTTCTTTTTACCATGGACATCGAAAGCCTATATACAAATATAGAAACAAACAGAGGTATACAGGCAGTTAAAAATGCCCTTGCTAAATTTCCCCACCCTAAAAGACCAGATGAAGCTATAATTCAGCTACTGCATCTGGGTTTAACAAAAAATGACTTTGAATTCGATGGGGAATCGTACCTCCAAATTAAGGGCACAGCTATGGGTAAAAAGTTTGCCCCGGCCTATGCAAACATTTACATGGCAGACTGGGAGGAGAGTGTCTTCAAAAAGTGTCCCAAGCGCCCAATGTGCTATTATAGGTACTTGGATGATATATGGGGGGTTTGGACCCACACAGAATCAGAATTAGAAGATTTCATCAACACTCTCAATAATCATCGCCCCTCTATTAAAATTAAAGCCACAACACACAAGGAAAGCATTGACTTTCTCGACACTACAGTTTTTAAGTTGCCACTAGAGAACAACAGTCACAAATTAGCAACAAAGGTATTCTTCAAAGTAACTGACACACATACACTCCTGCACACTAAAAGCCATCATCCCAGGCACACCTTTAGGGGACTGGTAAAGTCACAACTCATGCGGTTCCACCGCATATCCACAAAACTAGAAGATTTCAACAAAGCGGTCACCACCCTTTTCACCGCACTGAGACGGAGGGGGTACACAAAGAGATTCCTCAGACATATCAAGTCCAATTTCCTGAGGGAGATGGAGAACCCACAGCCACGGTATAGGCCAACTACAAGACTACCACTTGTTACAACATACGGCGCAACAACTCAACAGATAAATAGGGTAGTGAGAAACCATTTTGAAAAGTTAAAAGGGGATGTTAACTCACTGAGCCAATATAGCATAACATCAGCTTTCAAAAGAGGCAAAAACCTAAAAGACCTATTGGTCACCAGTAGCGTAAAGGCACAAACCGTACCAAATTGCGGTGACAGACAATGTGGAACATGTAAACACCTAAAGGTCTTAAAAATCTTGCAAAACGAGAACACAGGAAAAACCGCTTTAATAAAGCAAAGAATTACATGCGAGCAACAAAATGTAGTCTATGCAATTCGATGTAAACAGTGCCACATTTTATATATCGGGGAAACAGGGAACACTTTAAGAACTAGATTTACGGGACACCTTAGTTCCATCCGGACAGGGAAGGAAGACAAGGCGATAACCAGACATTTTATGCAACATGGAATTCAGTCCCTGGAAATCATGGGGCTTGAAACTAACTTGAATTGGACACCAATACAAAGGAAAAGGAAAGAGAGATGGTGGATCTTAACATTACAAACCCAGTTACCAAAGGGTCTGAACCAAATGTAGGACAGCAAATATTTCTTCACCCATACTTAAAACGTAACACATCCAAAACAATCCTGAACTCCACATATCCCGAATCCATGGGAACACAGCACACCATCCACAACCATCTCGGATAATAACACCAGCCTTAGAAGTAGCCCATCTACCCAAAGAAAATTGGTGCCCTAACCCTAGCCCTAACCCCAATCCCCACAACACTCATGTAACCCCCGCCCCAGACCCATCCAGGACCCTAAAATCTAACCCCAAAACCAATGGCCGGACCCCAGCCCCAACCCTAGCCCAAACCCCCCCATAACATCAATGTAACACTTACCCCTGGATCCAGACCCAACCAGAAGGCTTAATTCCAAAGCCTAACGCCCCAACTCCAACACGTAACCCTAAACCTAACTCCAACACGTAACTCCAGCCCGAACGCCCAACACTAACTCTAACCCCCAAACCTAATGCGTAACCCCAACGCCTAACCCTAACCCCCAAACCTAATGCGTAACCCTAACGCCCAACCCCAACGCCCAACCCCAACGCCCAACCCCAACGCCCAACCCCAACCCCAACGCCCAACCCCAACGCCTAACCCCAACGCCTAACCCCAACCCCCAAACCTAATGCGTAACCCTAACGCCGAACCCTAACGCCTAGCACCTAACCCTAACGCCTAACCCTAACCCTAACGCCTAACCCTAACCCCTAACCCTAACCCTAACGCCTAACCCTAACGCCTAGCACCTAACCCTAACCCTACCCTAACGCCTAACCCTAACACCTACCCTAACGCCTAACCCTAACACCTACCCTAACGCCTAACCCTAACACCTACCCTAACGCCTAACCCTAACACTAACGCCTAGCACCTAACCCTAACCCTAACGCCTAACCCTAACACCTACCCTAACGCCTAACCCTAACACCTACCCTAACCCCAACGTGTACCCTAACCCTAACGTGTACCCTAACCCTAAAGCCTAGCACCTAACCCTAATGCCTAGCACCTAACCCTAACGCCTAACCCTAACACCCACCCTAACCCTAACGCCTAACCCTAACACCCACCCCAACCCTAACGCCTAACCCTAACGCCTAGCACCTAACCCTAACCCTAACACCTACCCTAACGCCTAACCCTAACGCCTAACCCTAACGCCTAACCCTAACACCTACCCTAACCCCAACGCCTAACCCTAACCCTAACACCTACCCTAACCCTAAAGCCTAGCACCTAACCCTAATGCCTAGCACCTAACCCTAACGCCTAACCCTAACACCCACCCCAACCCTAACGCCTAACCCTAACGCCTAGCACCTAACCCTAACCCTACCCTAACGCCTAACCCTAACACCTACCCTAACGCCTAACCCTAACGCCTAACCCTAATGCCTACCCTAACCCCTACCCTAACCCTAAAGCCTAGCACCTAACCCTAATGCCTAGCACCTAACCCTAACGCCTAACCCTAACACCCACCCTAACCCTAACGCCTAGAACCTAACCCTAACGCCTACCCTAACCCTAACGCCTAGCACCTAACCCCTACCCTAACCCTAACGCCTAACCCTAACCCCAACGCCTAACCCTAACCCCAACGCCTACCCTAATCCTAACACATAACGCCTAAACCCTACCCTAAAACCCCCCCAGACCGAACCCTAAACCAAAGCTAACCCTAGTCCTAATCGACCAAACTTCCCCAACCACCCCCCACCTATTCCTAACCTACCCAAAACACCCCCACCCCCGACCGAACTTCTGAATCTTCTTGATGGCTCCCGCCCTAAAATCCAAACTTTGTCCAGCCCTTAGACACGACTGATCCTTCAATTCGATATACTCATTGCAAAATTAATAGCACATGCTATTCATTGCAATCCCACTGATAATCCGAGCTGGAAAGGCAAGCGGACATGGATGGACACTAACTTAAGGCGTGAGCCGAATAAAAGTGGCAGCTGCTCGTGAAATTAAACTCAAGAAATGAGTATATAAACACAAGAGGGGAGGCTTTCCCACCCCTACTGCCCATTCACCCTAACCCTACCCCTACCCCTACCCCTAACCCCTAAGCCCTAAGCCCTAAGCCCTAGCCCTAGCCCTAGCCCTTAACCCTAACCCTAAGCCCTAAGCCCTAGCCCTAGCCCTAACCCTAGCCCTAGCCCTAGCCCTAACCCTAGCCCTAACCCTAGCCCTAACCCTAACCCTAGCCCTAACCCTAGCCCTAACCCTAGCCCTAGCCCTAGCCCTAGCCCTAGCCCTAGCCCTAGCCCTAACCCTAGCCCTAGCCCTAACCCTAGCCCTGACCCTAACCCTAGCCCTGACCCTGACCCTAACCCTAACCCCCCCAGACCATCGACGAGTCGCTCCCCCACACATTGCTTCCCTCAGACCGTGGTAGAAGAACAGCCCGTGCCACAGAGACAGGACCAAACCAGGCCAACCTCTCCAACTCCACTGCCAACCCCCTTAGTTAATTGGTACCCCGACATTACAGTGGTACGTGAACCCCTCCCCCAAAGACAGAGAGAAGGCCGGAATGAGCCGACGGCCTCGACTTCCACAACGGCCCCCTCCACTGGACAGGTGAACCCCTCCCCTACGAGTGTGCACCCTAGGGCTACAGGGACACCCCCACCACAGAGGCAAAGCAGGCGCCGAACTCAGGCGACATCCTCGACCTCACAGACAAATTCTGTGACTGCATCCGCAGGCCCTGCGCCTGTCAGGGTGGACCCCGAGACGGTGACGACACGCTCACCCCCGCTACAAGGACAGAGTGACGACCATTCTGAATCTGACACTGATAGGGACAATCCACAGCCAGTGACAAGGCATCCTAATACTTGCCAGAAAAACAGAAATTGGCAACTCAAACCTGTTAAACCAATCTTGATCATGGGGGACTCTAATCTCTCCCAAATAAAAAGCTGCCCAAACCCAATCACACAAATTGACAGCTTTCCAGGAGCTAAATTCATTCATGCCACGGCTGTCCTAAACAAGTTACAACCTTCCCCAGAAATTAAGAAAGTGGTGCTGGCAATTGGCATTAACCACCGCACGCAAAGACCACTGACTGCAATTAAGCAACTACAAATTCTCCTAAAAGTGGCTAAAACTAAATTCCCTAATGCACAGATTTGGGTGCCCGAAATAAATTTCAGCCAATCACTCCCAGAAGGGGAAAAGGATACAATCCGTCAGTTAAATCAATTCATTAAAACCCAATCTTACATACCAGCCATAGCTGCCAGGTCCTTCAGGGTAAGCAGGGATCACATTCACTGGACGGAGAACACGGCACTGATCATGATCAATAAATGGATGAAACATTTAAACTAAATAGTACTGCAACCCTAGAAAAGCGGTGCCTTAACTTAGGAGAAACTATTGTCAATATTTCCAAACTCTTTACCCCTACAGAAACACAGAAAGGGGTCCTAAACAAGGGTCTTACATTTGTGCCGGTCACAAAGCCATGTAAAAAGCAGATTCAGAATGACTTAGAAAGCTTTTACAGAAGAATTAAACTCACAGATTACTTTAGGGACTCAATTACAGACAAACAACCCTTCATGCCGTCATCGGACTGGACCCCAGAAGACACTGAAATACACCCAGAGATAGTAAATTTTATGAGAGTAACTCAAAAGGAAATAGAAAAAATCCCCATATTAAAAGATAAACAGAATCTCACCAGAAGAGAAAGGCAGGCGATTAGGGAATTAAAAACTAACCCGAACATAGTTATAAAACCAGCAGATAAGGGCAGTAGTATAGTTCTCATGGACAAACAACAGTACCTGTTTGAAGCACACAGACAATTAAATAACACGGACCACTACATTAAATTAACAAAACCCATCTTTCAGGAAACACAAAAAGAGATTGACAATATATTAGAACGACTCCATAAGTCTAAATTTATTAAACGGAAACAGGTTGAATACCTGAGAGGGGAACAACCGCGGCCCAGAAAGTTTTACATACTGCCCAAAATACATAAACGTCCAGATACATGGACAATTCCAGGGGAGATACCACCGGGAAGACCCATTGTGTCAGACTGTGGTAGTGAATCCTACAGGGTAGCTGAATACATTGATTCATTCCTGAACCCCTTGGCCCAGAAACATCCCAGTTATATCAAGGACACATATCACTTCACAGAAATAGTTAACTCGTTGACCGTACCCCCTAATGCCCTTCTTTTTACCATGGACATCGAAAGCCTATATACAAATATAGAAACAAACAGAGGTATACAGGCAGTTAAAAATGCCCTTGCTAAATTTCCCCACCCTAAAAGACCAGATGAAGCTATAATTCAGCTACTACATCTGGGTTTAACAAAAAATGACTTTGAATTCGATGGGGCATCTTACCTCCAAATTAAGGGCACAGCTATGGGTAAAAAGTTTGCCCCGGCCTATGCAAACATTTACATGGCAGACTGGGAGGAGAGTGTCTTCAAAAAGTGTCCCAAGCGCCCAATGTGCTATTATAGGTACTTGGATGATATATGGGGGGTTTGGACCCACACAGAATCAGAATTAGAAGATTTCATCAACACTCTCAATAATCATCACCCCTCCATTAAAATTAAAGCCACAACACACAAGGAAAGCATTGACTTTCTCGACACTACAGTTTTTAAGTTGCCACTAGAGAACAACAGTCACAAATTAGCAACAAAGGTATTCTTCAAAGTAACTGACACACATACACTCCTGCACACTAAAAGCCATCATCCCAGGCACACCTTTAGGGGACTGGTAAAGTCACAACTCATGCGGTTCCACCGCATATCCACAAAACTAGAAGATTTCAACAAAGCGGTCACCACCCTTTTCACCGCACTGAGACGGAGGGGGTACACAAAGAGATTCCTCAGACATATCAAGTCCAATTTCCTGAGGGAGATGGAGAACCCACAGCCACGGTATAGGCCAACTACAAGACTACCACTTGTTACAACATACGGCGCAACAACTCAACAGATAAATAGGGTAGTGAGAAACCATTTTGAAAAGTTAAAAGGGGATGTTAACTCACTGAGCCAATATAGCATAACATCAGCTTTCAAAAGAGGCAAAAACCTAAAAGACCTATTGGTCACCAGTAGCGTAAAGGCACAAACCGTACCAAATTGCGGTGACAGACAATGTGGAACATGTAAACACCTAAAGGTCTTAAAAATCTTGCAAAACGAGAACACAGGAAAAACCGCTTTAATAAAGCAAATTACAATTCGATGTAAACAGTGCCACATTTTATATATCGGGGAAACAGGGAACACTTTAAGAACTAGATTTACGGGACACCTTAGTTCCATCCGGACAGGGAAGGAAGACAAGGCGATAACCAGACATTTTATGCAACATGGAATTCAGTCCCTGGAAATCATGGGGCTTGAAACTAACTTGAATTGGACACCAATACAAAGGAAAAGGAAAGAGAGATGGTGGATCTTAACATTACAAACCCAGTTACCAAAGGGTCTGAACCAAATGTAGGACAGCAAATATTTCTTCACCCATACTTAAAACGTAACACATCCAAAACAATCCTGAACTCCACATATCCCGAATCCATGGGAACACAGCACACCATCCACAACCATCTCGGATAATAAGACCAGCCTTAGAAGTAGCCCATCTACCCAAAGAAAATTGGTGCCCTAACCCCCACAACACTCATGTAACCCCCACCCCAGACCCATCCAGGACCCTAAAATCTAACCCCAAAACCAATGGCCCGACCCCAGCCCCAACCCAACCCCCCATAACATCAATGTAACTCTTACCCCTGGATCCAGACCCAACCCTAAGGCTCAATTCCGAAGCTTAACGCCCCGACCACCGCCCCAACTCCAACACGTAACCCCAGCCCTAACGCCTAACACTAAGTCAAACCCCCTAAAGCTCATGCGTAACCCTAACGCCTAACCCCAACGCCTAGCACCTAACCCCAAACCCCCCCAATCCTAAGCCGAAACCCCCCCCCCCCGGACCGAACCCTCAACCCAAGCTAAGCCTAGTCCTAATCGACCAAACATTTCCCCCCCCCCCCCCCCACTTATTCCTAACCTACCCAAAACACCCCCACCCCGGATACAGACCCTGACCGAACTTCTGAATCTTCTTGATGGCTCCTGCCCTAAAATCCAAACTTTGTCCAGCCCTTAGACACGACTGATCCTTCAATTAGATATACTCATTGCAAAATTAATAGCACATGCTATTCATTGCAATCCCACTGATAATCCGAGCTGGAAAGGCAAGCGGACATGGATGGACACTAACTTAAGGCGTGAGCCGAATAAAAGTGGCAGCTGCTCGTGAAATTAAACTCAAGAAATGAGTATATAAACACAAGAGGGGAGGCTTTCCCACCCGTACTGCCCGTTCACCCTAACCCTAACCAGAACCCCTGCCACACTCAGAACCAATCTATATTCTGCTGTATTCTGACAGTCCCCTTCACTATCTGCTACTCCACCAATCTTAGTGTCGTCTGCAAACCTGCTAATCAGACCACCTATACTTTCCTCCAAATCATTTATGTATATCACAAACAGTGGTCCCAGCACAGATCCCTGTGGAACACCACTGGTCACACGTCTCCATTTTGAGAAACTCCCTTCCACTGCTACTCCGTCTCCTGTTGCCCAGCCAGTTCTTTATCCATCTAGCTAGTACATCTTGGACCCCATGCACCTATCCAGCCATTTGTACATTTATTTATTGCAATTTAGTTTCACCATTTTAATGTTAGCTTACAATAGCAACATTTAAGAGGCATCTTGACAAATATACAAATACAATGGGAATATAGGGATACAGTCCCCAGAAGTGCAGAAGGTTTTAGTTTAGACAGGCATCAAGATCAGTGCAGGCTTGGTGGGTCAAGTGGCCTGTTCTTGTGCTGTACTGTTCTTTGCTCTTGTTAATCTGCAAATTTGGCAAAAGTACCTTCTATCCCTGCATCCAATTAGTTACAGATTGTAAACAGTTGGGGCCTCAAGGAACTAACCTTGTGGCACCCTACTAGTTACATCTTGCCAACCATAAAAGGTCCCATCTATCCTATCCTCTATCCAAGGGGATAAATTGTCCCTACCCACATTTGATCTTAAGTTATGCAGCACCTTATCAAATGCCTTCTGGAAGTCCAGATATACTACATGTACAGGATCCCCATTATTCTCTTCTTGTTAAATCTGTGAAGAACTGTAGCAAATTAGTTAAACACAATTTACCCTTCATAAAACCATGCTGACTGATGGATTGTGTTTTGACTTTATAAGTGTCCTATTGCTTCCTTAATAATGGATCCCAACAACTTCACTGACCTGTTAAACTAATCTGTAGTTTCTGAATTTGTGCCTCCCTCCCTTTTGAATAAGAGTTTAATATGAGCATTTTTCCAATGCACTGGAACCTTTCCCACATCCAGGAATTTACAATTTGTTAACTACTGCCCCTGCCACATACTTCAAGACCCCAAGATGTAAGCCATCAGGCCTTGAGGACTTCAATCCCAATAGTTTGCACAGTTCTTTTTCTCCCCCCCCCCCATGACAGAGCAGATGACCTTGGCGACAAATTAAGAACAGAATTCTTCCAGGAGCCAAGGTGGGACGTCTAGTTGACAGCTGTTGGAGCATGTGGCCTTTAATATTTGTAGACAGCCAATCCCTTTTAGATGGAGGGAGAAGTCGAGAAAGGGATAGGTCAGATGAACTATGTTTTAAAAAAAAGTGATTTAAGGGTGGAAATTGGAAGTAAAGTTTATCAAGTTTTCCAGTTCCAGGCAAGAGCAGGAAACTGCACTGTCAATGTACTGGAAAAAAGTTGGTAAGGGAACAGAGTAAGCCTAGAACATGTTTGACATATCCCACAAAAAAAGACAAGCATTACTAGTACCCACGCAGGTACCCTCATCATTTATTTGAAAGTAAAGAGAGTGTAGTTGTTTTTCAATTTGAAAGCAGGTTCAGCCAGGGGGAGTGGGGCGGTGGCAGTGGTCATGGTAAATGGAGACTGATCATGCCTCTTTAAAAAAGGAAGCCGAGAGCCCTCACACTGTCTTGGTGGGGCACGGAGGTGCAAAGGCATTGGACGTCCATAGTTTTGAGGCAGCAGTTTGGGGGGTGAGGGAAGAGCAGCAAATTAGAAATTATCCTGATGAAATATGGCATCTGAAGAGTCACTGATGTCCATGTTGGAGACTGGACCACAGAACAATCTATAGTGTCAAGATAGCAAAAAAATTCAGTGGGACAGGAACATGCAGAAAACAAATGCATCTATCATGGTCATGTTAGTGGATTTTATGCAAGAGGTGTAAGTGGGCTGTCTGGGGTTGCAGGATTCTGAGTTTGTAAGCTGCAGAGGGCAGATGTCCAGAAGGGGGGTTGGGGAGGGGCAGCAGTTGGAGACAGTTTGTGAGCTGGTACTGAGCTTCTGCAAGTTGTAAGTCAGGACAACAGAGGAGAACAGTACTCCTCTTGTCAAAAAACTTGCAGACAAGGTCAGGGTTAGACTAGAGACAAAGTGAAAACAGGTTGAGTGAGCAAGGGTGTAGAGGAATTTAGACAGCTGATCTCAGACAGAGACACTCTTCAATGACAAGATAGGAGAGCAGCTAAGGAGGCACAGCTTGAGAGAATGCTGGAGGTGGCGGAATGAGTCTGCTGGTCAGGGAGATGACGCCAAGTCAAAAAAAGTGAGCTTAGAGGCCAATTGTGACAAACATTACAAAGTTCAAGCAGACTATCTTACCTAGTTATTGAAACATGCCAGGTGGCTTTGCCCACTGACACTTCAATGCTCAGACTATTTTAATTTTATACTACAGCTATGGCAAGATACAAATTATTCCACAATAGATAACATTAAACTAAATACACTTTTCACACAACTGAGCTATAAAAAAAGCAACCAAGTTGTAATATTTTATGCCCAACCATACTTTTGCGCTTGTACATAATGATTACAGGACTCTTTACAGCATCATTGCCTTCGTGTTTTAAGGCTGTGATGAGCAGTGTCTGGTACCACTGTTTTCTTCATATTCAATCCTGCATGGTATGCAATAGATAACTATGCCCAACCCCTGAACAAAAGCATAAATGCAACCTGTAATAACCTACATTCTATACTGTTTACTGCAATAGGTGTTAAGTGCAAAAACATTGTTTTTGGATCTAATCTGTTATTTGACCATACATTAGACTTGAAGATTTATATCTATGGTAATATGGTCAAGTTAAGCTACATGCATCATTACTTCACATTTGCAGTCTGTGTGGAATTGGTCATTAACTAGTAATTTACTGATTGGTCACATTCTATAGTAGCATCTACATTTAGTCATTAGATACATAAAGTTCAATTTGATTGAAGTATAGTTTACCAAAGTGTACTTAATCCTCAGGTCCATTAGCAAAAAAAATTAAATGGTTTTACCTACCTGGAATGTGTTGAACTCAATTGCACTACACACCCAAGCACCAATCTTTGACAATACAAGCTACCGAGTTTCACAGTGAGGTGATTCACCAGAAAGAGTAACAGGATTGCAGAATACTGGGCTAATGGGAAGATTCTTGGTAGTGTAGATGAACAGAGAGATCTTGGTGTCCAGGTACATAAATCCCTGAAGGTTGCTACCCAGGTTAATAGAGCTGTTAAGGCATATGGTGTGTTAGCTTTTATTAGTAGGGGGATTGAGTTTAGGAGCCACAAGGTCATGCTGCAGCTGTACAGAACTCTGGTGCGGCCGCACCTGAAGTATTGCATGCAGTTCTGGTCACTGCATTATAGGAAGGATGTGGAAGCTTTGGAAAAGGTGCAGAGGAGATTTACTAGGATGTTGCCTGGTATGGAGGGAAGGTCTTACGAGGAAAGGCTGAGGGACTTGAGGTTGTTTTCATTGGCGAGAAGGAGGAGGAGAAGTGACTTAGAGACATAAGATAATCAGAGGGTTGGACAGGGTGGATAGTGAGAGCCTTTTTCCCTCGGATGGTGATGGCAAACACGAGGGGACATAGCTTTAAGTTGAGGGGTGATAGATATAGGACAGATGTTAGAGGTAGTTTCTTTACTCAGAGTAGTAGGGGTGTGGAACGCCCTGCCTGCAACAGTAGTAGACTCGCCAACTTTAAGGGCATTTAAGTGGTCATTGGATAGACATATGGATGAAAATGGAATAGTGTAGGTCAGATGGTCGGCACAACATCGAGGGCTGAAGGGCCTGTACTGCGCTGTAATGTTCTATGTTCTATGACTGAACTAAGAAATAGCAAGCTTCTGATAGCATTTGCAACATTGTAATTAATCAAACTATGACAAGTATCGGCAGGATTTCTCTCACCTTCACTTGGTTTTACCAAGCTTCAGCCCAGTAGCTTTTCACTGACTGAAGGTTATATGTTTGCGCATACCTTTGTCCCCAAAGAGGCCAGAAAAAAAAAAAAGAGAACGGGCGGCACAGTGGCTAGCACCGCAGCCTCACAGCTCCAGTGACCCAGGTTCAATTCTGGGTACTGCCTGTGTGGAAGAAAAGAGTAGAATCAAACTTCCTCACATGAGTACTCGCAAACTACTTTATTAACTTGTGCACAAGGAGAACAAACACAGTAGAGCTCACATTGAGACTCAGTGCAATGTTCTAAAGAATTACAGTCAAACTGGCAATTATACTATTCTGCAACCAATAATCTTATATTTTAATTGTTAATTTGCATTCTAAAGCACCAATTACAATTTAATTCTTGCTCTAAACAAATAAGTCATTTTCAATCCTTCGTTTACATATCTATCTCACCATTGGCTTTGCAGCTGGTACAGCGCAACAGAAAGACATCAGGCTTCAACACTCTTCTTATATCAGCCAGACATGGTACATTCCTAAGGAGCAGTTTGCAGTGAGAAACATACTGACCAAGCAAACTCACACCCCTAGTCCAAGGATGGCTCACCTCAAGTTCCACACCCGTGTGGAGTTTGCAAGTTCTCCGTGGGTTTTTGCTGGGTACTCCGGTTTCCTACCACCAAAAGACTTGCAGGTTGATATGTGAATTGGCCATTATAAATTGCCCCTAGTATAGGTAGGTGGTAGGAGAATATAGGGACAGGTGGGGGATGTGGTAGGAATGTAGGCTTTGTATAAATGGGTGGTTGGTCAGCACAGACTCTGGGCTGAAGGGCGTGTTTCAGTGCTGTATCTCTAAATAAAAAAAAAGTACAAAACAGGAACAGGCCATTTGCAAGTTGACAAATCAAAGTTAATCCAGCTTCAAAAGGCTGCATACTAATCTGGAGGACTGCAATATTTCCCTTTAGAAAAACATGTCTTTGCAAAACCAAAGACCCACTTTTAATCTGGCAGCTTGAACTTAACAGAAACGTTCAAGTTTGGGCCTCTTAAAATGGCTACTTTCTTGCTCCAACTTTCAATTTTTTTTAACCTTAAGCTCTAAGGTTAGTCAAAGCACAACAGTTTCTTTAATAATGTTGGCAATGTTTTTTTCAGGTCCACTTTCTTATACAAACCTGTTACATCCTTTGTTAAAAGTAAGGTTTTTGTCCAATTTTTCTTCATCTCCATTTTGGACCAATTGAGCTCTGCAGCATTTGACTCAGATTGATTAACAGCTGAAAAGGGAGGTTCAGATTTAGTCTGACTACATTACAGACCACATTTTATACCAGCTAACTGAACAAGGTTGCACCCTAGTCTTAAAAATCATAGTAGCACCAATTTTTTTTTTTTTTTTTTTTAATATAAACTAGTGGTACCCCCAGTTTTTCAATTTGTGAACTGCTAGTTTTTCCTCAATCTTAAGAGCAAATTTGAACAGAGTTTAAAAAGTTAGATTGTTAAATAAGGATGCTTGAGCACATCTTTTTCAAGAGACTTCAAAAATGCTGCCTCTTATGCACTTATTGCATCTCATGCTGAGCTGCCAGATTTTACAAAGCTATTTTCTGACCCATATAAAATTCTGGACCCAAGCTGCTTTTTACTGAGTATTGCAGATTACACTAATTTTTTTCCCATAATTAATAGTACAGAATTAATGCAGCAGCTTTTTACAAAGCAAGGTAAATGACTAAGTTTGAGCTCCCCTCTAATACAGATTTACCAAAGTTTCACACTACAGCTTTTCAAAACCTTAACAGACCAAGCTGGATTTTCTCCAACCAAGCTTCAAACAGCAGCTATTCAGATACCTTCACATTTGCACCCCCAGCTCAATTTAAAGCCCTGATGCAGACTGATGGTGCTTCCATGAGGTCTCTGCTTTCATGCAGTATTGCCAGCTTTCCACATACCTGGATCATTTGACATTTGAACCAGACTAGACATTGCTATCTGCTTTTATTTGCCAAAGTGTTGCAAAGCTCAAGTTAAATGCAGCAGCTTTGCCAACAGGTTTAAAAATTAGACTTCTGACACCAGGCTGGAGCCAAGCAGCTTTTCGAGACTAAAGTTACAAGCCAAACTTGAGCCTGCAGGCTGTCATTTTTAGTGACCTGAAATTATGAGTTCATGACACCCAGCTTTTATTGCAACTGCAGTTTGAGGCCAGCAGCTTTTTCATGACTAACATAACAAAATTGTTTTACTTTTATGTTAAAGAAACTTACAATGTTAGAGAAACTGCTGCTCTAACTGTTAATTACCAGTTGCATACAAAAATGGTTACCACCCAGCCTTTTTCTGTGCAGTAGAGAATTTTCAAACCTACGATTGTTCCTTTTAACGAAGAGTTTGCTACCCTGTGCTTTTGGGGCACTTACAGTTGTAAGTGACCAATTTCACAGCCTTTTGTTGAGTGCTATTTACACAGAGTGCTTGAGACCAAGTTTGTAGCCTGCAGGTTTACACAAACTAATGTTGCAGACCAATGTTTGATACTAGATCGGAGGCCCACACTTGAATACATGAACTCTCCAATTTTTCAGTCAAAATTGTTAAAGCCAAGCAGTGTTTTTCTTCAAGCCGCAAGACAAACTGCTTCCTCTACGCAAGTGTTGTAGACCATAAGACTGAAGTTTAAACCGGACTTAAAATTCAGTTACAAATGGTTCAGCTTGCAGCTTTGTGGTTTATTACTAAATTCATTTAGACATTTGCAACCCACCGGCTTTCTACATACCAAGGATAGACTAGGGTTTTTAAACCAGCAGCTTGTCCCAGATGGAGCTATGCAACTTTGTAACCAACCGTGCAGATACAATTAGCTAAAACACACAGGCACAAGCTTCCAAGCCCAAAGGTCACATATGAAGCTCAAGTCACCCAGCTTTTTAAACTGACTAAAGTTGCATCTTGCTTTTGTTCACACCTCTGAAGACCAACGTTCAATCCAAACATCAATAGCTGGAGCTTTTTCACAGCCACGTCAAACTGGTGACCCATGTTAAGGCCCCCCAGATTTTTAACCTTGGATTTGTGAAAGGACAGCTGAAGACTCAATTTGACCGCAGAAAATTTTTTACTGCTCCAAATAATCAGGTGAGATGCCCTGGCTTTTTAATAAAACATAGCAAGGTTGAGCCCTGCAATTCATTTACAGACAAAAGGTTGCATGCCCAGCTTGTTGCCAAAACTCATGTTACACATGAAGCTTGAAACCCCAACTGCTTTTCACAGCAAAGTTCCAGGCCCAGCTATTTTAACTGCAGTTTTTTTTTTTCTCCACGCCTCTTGGGTATCAATCTGACCAAGGTTGATAAAAATAAGAGGGCAGTTCTGACTTATCAAAGTGAAAGTCCAGCATGGTTTTTTTTTAAATATAAAAGTCACCAGAGCCTGACATTTTATCCACAATCCATCAACAGACCACATTTGAGCCTGGTAGCTTTGGTCAGACACAAGGTTGAATGCAGAGGTAGAAGCTGGTAGATTAGAACAAGGTTGCAGGCTAAAGTGAAACCTGGCTTACTTTCAAAATTACGACCAATACTTCACACCATGTTTAAGCAAGCAAGCTTTGTAAAGCCATTGCACACCACGTTTGACAGGTACAGCTTTAACACTAAGGGTTCACATCAGCTTCAGTGAAGTTACACCCCAGCTTTTTTTTTTACAAGTTAACATGCGAAGCTTCAGATTCCAGTTCATCCCACAGTAATACAGACAAGAGTTGATCACTGCAAGTTTTCAGACCAAAACCGATTCTGGCAACTTTAAAAAATTGAAGTTGAAACCCTCATCTTCTGGCTGACAAATTCCAAACAAAATACTCTTGCCATTTTTGGTAGAAACATTTACATGCCAATGTTGACTTTCATGACGGGAGTTCCAGATAAATTTTGACCATTGCTGCTTTTGGATTCATGATGCAGACCAAGTGATTCTCCATCCACTATATAATGACAGATGTACATACTTATTTACCTCAATGTACTGGAGACACAATTATCTCATGTTAAAGGGAGGAGCTCCATACCCTCAACTGAGGCATGCTCTGGAGGTTTGCTACCAAATTTTATTATGCTTTGAAACATTTGCACTTCTGACTGAAGAGTGCCTTTTATTTAAGCTCCCATCATTAATGTGCATTTTTTCTCCTTGATCTTTATTAAATCTTCTCCAAACACGTAGTTTAACCCAACTCCACATTTAGCATGGTCAGCATCTTAATGTTAAGAATTTTATTGTTAAGCTCATGTTCTCTTCGAATTTATTGACAAACGAACACTCTTGCTTGGTACCAACTCATTAAGCACGTTGTGTTTTACATTGAAAAGCACATTTACAGGCAAGATAAACGCAACATTTCACACTGCATAACCTTTATAATCCAGAACATTTATATGAATGACGAGATGCAGTGCAAATACTTAATACACTGGAAGCACATTTAAACTGCATGTGTCGAAGCTAGTTTATGATCGAATAGTGATGATACCAAAAAAAAAGTTCTTGACACACCCAAATAAAGTCAATTAAATGCTCCGAAACATTGAAACGGTGTCCCGTTGGGCAGAACGCTACCGTGAGCTCTATTACTGACATACTCACATCTCCCAATCTGCGCTTCATGCTCTGCAGTTTACCATGATCATGCAGTTACATTTAAAACCATCATCCCTATTTGGATCAAGCTTGATAGCGCCAATAGAACAGTATTCAGCCAGTGCAGTTTAATCTGTTTCAACATCGCAAGTCCCTTCTCTGCTCACACCTTTAATGACCTTAGTCTCTAATTTAAATGAGATGACACTAAAAACACACTTTTCTTACCATTAAAAAATGCGACATTTTGCTGCTACAAAAAGGACCTCACTTAGTTAATTGGAAAGGCCTTTGCTGCACTCTTGTCGGATTATTAACTTCCAGACTGAACGTACAAACTAAAACAACTTCTATGCCGGCAGGACTTATACAGATGATTTGCACATGCGAGCTGCATTATTTGAGTTCATAAAAACATTCACATGACTTCAATCTCAATTCGACATTGTCGAGTTTAGGATAGCCACCAAAGCCCCTCACACATCCACTACCTCCCGGTGTGCATCTTTCCACGTTACCAAGATTGCAATATCTTGGTCTTTGTCATTAAGACCTTTGAACGAGTCATGAATTTTGCTCCTTTTCCCTCGTTTGTGGCATTGAGGAGTTGATTGAACTCTCGTGACTGAGCTAACAAAGAATAAATATCCAAGTTAGAACTAAAAACGTGCACACTGCAGTTCTCCCGTTCTAATCTGCTGACTGCTCGATTTGAATTCTGCTTTGTCTTATTTTTGTCCAACCAATTCTGAATTCTCACCACTGCGCCTAAGAGTTGCTGTTAATACCGTCTTTACCAAGTATTTGCAATGTACCAACCCTTAGGTTTCCTTAAAACATACTGGAAATTGAGCGTACCATTTCACTCACAAGAACACAATAAATGCATCATTTATGACTGAACCGTTTGAGGAACGAAGAGCATCACAACAAAGTTTTTTTCTGCAGTATTTAAGTAACCACTTCGCTTTCCAACCGTTTCAGGCGGTCAAATTAGATAAAAGTTTAATCCTGCGTTAGGCGATTCAATTTAACTGAACCGAACTGAAACATTGACGCTCAGGCTCAATTTCAGCCCTACCTCGTATTTGCAGTTATCCGCAAACAATCTCCAAATCTAGAGTACGAACACTCAGACCAAGAGGCGGCGACTTAAACTATTTTTTTTGAGGGTGTTACTGCAGAACTAATAGTCACCTTTAGTAGAATAAGTTTTGAAAACCCCAATAGCAGTTTAATTCAGCGTTACAAACGTCATGTGCTTGTTCCACCCCTTCAAACACTATTGAATGAATGAGTTAGCTGGAACGACCGACGATGAGTGCGAGTTCCAGCTGTAGAAATGAAGACCGAGCTTGAATCGCAATTCCACGGTCATGAAGCAAGTCGGATCAACAGAAGTTAACGGTTTTTAAACAATTACAGGCTTCAGTTCTCGCCTCTTTCTCCCCACTTCACACAAACAGTATAGATAAGGAAATGAAACCTTTTCTTTCCAGATGCGTTTCTAATGACTACACAATACTTGACAGCGTGGTGAAAATAAACATTTAGTATTGTATTTTTGGACGTTTCCGTGTATTCTTCAAACTACAAGATATTACGAAGGGTCGGATGCCACGCTCTCCACTCAAGGTTCTTTACCTTGACTCTGTCATCGACATGAAGCACCAAGTACCAAACCAATTATTATTAACAAGGAGCCATTATGAAGGCTTTGGAGAATTCTATTTCAAACTTTAACATTTGTAATCAGAGTTGAATAAAACTTGACGAGTTACGTAATTGGCATAAAACAGGAGACTTAACACCGAAAAATGCCGTGACAGAGACACATACAATTGGGACTCTGGCTAGTGAGATCGCTTCAACCTTTAAATTACTCGCCACGAATACACAGAAGCACAAATTTGATCACAAACCCATTTTGCACACGAATGAGTTTCTGTAATCATTGACTTGCATTGTATTTACACAACGTCACTTCATAAACAGCAAGTTCAGATTTTTCTCACCTGCTCCTAGGCAAAAAACGTTTAGTGACTACATTTATTCCAAGAATCAAGTTTGGTTTCTAACTTCAAAGTGACGTACTTTACCATTAAAAACGTATCTAAGCAAACAGAATAACCGTTTCTGTTTGAAACTGTAAATATTAGGATCAGGATTTCTTAAACCAAGTCTGAGACATTAGACTTAAAACATATGCAGTGCGGTCCAGAGATAATTCTCATTAATTTGTGAAAACAAATGCTAAGTGAAAGACACCATCCCAACTACTTAAAAACTTGAATAGTCAAACGTACCACTATTAGATCTCCACCAACAGTAGTATCACTATTATTAATAGCAGTACACAGCGCAGAGAAAAAAAAACAGACCAGCATCAATTATTTACAGAAATAAAACAAGCCGAAGCCACGGAAAAACAGAGCAACGTTATTGTTAATTCCAAGAAGCTGCGCAAGTACTCAAAAAACTAAATAACTTCATTAAAAACAACTGAAAAAGCTGCAAACCATGAAATCATTCGAACTCAAACATGGAACATTATCAATCTTAAACGAACATTTCAACAAAACGTAGTAAAAAAAAACAATCCTAGATATTTCTCGGTTAAAAACTCTTCAGTCCCCAAGACTTAAAAAAAACTTTAACCCGGACACCTGCTTTACTCAATTTCAAAACCACTTTTGTACCTTTCAGGAAAAAAAGACGTCAATAACAAATATTTCAGAAACAATCAAAACGTTGCTGTTACAACACTCAGTCCTCACTTTCTCAGTCACTCAATCTTTCCCTTCCCCCCCCCCAAAAAAAACACATAAAACCTTAACTTTCAATGAAGGTCTGTCCAAAGTCTTCTTTCACCAGTTCTCTCTCCAGTCTCCCGGAGTCCATTTAAATCTCCCGCGCCCTGTCAATCATCCCCAGTCCCGCCCCGCCGGCACAAACGCAACAAAACATTTGTCTTTTTATATCTTATTTATCTTCTCCTTCTTTGGCCTCCTTATCTCGAGAGACAATGGATATGCGCCTGGAGGTGGTCAGTGGTTTGTGGAGCAGCGCCTGGAGTGGCTATAAAGGCCAATTCTGGAGTGACAGGCTCTTCTACAGGTGCTGCAGAAAAATTTGTTTGTCGGGGCTGTTACACAGTTGGCTCTCTCCTTGCACTTCTGTCTTTTTTCCTGCCAACTGCTAAGTCTCTTCGAATCGCCACACTTTAGCCCCGCCTTTATGGCTGTCCGCCAGCTCTGGCGATCGCTGGCAACTGAGTCCCACGACTTGTGATCAATGTCACAGGACTTCATGTCGCGTTTGTAGACGTCTTTAAAGTGGAGACATGGACAGCCGGTGGTTCTGATACCAGTGGCGAGCTCGCTGTACAATGTGTCTTTGGGGATCCTGCCATCTTCCATGCGGCTCACATGGCCAAGCCATCTCAAGCGCAGCTGACTCAGTAGGGTGTATATGCTGGGGATGTTGGCCGCCTCGAGGACTTCTGTGTTGGAGATACGGTCCTGCCACCTGATGCCAAGTATTCTCCGGAGGCAGCGAAGATGGAATGAATTGAGACGTCGCTCTTGGCTGACATACGTTGTCCAGGCCTCGCTGCCGTAGAGCAAGGTACTGAGGACACAGGCTTGATACACTCGGACTTTTGTGTTCCGTGTCAGTGCGCCATTTTCCCACACTCTCTTGGCCAGTCTGGACATAGCAGTGGAAGCCTTTCCCATGCGCTTGTTGACTTCTGCATCGAGAGACAGGTTACTGGTGATAGTTGAGCCTAGGTAGGTGAACTCTTGAACCACTTCCAGAGCCTGGTCGCCAATATTGATGGATGGAGCATTTCTGACGTCCTGCCCCATGATGTTCGTTTTCTTGAAGCTGATGTTTAGGCCAAATTCGTTGCAGGCAGCCGCAAACCTGTCGATGAGACTCTGCAGGCACTCTTCAGTGTGAGATGTTAAAGCAGCATCGTCAGCAAAGAGGAGTTCCCTGATGGGGACTTTCCGTACTTTGGACTTCGCTCTTAGACGGGCAAGGTTGAACTGCTATTTATCTAAGATCAAAATAACATCAACAAAATCTCTTTGTAATAGCTAGAGAATATTGACAGAATATCTGAATAATATTTCACAGATCGAAGGTCTGATTGGCAGAAAGACACATAAGCACCAGCCCCGCCCTCTACGGGTTGCTCGCATCTGCCCCTGTCCCGCCCTTCTCGCCAATGGGGTAGTGCAGGCCCCGCCCCTTTTCAACCCCGGTTTACTGCCCCTCCCCATCCCCTTCCCCCTTCCGCAATGATCACTCCGAACCTTGTGACATTCCTTTCTACATTTTAGACGATGATATTCGCATTTAATTCTTCTTCTTAAAATCTCTAAATTAATTTAAGTTGACGTCATTTTATAATCAGTAAATGTCAATCGTTTCCGAATTTCATGTACTTTGGCATTTTTTACTTTGAATTTGATCTCCAGTGAATTTCTGGATGTAAAGTGATGTTATATGGCTTATTATTTGGAGTGAGATGTAAGAACTGTGAACTGTTACTAATTGAATGTTATGTCAAATTCTTAGCTCACGAGTTTAATCTTAGTGTAATGCGAAGATTGAGTAAAGTGGTCATTTTATTTAAATTGAGCAATTATACTTATCAATTAAAGATAGTTACTTGTATTGTGTATAATTTGAATAATTGAGTTATTACATTTTGAGTGAAATGAAATCATTTGATCAATTTAATGTGCTTAATCTTATTTCTTCTTTTAATGTGATGTACCTTCACTAATTTCTTTTCTAAACTTTAATTCCAGCTGATCTAATTATATTCATGGTATGACGAATGTTCGGGATAGGACAATAAATACTGGAATAGCCGGCGACGCCCACATTTCCCGATAATAATTAAAAAGAAAAAAGGTCATTTATTTAGTTTAATGAAGTAATTTGATTAATGTTGAGTTAAAGTGATTTGTTAATTGACGATTACATTATATTGACTTGATGGAATATTATTTATGAATTGTATAAGTAATTTTACTTTAATGTGATCTCACATGATTAATTTCATGTCATTTTATTTAATATGTTATTGCAATAACTTTCAACTAGCTTTACTATTTCAATGCGATTTTAGGATTACTCAATTTATTGTGGTGTGATTAATGTAACCTGAGTTAATCTAATGAAATAATTTTAGTGCTTGCAAATAGTCATTTGTTTAATGTTTCATTTTTTCAATGTGTTGCTATTTATTCATTGAAAAGGGAATAATTTTGTTTCCTCAATTAACGTGAAATAACTCTTCGGGACTTTGCAGTCAGGGTTCTGTACACGGAGGTTGGGTCAGGTTTTGGGTTGGGGTGAGATTTCATAGCAGCATTTTCTGCAGGTCGTTTAAATTTACAGTCTAGCTGAAAGTTTTGCTGCCTTCTTTCTGATTGAGACGATCTGGGGGAAGGACATTTTGAACTTTGCAAACGAATCTCTGTCTCCTCTTGTCCACTTCATACTTGTTTCAAGCCCCATAATTTCCACGAATTAAACCCCACATTCCATTCAATTTCCACTGATAGCTTGGTCTTCGTTATGGGGGCATGAGCCTGTTCCGTTTTCATTATATGTGACACAAGATGAGCTAACAGAAAGGGTTAATTACAGACTTCCGAAAAGCTTTTCATCCAAGTCCATTAACGTCAATAAAATGGACAGTGGAAACCAGGTACAAAAACAAGAAATGCTGGAATCACACAGCAGGTCTGGCAGCATCTGTGGAAAGAGAAGCAGAGTTAACGTTTCGGGTCAGTGACCCTTCTTCGGAACCGGATGCTGCCAGACCTGCTGAGTGATTCCAGCATTTCTTGTTTTTGTTTCAGATTTCCAGCATCCGCAGTATTTTGCTTTTATTTTAGTGGAAACCAGGTACTAAGTTTGCTTCGAGACGGGAAACAGAATCGTGGTGAAAGCTTGTTTTTCACACTGGATGCCAGCCCCCAAGGGTGGGTCCGAGGACCTTTTGCTTTCCTTGCTATATATTAATGAATTAGACTTGCGTCAACAGGGGACAATTTCAAAAGTTGCAGTGCGACGGGATCGAGCGGCGGAATGGGAATGACTGAAGAGCTCCGTTGGAGACCCGGCATGGACTCGACGGGCCGAATGGCCTGCGTTTGTGGTGAAAATGAGTCTGAATCTGACACAAAACCTTGAAGGATAGTAAATCGTGAGAATAGTGGCAGATT
Organism: Heterodontus francisci; assembly: GCF_036365525.1. NCBI lineage: Eukaryota > Metazoa > Chordata > Chondrichthyes > Heterodontiformes > Heterodontidae > Heterodontus > Heterodontus francisci. The sequence goes on from NC_090387.1 coordinate 77,711, forward strand.
TCAAAAGTCCATAAATAGGCTGATGGAATGGAAGAGGTGACGAATTGAAATGTAACTCTGACCAGCGTGAAGTATGGTTGGAATAAGTCATCGAAACCAGTCCATCGTAACGGGCATGCAGAAACAGAAATCTGGATGGAGGTTTTTATGGACAAATTGTGGAAAGTGCCATGGCTGTTTCAGGAACTGGTGGAAAAGGCATTTCTCATCCTTACCATTATCAATGTGCGCATTGAGTCCAAAGTATAGTAAGTTACAATGAACCTTTGAATAAATTATTGCTTCAGCCGTTATTATGGTATTGTGTCCAATTCTGGTGCACAAATATTCAAGAGTTACATGGAGGAGGGATTCCCATTCATCACATGAACAGATTAACAAACTTTTTTTGCCTCTTTCAACCACAAAACGTGTATTGCACTTCTAAGTGAGTTTCAACTTATATAAATTTATCTTTTTGTTTCGGCAGTTTCTTTTTGCAGTGGCGACAGGGAGAGCGAGGTGGCAGCTGGGTAAGTAAGTCCTATATATTTGGGCAGCGGCTGAACCCGAGACACGACACCTGTAGTGTCTCCTACCCGCCCTCCTCCTCTAACCAAAAAAAAAAGGACTCGGTGGTGTGTAGATAAGGTAAGGCTTTTTCTATTTCTCTTTTTTTTCCCCGTGTGATTGGTAAAAACTTTTCGTTCCTTTTTCATTTAACTAAGTTAAGCTTAAGATTGAAAATGGCAGGAGATCTCAGACCCGTGTTATGCTCCTCTTGCTCAATGTGGGAGCTCAGGGACACGGCTGATGTCCCTGACTCCTTCACATGCTGGAAGTGTGTCCAGCTGCAGCTCTTGTTAGACCGCATGACGGCTCTGGAGCTGCGGATGGACTCACTTTGGAGCATCCGTGATGCTGAGGAGGTCGTGGATAGCACGTTTAGCGAATTGGTCACACCGCAGATTAGGATTGCTGAGGGAGAAAGGAAATGGGTGACCAAAAGGCAGAGAAAGAGCAGGAAGGTAGCGCAGGTGTCTCCTGCGGTCATCTCCCTCCACAGCAGGTATACTGTTTTGGATATTGTTGGGGGAGATGGCTCACCAGGGGAAGGCAGCAGTAGCCAGGTTCATGGCACCGTGGCTGGCTCTGCTGTTCAGAAGGGCGGGATAAAGAGTGGAAGGGCTATAGTCATAGGGGATTCGATTGTAAGGGGAGTAGATAGGCGGTTCTGTGGTCGAAAACGAGACTCCCGAATGGTATGTTGCCTCCCAGGTGCATGGGTCAAGGATGTCTCAGATCGGCTACAGAACATTCTGAAGGAGGAGGGTGAACAGCCAGTTGTCGTTGTGCACATAGGCACCAATGATATAGGTAAAAAACGGGATGAGGTCCTACAAGCAGAATTTAGGGAGTTAGGAGCCAAGTTAAAAAGTAGGACCTCAGAGGTAGTAATCTCAGGATTGCTACCAGTGCCACGTGCTAGTCAGAGTAGAAATGAAAAAATAGTCAGGATGAATGCGTGGCTTGAGAGATGGTGCAGGAGGGAGGGGTTCAGATTTTTGGGACATTGGGACCGGTTCTGGGGGAGGTGGGACTATTACAAATTGGACGGTCTACACCTGGGCCGGACTGGAACCAATGTCCTTGGGGGGCTTTTGCTAACGCTGTTGGGGAGGGTTTAAACTAATGTGGCAGGGGGATGGGATCCAAATGAGGAGGTCAGTGGACAGTAAGGAGGTAGTAACTAAAGCCTGTAAGGAACTAGATAGTGAAGTCAGCGTGACTAAGGGGAAGAGTAGGCAGGGAGCAGATAATGAACGCAAAGGGACTGGTGGTCTGAGGTGCATTTGTTTTAATGCAAGAAGTGTAGTAGGTAAGGCAGATGAACCTAGGGCTTGGATTAGTACCTGGGAGTATGATGTTATTGCTATTACTGAGACTTGGTTAAGGGAAGGGCATGATTGGCAACTAAATATCCCAGGATATCGATGCTTCAGGCGGGATAGAGAAGGAGATAAAAGGGGTGGAGGAGTTGCATTACTGGTCAAAGAGGATATCACAGCTGTGCTGAAGGAGGGCACTATGGAGGACTCGAGCAGTGAGGCAATATGGGCAGAACTCAGAAATAGGAAGGGTGCGGTAACAATGTTGGGGCTGTACTCCAGGCCTCCCAACAGCAAGCGTGAGATAGAGGTACAAATATGTAAACAGATTATGGAAAGATGTAGGAGCAACAGGGTGGTGGTGATAGGAGATTTTAATTTTCCCAACATTGACTGGGATTCGCTTAGTGTTAGAGGTCCAGATGGAGCAGAATTTGTAAGGAGCATCCAGGAGGGTTTTCTAGAGCAGTATGTAAATAGTCCAACTCGGGAAGGGGCCATACTGGACCTGGTGTTGGGGAATGAGCCCGGCCAGGTGGTTGAAGTTTCAGTCGGGGACTACTTTGGGAATAGTGATCACAATTCCGTAAGTTTTAGAATACTCATGGACAAAGACGAGAGTGGTCCTAAAGGAAGATTGGGGGAAGGCCAACGATACCAAAATTCGGCAGGAGCTGGGGAATGTAGATTGGGAGCAGCTGTTTGAAGATAAATCCACATTTGATGTGTGGGAGGCTTTTAAAGAGAGGTTGATTAGCGTGCAGGAGAGACATGTTCCTGTGAAAATGAGGGATAGAAATGGCAAGATTAGGGAACCATGGATGACAGGTGAAATTGTGAAACTAGCTAAGAGGAAAAAGGAAGCATACATAAGGTCGAGGCGGCTGAAGAAAGACCAAGCTTTGGACCAATCTGAAACGAGGAATTAAGAGGGCTAAAAGTGGTCATGAAATATCTTTAGCAAACAGGGTTAAGGAAAATCCCAAAGCCTTTTATTCATATATAAGAAGCAAGAGGGTAACTAGAGAAAGGATTGTCCCACTCAAGGACAAAGGAGGAAAGTTATGCGTGGAGTCAGAGAAAATGGGTGAGATTCTAAACGAGTACTTTGCATCAGTATTCACCGAGGAGAGGGACATGACGGATGTTGAGGTTAGGGACAGATGTTTGATTACTCTAGGTCAAGTCGGCATAAGGAGGGAGGAAGTGTTGGGTATTCTAAAAGGCATTAAGGTGGACAAGTCACCAGGTCCAGATGGGATCTATCCCAGGTTACTGAGGGAAGCGAGAGAGGAAATAGCTGGGGCCTTAACAGATATCTTTGCAGCATCCTTAAACACGGGTGAGGTCCCGGAGGACTGCAGAATTGCTAATGTTGTCCCCTTGTTTAAGAAGGGTAGCAGGGATAATCCAGGTAATTATAGACCGGTGAGCCTGACGTCAGTGGTAGGGAAGCTGCTGGAGAAGATACTGAGGGATAGGATCTATTCCCATCTGGAAGAAAATGGACTTATCAGTGATAGGCAACATGGTTTTGTGCAGGGAAGGTCATGTCTAACCAACTTAATAGAATTCTTTGAGGAAGTGACAAAGTTGATTGATGAGGGAAGGGCTGCAGATGTCATATACATGGACTTCAGTAAGGCATTTGATAAGGTTCCCCATGGTAGGCTGATGGAGAAAGTGAAGGCGCATGGGATCCAGGGTGTACTAGCTAGATGGATAAAGAACTGGCTGGGCAACAGGAGACGGAGAGTAGCAGTGGAAGGGAGTTTCTCAAAATGGAGACGTGTGACCAGTGGTGTTCCACAGGGATCCGTGCTGGGACCACTGTTGTTTGTGATATACATAAATGATTTGGAGGAAAGTATAGGTGGTCTGATTAGCAAGTTTGCAGACGACACTAAGATTGGTGGAGTAGCAGATAGTGAAGTGGATTGTCAGAGAATACAGCAGAAAATAGATAGATTGGAGAGTTGGACAGAGAAATGGCAGATGGAGTTCAATCAGGGTAAATGCGAGGTGATGCATTTTGGAAGATCCAATTCAAGAGTGAACTATACAGTAAATGGAAAGGTCCTGGGGAAAATTGATGTACAGAGAGATTTGGGTGTTCAGGTCCATTGTTCCCTGAAGGTGGCAACGCAGTGGTCAAGAAGGCATACGGCATGCTTTCCTTCATCGGGCGGGGTATTGAGTACAAGAGTTGGCAGGTCATGTTACAGTTGTATAGGACTTTGGTTCGGCCACATTTGGAATACTGCGTGCAGTTCTGGTCGCCACATTACCAAAAGGATGTAGATGCTTTGGAGAGGGTGCAGAGGAGGTTCACCAGGATGTTGCCTGGTATGGAGGGCGCTAGCTATGAAGAGAGGTTGAGTAGATTAGGATTATTTTCATTAGAAAGGCGGAGGTTGAGGGGGGACCTGATTGAGGTGTACAAAATCATGAGAGGTATAGACAGGGTGGATAGCAAGAAGGTTTTTCCCAGAGTGGGGGATTCAAATACTAGGGGTCACGAGTTCAAAGTGAGAGGGGAAAAGTTTAGGGGGGATATGCGTGGAAAGTTCTTTACGCAGAGGGTGGTGGGTGCCTGGAACGCGTTGCCAGCGGAGGTGGTAGATGCGAACACGATAGCGTCTTATAAGATGTATCTAGACAGATACATGAATGGGCAGGAAGCAAAGAGATACAGACCCTTAGAAAATAGGCGACATGTTTAGGTAGAGGATCTGGATCGGCGCAGGCTTGGAGGGCCGAAAAGCCTGTTCCTGTGCTGTAATTTACTTTGTTCTTTGTTCTTTGTTTAATACGCATAGGACACGTTACCAGGTGAACAGTATAAGTGAGGCGAGTGTGGTTCCCTAATGGTTTAATACACAATGGATTCGTCACCAAGAATCTAACCCCAGATCCTCAAATCACCCAGACCGTCTACTTCCACCTCCATAACATCACTGTCTCTGACCCTGATTCCAAACCCAGATCCTCAAATCACCCAGACCACCTACTTCCACCTCCATAACATCACCGTCTCTGTCCCTGATTCCAAACCCCAGATCCTCAAATCACCCAGACCACCTACTTCCACCTCCATAACATCACCGTCTCTGTCCCTGATTCCAAACCCCAGATCCTCAAATCACCCAGACCACCTACTTCCACCTCCATAACATCACCACCTGTGTCCCTGATTCCAAACCCAGATCCTCAAATCACCCAGACCACCTACTTCCACCTCCATAACATAGCCGTCTCTGTGCCTGATTCTAAACGCCAGATCCTCAAGTCACCCAGACCACCTACTTCCACCTCCATAACATCACCGTCTCTGACCCTGATTCTAAACGCCAGATCCTCAAGTCACCCAGACCACCTACTTCCACCTGCATAACATCACTGTCTCTGACCCTGATTCCAAACCCAGATCCTCAAATCACCCAGACCGCCTCCTTCCACCTCCATAACATCACCGTCTCTGTGCCTGATTCTAAACCCCAGATCCTCAAATCACCCAGACCGTCTACTTCCACCTCCATAACATCACCGTCTCTGTGCCTGATTCTAAACCCCTGATCCTCAAATCACCCAGACCGTCTACTTCCACCTCCATAACATCACCGTCTCTGTGCCTGATTCTAAACCCCAGATCCTCAAATCACCCAGACCACCTACTTCCACCTCCATAACATCACCGTCTCTGTCTCTGATTCCAAACCCCAGATCCTCAAATCACCCAGACCGTCTACTTCCACCTCCATAACATCACCGTCTCGGTCTCTGCCTCAGCTCCTCTGCTCCTGAGTCCTTCGTCTGTGTTTTTTTGGCTCCACACTCGACTATTCCAATTCTCTCCACCTTGTCCCTCCCATAAACTGAGCTCATCTGAACCTCTGCTGCCCGTATCCTACCTTGCACGAAGTCCCGTTAACCCACCACCCTGTGCTCCCTAACGTACATTGTCTCTTGGTCTCAGTTTTAAACTTTTCATCATACTTTTCAGCCCCAGCTCATTACCAATAGCCTAGAAAGTGAACTGCATCCCCAAATGTCAACCCTTTGTGTTTGGTATTTTACCATAAGTACTTTTCACGTGCAGGGTGACAGTAGGATTCCTACAATTGGCATAAAGGGGACAGGAGACAGAGGGGAGGGGGTGGAATTTGGCTCAGACTCAAATGAAACACCATCACCTCCATATTCCCTCCTCCAGGCCACACCCCATCTAGACTTGGACGTATATCACTGTTCCTGCATCATCACTCAGTCAAAAGCCTGAAATCCTTTCTGTTACAGTATTGTGGGAACACCTTCACAACAGGGACTGCAGTGGTTCAGGATGAAGACCCACCATTTTCTCACGGTAACACGGGAAAGTAATGCCATCCTTGACAGCGTCACCCATATCCTGAGAACAAATAGACATGAGATAAAATCAATGAATTTATAATTGACTGACTGAAAGCAGGCGAGGGCTGCGATCACAGTGGGACGTCATAACCCCATAAACAAATTGTTAGCACAACTTGCCTCACCAGCATCTTGTGCTTGCCTTTCTGCTGTTGTCTTCATCACAAAACAAGCAACGTTTAAACTCTGACTTAAAAAACTACTGAACGTCAATTGTACACACCAGATACGTGCTCAAAGGTTTCTGTTACCAGACAGTCAGAGAGTCTCCTCTGTGCTCACTGACCTACATTGGCTCCCCGTCTGTCAGCACCTTAATTTTCTCATTCTTGTGTTTGAATCTCTCCATGGTCTCACCCACCCCAATTCGTCCCATTGCCCTGTCCATTCCCCTATTCCTGTTAATCTTATGCCTTCAAGTCTTCTTTTCCCAACTGCCTTTTTAAAGTGAGTTGCTTTCCTTCTCTCTCTCTCTCTCCCGGCTGTAATTTTCACTCTATGGCACGACTGGTGCCAACCTTACAGAAACTTGGATCTATAAAGTGATGTGAACTGCACAGCTGGCCATTTCTGGTGCAGCCAGCACAGTGTCCTATGCTCGGCTGGGCTCTAGTGCGGGCATACCATGTATGTGCTGTTAGTGTGAGGAGGGGTTTGAAGTAAAGCCTGGTTACCCAACTGAACCCGTTCAAAGCGTTTTTAGTGTTTGATTCACTGCTACTTCTCTTCCAGGAATGCCTACCTAGAAGAAGTTCTGCTCTTCTCTCTGACAGGATTTTCGTTTGCATTTGCTTAAAGCCTGTTAACATTTCTAACATTTGCCTGTTCTGAGGAAGGGTCACTGAGCTGAAACGTTAACTCTGCTTCTCTCTCCGCAGATGCTGCCAGACCTGCGGAGTATTTCCAGCGCGTTTTGGTTTTATTGCAGATTTCCAGCATCTGCAGCAATTTGCTTTTATGTTGCCGAGCTCTGATTGACGACTCCCACGTACGTCAGGTGGAGGGTGTAGGGCAGACCTGTGCCTGGCGGGCAGGGGGAAGGGGATTAGTCACTCTCTCTGACTGACAGGGGCTGCCCAGGTAGCGTGAGCGCTGATTGGTGGAATGCAGGACAGGTGTTGTGGGAGCAGCCGCCCCGACTGCTTTTGCACAGTTCAGTAAATCCTGCAAACTGGACAGGTCACCACCTCCACTCAACACAATTTAAATAATACAGGCATGGTAAGTGTCGGGTTGTGGAAATGGCTGCTGCAGGGAACACTGAACGGGGAGTGGGGAACTCAGAAGACACAGGGGGTGGGGAGGTGGAGAAGGGGAGAGAGTGATAGAGAGGAGGGAGAGAGACAGAAACAGACAGAGATGGGGGAGAGACTCCTCAGATACAGAAGCAGTCCGCATAGAAATGCAGCAAGACCTGGACAATATCCAGGCTTGGGCTGATAAGTGGCAAGTAACATTCGTGCCACACAAGTGCCAGGCAAATGACACTTGAACCGCTGCAGTCCATTTGGGGTAGGTACACCCACAGTGCTGTTAGGAAGGGAGTTCCAGGATTTTGACCCAGCGACAGTGAAGGAACGGCAATATAGTTCCAAGTCAGGATGGTGTGTGACTTGGAGGGGAACTTGCAGGTGTTGGTGTTCCCATGCGTCTGCTGCCCTTGTCCTTCTAGTTGGTAGAGGTCGCGGGTTTGGAAGGTGCTGTCTAGGAAGACTTGGTGCATTGCTGCAGTGCATCTTGTAGATGGTACACACTGCTGCCACTGTACATCGGTGGTGGAGGGAGTGAATGTTTGTAGATGGGGTGCCAATCAAGTGGGCTGCTTTGTCCCGGATGGTGTCGAGCTTCTTGAGTGTTGTTGGAGCTGCACCCATCCAGGCAAGTGGAGAGTATTCCATCACACTCCTGACTTGTGCCTTGTAGATGGTGGACAGGCTTTGGGGAGTCAGGAGGTGAGTTACTCACCACACAATTCCCAGCCTCTGACCTGCTCTTGTAGCCACGGTATTTATGTGGCCGGTCTAGTTCAGTTTCTGGTCACTGGTAACCCCCAAGATGTTGATAGTGGGGGGATTCAGCGATCGTAATGCCATCAAACATCAAGGGGAGACGGTTAGATTCTCTCTTGTTTGAGATGGTCATTGCCTGGCACTTGCATGGGGTGAATGTTAACTGTGCTGACACTTGGAGGAAAACAGTCATGCTTAGGTTCACACCTGTTTCAAACCTGGAAGTTATTAATCCTCAGAAACACGACCAATTTCTGCATAACTCCTTAAATGAAAATAAAAATTCAGAAAATAAAATGAACTTTTAAACTCGACATATTAGCATAGCAGTGTTATTGTCACATAGTGCCAAAACAGGAAGGTAAACTATATCCAAACCTCTACTCTACTTTCCAGTTTGGAAAATTATTTTACACAGACCTGTAGGTACCAGGCAAAACAACTAGATGGCAGTGTTGTATTACCCTAAAACAAAATAGAAAATTTAACAAAGTCTAAAATTAAAGAAAACACTTTGTGAGTTCAACCAGCTTGGGGCAGGAGACAAAATAGTGAACAACAAAACGTCGGAGAGAATTATTCTCTGCGAGGATACCAACTGAATCAGGGAGATATATTTAGGTTAAGCGAGTGGGAAAAGACCTGGCAAATGGAATATTTTTTATTTATTTTATTTTAATTTTATTTAGAGATACAGCACTGAAACAGGCCCTTCGGCCCACCGAGTCTCTGCCGACCAACAACCACCCATTTATACTAATCCCATATTCGGTACCACATCCCCACCATCTACCTACACTAGGGGCAATTTACAATGGCCAATTTACCTATCAACCTGCAAGTCTTTGGGAGGAAACCGGAGCACCCAACGGAAACCCACGCAGTCACAGGAAGAACTTGCAAACTCCGCACAGGCAGTACCCAGAATCGAACCCGGGTCGCTGGAGCTGTGAGGCTATGGTGCTAACCACTGCGAAAGTGTGAAATTGTCCACTTTGGCAGGAAGAATAAAAAAGAAGCATATTATCTAAATGGTGAGAGATTGCAGAGCTCTGAGATGCAGAGGAATCTGGGTGGTCCGAGTGCATGAATCACAACAGGTCAGTATGCAGGTACAGCAGGTAATTAGGAAAACTAATAGAATGTTATTGTTTATCACAAGGGGAATTGAATACAAAAGTAGGGAGGTTATGCTTCAGCTATACAGGGCATTGGTAAGAACACATCTGGAGTACTATGTACAGTACTGGTCTCCTTATTTAAGGAAGGATGTGAATGCATTGGAAGCAATTCAGAGACGGTTTACTAGACTAATACCTGGAATGGGTGGGTTGTCTTATGAGGAAAGATTGGACAGGCTGGGCTTGTATCCACTGGAGTTTAGAAGAGTAAGAGGTGACTTGATTGAAACATATAAGATCCTGAGTGGTTTTGACAGGGTGGATGTGGAAAGGATGTTTCCCCTTGTGGGAGAATCTCGAACTAGGGGTCACTGTTTAAAAATAAGGGGTCACCCATTTAAGACAGAGATGAGGAGAAATGTTTTTCTCTCCGAGGGTCGTGAGACTTTGGAATTCTCTTCCTCAAAAGGCAGTGGAAGCAGAGTCTTTGAATATTTTTAAGGCAGAGGTAGATAGATTTTTGATAAGCAAGGGGGTGGAAGTTATCAGGGGTAGGCGGAAACATGGAGCAATCAGTTCAGCCTTGAACTTATTGAATGCGGAGCAGGATCAAGGGGTTGAGTGGCCTACTCCTGCTCCTAATTCGTATATTCGACACATCAGTGGTAGGCTGGCGGGAATCCCATGGTAACAGCTTTTCAACCTCTTTTTGCACTTTCTACACAGAGAGTGGACAATATAATGGACGTCATGCGGGCGTGAAGGTGTTCCAACTTTGGTACACACACATTTCCGTTAGCTAGACACAGCTTTCCTATCACAGTTGGACCAATTTATAAAATGGCCCAGACAATTCACCATCTATTATTGGCAGAGAGTCAAAGCCGGCCTCATAAAGGCATTGTAAGACAGGCAGATACATTAACAATTTTCCTAAAACCAGAAAACCCCATCATGGAAAACACTGAGGAAAAAAAAATGGCTTCAAATTCCCAAAACTGGGTGAAGCAGACAAAACAAATTTTAATCGACCATTACAAAACTAACCTTCAAAAAAAATTGGATGATTTAATTTTATTTTTATTTAGAGATACAGCACTGAAACAGGCCCTTCAGCCCACCGAGTCTGTGCCGACCATCAACCACCCATTTATACTAACCCTACACGAATCCCATGGTCCTACCAATTCCCTACCTGTCCCTATATTCCCCGACCATCTACCTACACTAGGGGCAATTTATAATGGCCAATTCACCTATCAACCTGCAAGTCTTTGGTGGTGGGAGGAAACCAGAGTACCCGGCGAAAACCCACGCAGACACAGGGTGAACGTGCAAACTCCACACAGGCAGTACCCAGAATTGAACCCAGGTCGCTGGAGCTGTGAGGCTGCGGTTGATATCGGGCTGACCGCCTGCAAGAAGCTATTGCCAAAGCAAAAAGTTGGAACCCTAAAAAAAAAACCTTTCAAGGCAAACTTAAAATAAAAACAATGGTTGAGGTTAAAGGGAGTCACAACAAACCGCGGGAAACCGGATTACAAATAATCCAATCCTAACACCAGCCGTATTGGATGACGCTTGACCCCATTCCCTCAGATTAACAGAACACTCACATTGTCACTGCAATCCTGGACAAATTGGAATCACAGAAATGTGAAAAATCTTGATTTCAATTGTCATTAATCACAGACTCAATCCAGGAGTTAAATCAGTGATAGAAACCAGGAGCTACATTCCAGCACCAGCGGCCAAATCTTTCCAGGATTAGTCTCTGAACACATTCACTGGAGAGAGAATGCAGCAAGTATTATAATTAATAAATGGATGAAATCCTTAAACAGCAAAAGAGTTTAACCCGAGGAAAGCAGAGCCTTGGCCGAGGGGAAATCTATCAAAGGCATTTCCCACCCTACAGGACCACAGGAGAAGGTTAAGATTAAACTGACAGATGACTTCAGTGACTCAGTTTCAGACAATCTTTCACACAAACGGGCAGACCGAGGTTTTAATTTCTACTAAAGAAAGTCAATCAGAAACAGAAAAAAAAATCCCTGCATCAAAAGACAAACAAAGTCTCACCGGAAGAGAAAGGCAGGCGATTAGGGAATTAAAAACTAACCCGAACATCGTTATAAAACCAGCAGATAAGGGCAGTAGTATAGTTCTCATGGACAAACAACAGTACCTGTTTGAAGCACAGACAATTAAATAATACAGACCACTACATTAAATTAACAAAACCCATCTTTCAGGAAACACAAAAAGAGATTGACAATATATTAGAACGACTCCATAAGTCTAAATTTATTAAAGGTTGATAGGTAAATTGGCCATTATAAATTGTCACTAGTATAGGTAGGTGGTAGGGAAATATAGGGACAGGTGGGGATGTTTGGTAGGAATATGGGATTAGTGTAGGATTAGTATAAATGGGTGGTTGATGTTCGGCACAGACTCGGTGGGCCGAAGGGCCTGTTTCAGTGCTGTATCTCTAATCTAAAAAAAAATCTAATCTAAACGGAAACAAGTTGAATACCTGAGAGGGGAACAACCGCGGCCCAGAAAGTTTTACATACTGCCCAAAATACATAAACATCCAGATACATGGACAATTCCAGGGGAGATACCACCGGGAAGACCCATTGTGTCAGACTGTGGTAGTGAATCCTACAGGGTAGCTGAATACATTGATTCATTCCTGAACCCCTTGGCCCAGAAACATCCCAGTTATATCAAGGACACATATCACTTCACAGAAATAGTTAACTCGTTGACCGTACCCCCTAATGCCCTTCTTTTTACCATGGACATCGAAAGCCTATATACAAATATAGAAACAAACAGAGGTATACAGGCGGTTAAAAATGCCCTTGCTAAATTTCCCCACCCTAAAAGACCAGATGAAGCTATAATTCAGCTACTACATCTGGGTTTAACAAAAAATGACTGAATTCGATGGGGAATCGTACCTCCAAATTAAGGGCACAGCTATGGGCAAAATGTTTGCCCCGGCCTATGCAAACATTTACATGGCAGACTGGGAGGAGAGTGTCTTCAAAAAGTGTCCCAAGCGCCCAATGTGCTATTATAGGTACTTGGATGATATATGGGGGGTTTGGACCCACACAGAATCAGAATTAGAAGATTTCATCAACACTCTCAATAATCATCACCCCTCCATTAAAATTAAAGCCACAACACACAAGGAAAGCATTGACTTTCTCGACACTACAGTTTTTAAGTTGCCACTAGAGAACAACAGTCACAAATTAGCAACAAAGGTATTCTTCAAAGTAACTGACACACATACACTCCTGCACACTAAAAGCCATCATCCCAGGCACACCTTTAGGGGACTGGTAAAGTCACAACTCATGCGGTTCCACCGCATATCCACAAAACTGGAGGATTTCAACAAAGCGGTCACCACCCTTTTCACCGCACTGAGACGGAGGGGGTACACAAAGAGATTCCTCAGACATATCAAGTCCAATTTCCTGAGGGAGATGGAGAACCCACAGCCACTGTATAGGCCAACTACAAGACTACCACTTGTTACAACATACGGCGCAACAACTCAACAGATAAATAGGGTAGTGAGAAACCATTTTGAAAAGTTAAAAGGGGATGTTAACTCACTGAGCCAATATAGCATAACATCAGCTTTCAAAAAAGAGGCAAAAACCTAAAAGACCTATTGGTCACAAGTAGCGTAAAGGCACAAGCCGTACCAAATTGCGGTGACAGACAATGTGGAACATGTAAACACCTAAAGGTCTTAAAAATCTTACAAAACGAGAACACAGGAAAAACCGCTTTAATAAAGCAAAGAATTACATGTGAGCAACAAAATGTAGTCTATGCAATTCGATGTAAACAGTGCCACATTTTATATATCGGGGAAACAGGGAACACTTTAAAACTAGATTTACGGGACACCTTAGTTCCATCCGGACAGGGAAGGAAGACAAGGCGATAACCAGACATTTTATGCAACATGGAATTCAGTCCCTGGAAATCATGGGGCTTGAAACTAACTTGAATTGGACACCAATACAAAGGAAAAGGAAAGAGAGATGGTGGATCTTAACATTACAAACCCAGTTACCAAAGGGTCTGAACCAAATGTAGGACAGCAAATATTTCTTCACCCATACTTAGAACGTAACACATCCAAAACAATCCTGAACTCCACATACCCCGAATCCATGGGAACACAGCACACCATCCACAACCATCTCGGACAATAACACCAGCCTTAGAAGTAGCCCATCTACCCAAAGAAAATTGGTGCACTGGGGAACCCGATTAAACAATATTAATAATATAAAACCCAAAAGCCCAAATGGACGAGGCCGAAAATGACAAAAGTCATAATCGGTTGACCGCATTCGTTGACAACGCGAACGGTAGGTGGCGCTGTTTTGGCACATGTGCAGATACAGCATGTGCCACGAAAACGTCACAGATTGCGACTGTAGCAGCTGCCAGGACTAAAGATGGCGCTGCTCAAAGAATCACACAGAGGCAACCTAACGAACACGTGGCAGTATACAATGGCCCGGAGTGAGAGAGCAGCGCGGGGGCCGGGGAGAGCAGCGTTGAGGGTGTCGGGGGGGCGGCGGGAAAGAGAGGGGGGGGGGGGAGAAAGAGTGGAGGGGGGGGAAAGAGAGGAGGGAGGGGGGAGAAAGGAGGAGGGAGTGGGGGGGAAGAGAGGGAGGGGTGGGGGTGAAGGGCAGGAGTGGGGGTGTGGGGGAGAGTGGGGGGCTGGGGGAGAGTGGGGGGGGAGCAGCGGAGCGGAAGAGGAGTGCCTTTTTCTGTGCATTCGCCAGAAACACAACAGCAAAAGACTTACCGGCCAGTCCCTGGACCCGCCGACACCGAGGTCTTCGCACACTCGCTCCCCGCGGCTCTCTATGGCCTCTCGCTTCCGGCCCTCTCCATTCAGCCGTTCCCTCCAGCTGCGGATGCCCAATCCAGTTGCTTCTCCCCTACTTCTCCACAGTACTTCAGGCATTGCAACTGTCTGGTCCCTGCATTTTGCATGCTCCCTCTCCCCACCCCTCCCTGCCCTCCCCACCCCTCCCCCCTCTCCATCTACCCCCCTACCTCCACCCCTCCACCACAGTTGAATATCTGAAGTGCAGTTGCAAAGTCGGGGAAATAGCGTGCAAAACAAAGCCTCAATAATTCTGGGGTTAATTGTTGAGAAGTTTTATTAAGTTTATTAAGCATCCGAGGCACTGCTGTGCATGGATACATGAGTGTTGTGTCCAGCATTCTCGTTAGACAGACAGGCCGAGTCTCTGCTATGCACAGCTAAAGAGATTGTTCCTGGAGAGCCTTGTGGTGAATGAACGCTTGGCTCTCTATTCCACTACTGTATTGTCCATGTGAAAAAGGCAAAGTCACAAGAGTCTGAGCTCAGTCTATTCTTGTTGAATGTTCCCCAAACGCATCCCAATGTGCATTCCCAATTCATCCATAAATGCAATGTTCCTTTCCACATCGTGACCAGCTCCGCAGCATGATCCAGTTGCCTTCGTTGCTTGAATGCTGACCTTAAGTCTCAAGGATTGTTTTCTCGACAGCATGTTTTACATGAAAAGAAATAAAGCAAATCAGAGTCAGAGCTTGCCTCCATCCATCCACTGAAATTACTGTTGTGCACACCTTTTTAAGTTCTGCAGTGAAGGCACCAATTGATAACATCGCCAATGAAGCACTTATTACCCACCTCAGATGCAGGAATCAGCACATCCTTGCGTCCTCTCCCGCACTGCCTCCTTTGCTGGAATGCCGTCCTTAAGTGTCAAGGATTGTTTTCTCAAGGGCATGTTTTACATGAAAGGAAATAAGGAAAGAACATCAGTGTCAGAGCTTCCCTCCCTCCAATGAAATTACTGTTGAGAATGCTTTGTGTTCTGCAGTAAAGGCATGTACTGATAACACAGCCAATGAATCACTTAGTACCCACCTCAGCTGTAGGAGGCAGGATGATGTTACTGCCCCTATCTCGTGATGGTTCAATGCTGCTCTCAGGGAAAACATGAATGATGTGAGGGTGCTGGAAAAGAAGCACATTTCTTTTGGGCTATGAACATAAAGCTGGCCATTTAGCCCAGCAGTTCCCTGCCAGTGGTTATGTTACTCGTGCGTCTTCCCATCCATTCCCATTTAATCCTGCCTACTACTATCACCAGTTGTGTTCACAGCAAGAGCATTCACATTTGTGCTACCACTGGACACGGCATGCTTGTTTCTTTTAGTGCTCAGTCTCTTCTTGCTGAATGTTCCCCAAGTGCTTGACCCCTTTGGACGCCCTCTCTGCTTGACAGGCAGCAGCTGGCAATTGCAGAGTCTCACAAGGCTCTGCATGGTTGTTTCAAAGGCGGATGGGGAAACAGGTGGCTGTGTGTCCATGTGCACTGCTCTGATGGGTGTAGGAGCAGGTAACTGTGTGTCCATGTGCACTGCTCTGATGGGTGTAGGAGCAGGTAACTGTGTGTCCATGTGCACTGCTCTGATGGGTGCAGGAACAGGTGGCTGTGTGCCCATGTGCACTGCTCTGATGGGTGTAGGAACAGGTGGCTGTGTGCCCATGTGCACTGCTCTGATGGGTGTAGGAGCAGGTAACTGTGTGTCCATGTGCACTGCTCTGATGGGTGTAGGAGCAGGTAACTGTGTGTCCATGTGCACTGCTCTGATGGGTGTAGGAGCAGGTAACTGTGTGTCCATGTGCACTGCTCTGATGGGTGTAGGAGCAGGTAACTGTGTGTCCATGTGCACTGCCCTGATGGGTGCAGGAACAGGTGACTGTGTAACTGAGCAGCAAGGAGAGGGTACCGCAGGTAGGGGAAGTGGAGCTTTGAACAGGCAGGCATATGTATGGTCCATCAGATCATTAGGCCAGGGGGTGAGACGCTCAGGATCCAGGGTTTGTGACACGTGACTGATGTCCAGCGCGTGGCCACCTCCATCCGAAGGTGCTTCCGGGCAATTGTTGGGCATAGTAAATGGCTCCATCTCATCAGCCAGTCCTTGCTGCCAGCGGAGAGTCTGTTGCCGCAGCCAGTCCAGTCTCCTCACGGGAAACATGAGATGAGATAAGAAATACAGAATGCACTCCATTAAAACGTTACAAAAACGAAAGTGACTGTTAAGACGGTAGGTTGCAGCACATGTACTGCCTGCACACAGCAACTCACAACAGGGACTGGAGAACATGCGGTGGCCCAGATAATGGAAATGTTTTCAAAGCAACTTACAAAGGCAGAGCAACTTACCTTGGAACAATCTCCTGTGTCAAATAAAAATGAAGCAAGTCTCCAAAACGAATAAATAATTCAGATAAAATGCGAGAAAATGCCCTATGAAACCTCTCCTCCTTCCACTTTCAAAAACTCGCGCCGAAGCTTTGACGCATGCGCAGAGGTCAACCTGGCGCGTTGCCCGAGGAAGACGACGTAACGCGATGACGTCATCTGTGCATGCGCAAAACGGTCCTGGCAAGCCGGACCGCAGCGCATGTGCAGAGGGAATGAGACCGTCTGCACATGTGTGCACCGCGGCGCATACTGATGACGTCGGCGATGACGTAGCGTTGTCATGAATTACTTTGTAATCGGTTACACATACTATGGCAGAACCCTAGACAAACCCCTGTTGCCCAAATACCCTAATGCCAACCTAGAACTTAATGTAACCAAACCCTGAGGCTGGCCCAGATTCCTGACCCGCGCCTGCGACCGTGACTGACCCGCTGTGGCCCTCGCTCCCTAGATGCGTGGAAAGTTCTTTACGCAGAGGGTGGTGGGTGCCTGGAACGTGTTGCCAGCGGAGGTGGTAGACGCGGGCACGATAGCGTCTTTTAAGATGTATCTAGACAGATACATGAATGGGCAGGAAGCAAAGAGATACAGACCCTTAGAAAATAGGCGACATGTTCAGATAGAGGATCTGGATCGGCGCAGGCTTGGAGGGCCGAAGGGCCTGTTCCTGTGCTGTAATTTTCTTTGTTCTTTGTTCTTTGTTCTTAGACCCAGCCCTAACCTTAACGCCCCCTAACCCTAAACCCACAGACCAAACCTTAAGGCCCCGACCCCAGCCCCAGCCTTAGCCCTAACCCAAATCCCCACAACACTCATGTAACCCCCGCCCCAGACCCATCCAGGACCCTAAAATCCAACCCCAAAACCAACAGCCCGACCCCAGCCCCAACCCTAGCCCAACCCCCCGTAACATCAATTCCCATCGAGACTTCCAGTTGTTTTATTTATGTGTCTGTAAAATATTTTACTCTTTTGTTTCATATTCCTTGATAATTTAATTTCACACTTCCTCTTTGCCCTCATTGTTTTTTTTTAACCTTCCTTCTAATCTTTGTATTTGCCCTTGTCTTGCTGTCCCCTGCTCTCCATGTATTTACTCTATGTCTCTTTCCTTCCCACCAGTTTGTATTTGGGCAAGTTTTGGGTCAGGTGGGACTGACTGGGTGTGCGGCTCTAGTCAAGATCTATCACAGGCACGATGGGCCGAATGGTCTTCTGTGCTGTACCACTCCATCACTTGTCACAGGCTCGTCACCCTCTGGAACAAACACGTGTAACAGAGAGACCTTTAAAAGAGGAACTGGCTAAGTTCCTGAGAGGACATTGTGAGTTACATGGAGTTAGTGGCCAGGTTAGATTATGATGTGTCCTCCTGGAGCCTCAGGGTGTTGACAGAGCAGCTGCCCAGAGGATTTTCCTGAATTGGCGAGGGTCCTTTCCATTCCAAGAGATTACATTAATATGTAAGGAGGGATGGGAGAGCGTGAGGTTCTACTGTCTACTGGATGGGGCGAGCTCGATGGATCTGATAATCTTTATGTACGTTTGTGTGGCTGACTGGGGATTCAGTTCAGGTCGTACCTGGTAAGTGGCTCAGAGAGTTCACCCAATCAGCAGCTCTGTCTAAGGGCAATAGACTGGCATCGTGGTCATATTACTGGACTAGTAATCCAGAGACACGAGTTCAAATCCCACCAAGACAGCTGGGCAATTGAAATTCAGTTAATCAAATCAGAATTTGGAATTAAAAATCTAGTATCAGTGATGGTGTTCATGAAAGTAGGGGATTGTTGTAGCAACCCATCTGGCTCACTAATGTCCTTCAGGGAAGGAAATCTGCCATCCTGGTTGACTCTAAGCAGCCCTCTGAAATAGCCTCACAAACCACACAGCTTTCTTCAAGAAGGGATGGGCAATAAGTGCTGGCCTTGCCAGCAACGCCCGCATCCCGTGAATGAATAAAACAAACTGAAGATGAAGAGAACTCTTCTCTTCACTTTTCTGGTCCTTATTCTAGCCCGCGCACAAATCAGAAAAAAACACAGAAAGTTTGTCCAATTTGAATCCACGTTTATTTCCAGATTTCACATTGAAGTCGTTGAATTAACGAGACTTGATAGAGAATTGACGGATGGATAGGTTCCTGTCTGCTCCGTCCAGCACGTCCCACACAACTGCGATTCCTTCTCATCACAACACAGATTGACTCCCCACCCCACCCTCGACCATGTGATCTCCTGAGAGAGGCGAAAAACCAGACATAAAAACCCAGGCCAATTTGGGAAAAAGATCTGGGAAATTCCTCTCCGACCCCCTTAGGCGATCGAAACGAGTCCAGGAGATCACTCTAGCCCTCTTCAGCCACTGCTTTCCAAGACAATAACTTTCCCAGACACCATCTGAACACACTGCCTCAGAGCTTTGTCTCCAACCATCTGCACTCTAGCTCTGTACTAGCATGTCCAGGGTTCCCACTTCCCTGCGAACTGTGACATCTTTGAATTTGTTGGGAACTGATGCCATTCCTTTAGTCTGTGCTGGGCTCTCAGTGGATTGGAACTGAGTTACAGAGCCAGCAATGTTTGGATGGAACATCAGCTCTGAAATATTGACGGCCAAATGGGGGGGAATGTGGATCTAATTATCGGGATGCATCGGCACAATTTCCCTGGGGAAAACTTGGTAAGGCGTGACCTCCCTTTTAAGCCATTTTTTCAATGCCTTATCCGTCGAGGGCACGCCCACATGCTTTACCCCTCCCTCCGTCCCTCCCCGGCTCCCGTGCTGTGTTCAATTTTAGCACACCCCAGAACTCAGCTTGTTGACACCCAAAAACAACCCAGAACGAGGAAACTACATACCAAACACCCCCTCCAATTCCCAAGGGGCACCCAGGTGGGTGGAAAAAGCCTCCTCACTTGGAAAATGAAGAGAACCTTACAAGGCAGCAGCTTGCAAAGGATCAGCTTCCAAGGGCGCTGATCATCATTCAGACATTCTAGACGCACTGCTGCCGACGAACCAAGTAGTGCTGAGGACGAGGAGGGTGGAGGGGCCTGTCTGTGAACAGGGGCTAAAGAGACCAAGGACAGACATGATAAAAGTGAGCATCACAACCATGAGTGTCACATTGCTGCTATACCCTAATCTGATGGGCATTCCATCTGAACAGCCAGACCGTCAATCAGAAGCTGGAAAGACCCAAATCTCCTTCAGCTTACTGTTTGGTTCTGGCGCTGGCTCCCACGAATAACACTCACTTTCATCAACTTGTCCTGGGAGCCGGAGTCTGTTCCCATGCAGGTTTCACCCTTCTAACCCTGAGCACCAGTTGGACAGTGTCCAGCCGTGTGTGGAGGACGCTGGAATGAAAACTGATGTTTCCCTTACTAAAAGTAGGGTGGTCTTTAATCTCCAAATAACTTGGCTTTCTCCGTGGGCTCCTGAAATCAGACCGGCAGTATTCAACACCAGGATGTAGAAGGAGGACGGTTTGTGAGGTCAATGAAGGGTTAACCAGAACCACCATCTGCTGTAAATTTCCCGAGCATCCTGGAGATCAGGCTACCCTGAGCAACAGAATCTCGAAACGAAAGAACCACAGACAGTCCAGCCTCCACCATGACTGCCTGAGGTCCCCCAGCAGATTGGGGATTGTCCGGTGATACGAGCAAGTCGATCGATCTGGTAAACCCCTCCCCCCGCCAAGTCCTGAAGATATTCTGGACCACCTCAGTGTGGATCATCCACTCGGAAGGTGAACTACACAGCAGCTGAGTGTGTCGACTGTTGTGTTGTTCACCCCGGCCAAATGTGGCAGCAAAAGTGTCACCCCGTCTTACAAGCACCAATGGGAAGCAACATATCTCCTTGACAGAGGGACCCAGGAGGGAGTCCCATCCTGTTGACATACCGGACTACTGTCATATTGTCTGTCTGCAGACACACTGACTTACCCCGCCGTCCCGAGTCTGAAAGTGCACACTGTCCTAATATACCGTTCACACCCTGACCGAGCCTGTTGAAATGCCAAGTGAGCTCAAGCACGCCCACTGGCCTGGAAACCCATTCATCCTGAATGTGACCTCCCCCAACATCACCCATTTCTCAAAGCATTAGCTGAAGAACCTGGGGAAGACAGTGTTCCCCAAGAGCATCAGCTCGAGTTCAGATGCTGTGACAAAGGCGAGCTGTGGAAACATTACTGGCAGTGGGGATAGTTATCCAGAAGTTTCACCTGGAGAAATCTCCCCAACAGTTCTCTTCTGGAGAATTATCCCTGACTCTCAGTCCCAATACTAAAAGACCATGGTGTCACCTGCCAGAATGGCCACTGGTAGATGGTTCCTCTGAGCATCAAAGCAAACCACATTGTGAGAAACATGGAGGCTCAAGCTGCCAATCCAGAGGATACTCACTACTTCTGGTCTCTTTAACCCAAGAGTGATCCCCCCCTTCCAACTGGCAAAGGCAGGATCACTGCTTGGGGGGGTGCAGCGGACAGGGTATCAAAGATGAAGTGTTGCGAGCTGCCTGAATTCCAGGTCCTAATCTGCAATGCAGGGAGCTAGCATGGTACAAAGGACATTCCGTTCCGGATACAGCCTGGGAAAGGCTGTTGGAGGTGAGTGGATTGGTGACTGTGAGTGTATTGGTGGGTTGATGGAAGGGGCCTACAGACTAAGTTCTAGAGTGAGCAGTGTCCACGTCTTAAATGCCAATTGGGGAATGCCTGAAGGTTCTGCCGCAGCAGCTCCTCCACTTGCTCACCAAAGAAGGCCTCGGCACCAAGGGGCATCTGCAGTACCTGAAGAAAGCCCAAGGTGCTTGGCCATACTAATCGGTGATGCAAGATCCACTGGGCGACAGACTCTGCTCCTACAATGAGGGCATCCACACAGCCAGCTGCTGCAGTCGATGTTCTGTGTAGGTGGTCCGCACTCCGTATCCACTCACCTGCCGGTGAGGCCGCCCCCCCCAGTGGATATGGTGGTAGGGAATTGGGGGAGATGTGCCAAACCCCGCAGGAAGCTGCGCCAGATCCCACTTGTGGGTGGAACCAGGCGATAACTTTCCTTCTGATACCTTCACGACTACAGTTGACCAGATACCAGTAAACTGCAAGGTGTGAAGCAGGGTGCTGGAGGTCCTATGGATACTGTCTAACTTGGCCTTAACCGGAGGACGCTTATCAAGGGAAAAAGAATTCAGCAAAGGTCGATGCTTGTGGCCTTTTGCAAAACCCCAGGCATGGACTCAAACCCCCAAGTGAAGGGACTTCCAGAAGCCACAGTTTCAGACTCTAGGTCACCCTCGTGTTAAATACATGAAAGCCTAAACGACTGGAGGTCGTGGTCCGACTCAGGCTCCCAACTGGGCTTCCGAGGCAGGATGCCTCCAGGAAGCTTCCAAGGGCTCAACCGACAGGGAAGGTTGATAATAGTAAATCTCGGGGAACAGAGTCGAGGGCGGCTGGATTAGCTATGAGCTCATGAACACGAGGGCCGATGGAGATAAACCCTCGAGACATGTTCCCCTGCCACTCGGGGGAGGTGCCAGTGAGGCACACGTACCCTCCCTGTGTGAGAGAGCCCTTGGAACCTAGATACCCCTTAAGAATTGCAGGGAGTGGCTGAAGGTGAGTCCACAGAGGTGAGGAGGCAGACACAGATCTATAAAAAGTGAACAGAGACCTGCGACTGCTCTCACCAAAGTGGCAATCACCCCCAACATAGGTGACCCTGAGTGGGGTCGAGTCCCCCAAGGGTGGTGTCCCCCAGATAAGCTGCTGTCAACTGGAGACCAATGTCCCAGGGCTGGGTTGGTGTCACCAGAGGATGGCTCTGGTGAAGGACCACCAACACTAGCTAGTCGCGCTTGGGGGAACCAGCCTTATACTGGCACCAGTCGGCACGGACTCCTCAGAGCCGGCTGATGCCAGGGGAGGACTCTTCCTCAAATTCTGGGAGGTCTCGGTACAAGTTGGTACCGGGGCCTCACCCGATTGTGCTGAGGGGATGGCAGCAACTGGCAGGCGAGTGGCCTGAACCAGCCGGTCCCACTCGACACAATCGAGGCAACAACCAGAGCGTTCCCCCCGCGAGACCTTCAACTTCAGTCCCAAGGTGGAGCTCCAGCCGATATTGGTCAGAGCTGACTGTACGGACTGGGTCCTAGCCAGTGCCAGTGCAGTTAGTCCTGAGCAATATCAAACTGAGCCTGGAGTTGGAGCAGGGTTACTGCTTGATGCCGATGCGGGGACATGAGGGCCGGACGTGACGGTCCAGCCTGGGGGCTAAGATGGGGAAGAGGGTGTGGGGCAAATTTCCCAATTTGGGCGGCACAGTGGCGCAGTGGTTAGCACCGCAGCCTCACAGCTCCAGCGACCCGGGTTCAATTCTGGGTACTGCCTGTGTGGAGTTTGCAAGTTCTCCCTGTGTCTGCGTGGTTGGTAGGTAAATTGGCCATTATAAATTGCCCCTAGTATAGGTAGGTGGTAGGGAAATATAGGGACAGGTGGGGATGTGGTAGGAATATGGGATTAGTGTAGGATTAGTATAATTGATGGTCGGCACAGACTCGGTGGGCCGAAGGGCCTGTTTCAGTGCTGTATCTTTAAACATAAACATAAACAACAATAAAAATATCGAAGTAAATCTAGGAGGAGCTGGTGGGGATGATAGACCTGGTTGAGTTAGGAAATAAACCAGAAGGGAGAGTGAGTCGGTTTCACACCATCTCCAGCCATCGGAGGAGTGTCTAGATGGACCAGTGTCTGGGTTGTTGTTGGCCGTCAAATTAAACCAACAAATGAACAGATGTGGAGTTGGCACTGAGAAATGGATGGGACACAGAGGGATGGGGTGAGGAGAATTTCAGGGACACGGCTCCCTCCTTTGTAGTATTTTGAGTTGGTTTGGGGCAGGATGTGCTGCTTGTTGTGTGTCGTGGTGCACTTGTTCTTTGTGCTTTTGTTACTCATCCTTTAGTCTGTGGGTAATTTGATGGAAATTTCCTCTTGCTCATCCTGACACCAACCATGTATGTCTGGAAGAAGAAGCAAAAAACAGATCAGAATCACTGGATTGTAACGAGACATCTCTAGGCATTTTCTAATTCCACTGCTAGTTAAACCATTTAACCTGGAAATGCTGAATGCAGATTCAGAGTGCACCATTACTTCTGGACGTGTCTCTTTTCTAGTGATGTTCCTGGCCACAGATTCTGATGTTAGCTGAGTATTAAAGATTCTGGAGTCAATCAGTTGATTCCTTCTCCAGAATCACAGTGAAGCTCCAGAATGGCTGCAATGCCATCAGGTGATCCAGGGTCACTGGCACCAGGAGCTTGTCTGACACAATGAGAGGCTTTTAGAGGGCAGTACCTGAGGCATCTGACCTGGGAGGAGGGCCTTGGCATGGAGCGAGGGATTGATGAGGTCAGAGGACAGCAGAAATGCTTGGGACAAGTGTTTCTAACCGATTCCTTCAGTATCATTGACTGAGGCCCAGACTGAGCTCCAGATTTTTTACAGTTTTAAATAAGATGTAAACTTTTTCGGAACGGAACTCGAGCAATATTTCCATGATCTGTTTAACAGGACCACTCCCTTCCCTCACCTCCTGGAAGACATGACTACCTACAGACCATGTTACCTACAGCTCCAAAGAATGGAAGGGATTGATAACGTACCTATTTGCTCCAATAGCTGGCTCTGTCAGTCGCACCATCTTGTGAAGGTTTTCTTCCTCCCTCCCTCTCTCAGCTCGCTGTCTTCTCCATCACAAAACTGCTCAGATCTTCTCCCCGACCACCTTCACTCCTAGACAGATCAGCCACACTCGAGTCTATACCAGGTAGTGCCATGGGAGATCTGCTAATGGGCGGTAGTTGTCTACATTTACAGAACAGGGAGTGCGGACCAAGCTGGATAGCTGGAAGTAGCTGGTGGTCAGTGAGGGAGCCGGTAGTGGGCATCTGTAATTAAGCAGGTTCCAGACTACCTGTGAGCAACTCCAAGGGAGATCCACTAATAACAAAATGAACTCTAATAATCTACCGATATCAATCATAATACTCGGCTAGCTTTCACAATGCTACAAAATAAACAGGTTCAGACAAACTTTTCAAACCTCTCAACCTTCTGTCTGATGAGCTGGCTGATGAGATTTACATTGCTTGTGATCTCTGCGTAATGTAAAGCTGCTCAGATCTTCTCCCCGACCACCTTCACTCCAAGACAGATCAGCCAGTTAGTTACAAGTCAGTGCAGCTCCCTTTCCTTCACTCAAACTGCTCTTACAGCCTCCTGCCTCAAATTAACTCAGTTTACAAACCGATTGTGATGTCTGATCTCACTGTGATGGACAGTGTGAGGGTCAGACTTGCTCTGTGATGTCACGGGTTGACCCGTCCAGTTAAACAAGTCTCACCTTGATCAAACAGAGTGTTACAAAACCCTGTGAGTTTCCTTGGGTTACAATAACTCTATATGTTGTAGAATACACTGAAACTTTTCCAGGTGCTTGCCACCCAGAGAGCAGGGACATGGGTGATGGACAGTGATGCCATTGTCTGGATTCTTAATACCCCTGTTACTGGTGGCACCCAGTAAATATTTGTGACTCTTGCCCACACTCGAGTCTATCCCAGGTAGTGCCATGGGAGATCTGCTAATGGGCGGTGGTTGTCTCCATTTACAGAACAGGGAGTGAGGACCTAGCTGGAAGTAGCTGGAAGTAGCTGGTGGTCAGTGAGGGAGCCGGTAGTGGGCATCTGTAATCATCATTAACCAGATTCCAGACTACCTGTGAGCAACTCCAAGGGAGATCCACCAATAACAAAATGAACTCTAATAATCTACCGATATGGGCGGCACAGTGGCGCAGTGGTTAGCACTGCCGCCTCACAGCTCCAGGGACCCGGGTTCGATTCTGGGTACTGCCTGTGTGGAGTTTGCAAGTTCTCCCTGTGTCTGCGTGGGTTTTCTCCGGGTGCTCCGGTTTCCTCCCACAAGCCAAAAGACTTGCAGGTTGGTAGGTAAATTGGCCTTTATAAATTGTCACTAGTATAGGTAGGTGGTAGGGAAATATAGGGTCAGGTGGGGATGTTGGGTAGGAATATGGGATTAGTGTAGGATTAGTATAACTGGGTGGTTGCTGGTCGGCACAGACTTGGTGGGCCGAAGGGCCTGTTTCAGTGCTGTATCTCTAATCTAATAATACTCGGCTAACTTTCACAATGCTACAAAATAAACAGGTTCAGACAAACCTTTCAAACCTCTCAACCTTCTGTCTGATCAGCTGGCTGATGAGATTTACATTGCTTGTGATCTCTGCGGAATGTAAAGCTGCTCAGATCTTCTCCCCGACCACATTCACTCCGAGACAGATCAGCCAGTTAGTTACAGTCAGTGCAGCTCCCTTTCCTTCACTCAAACTGCTCGTACAGCCTCCTGCCTCAAATTAACTCAGTTTACAAACCGATTGTGATGTCTGATCTCACTGTGATGTACAGTGTGAGGGTCAGACTTGCTCTGTGATGTCACGGTTTGACCCGTCCAGTTAAACAAGTCTCACCTTGATCAGAGTGTTACAAAATCCTGTGAGTTTCCTTGGATTACAATAACTTGATATTTCAGAATGCACTAACACTTTCCCAGTCTCTGTAATCCACTGATCTTGACCTGTCTCTGGGATCCGTTAGTTTTCCAATGCCAGTTAAGTTTGGGGTGTGTTCAAAGCTGACAACTTCAATTTTATTCTTTGGAACTGCAGTCTGAGTTGCTCATGAATCATTTTTTTGTTTGTGAAATATTTCATTAGAGAATGGGAATTATCATGGGAAACACCAAATTGTCTTTGAAAACTCTTTGATAAACCAGATTGCAGATGCTTAACACATTCATATGATGCTGTTGCCAAAATATAATCCATGTTGAAATTCTTTTGCCTATTATATGCCCATTCTGAAGGTTTGTTCATAGCTTCTTGCACTGTGTCGCAGTCTTGCACGATGTTGACACCCCTCCCTCCCTCCCTGTTTGGTGTGAACTGCATTCATATACGTTATGAACAGCACTGATTCTTGTGGAACATCACCTCCCACCTTCTGCCGCTCCAAATAACAACCCTTTACCCCGACAGTCTGTCTTGCAATTGGCTAACTAATTATTCTGCTACTTGTCCGCTGACTCCTCATTCTCTGACCTGATTCATGAGTCTATTATGTGGTATCATATCCCAGATCATTGAAAACTCACAGAATCACAGAAAGGTTACAGTGCAGAAGGAGGCCACACAGCCCATCGTGTCTGCACGGTCTCTCCGAAAGAGCAATTCGCTCAGTTCCATTCCCCCGCCTTCTCCCGGTAATCCTGCACATTCCTCCTTTTCATATAACTGTCTGATTCCGTTTTGTATGCGTCAGTTGAACCTGTCTCCACCACGTTCTCAGGCAGTGCATTCCAGACCTGAACCACTCACTTTGTGAAAAAGGTTTTGCTTCTCTTAGTGAATACTAAAATCTGTGCCTCTCATTCTCGATCCTTTCACGAATGGGAACAGTTTCTCTCCATCTACTCTGTCCAGACCCCACATGGTTTGAATACCTCTATCAAATCACCTCTCAGCCTTCTCTTCTGCAAGGAAAATTGTCCTAACTTCTCCAATCTGAAGTTCCTCATCCCTGGAACCATTCTCATGAATCTTTTCTGTACTCTCTCCAATGCCCTCACATATACCCTAAAGTGCGGTGCTCAGAACTGGACGCAGCACTCCAGCTGAGGCCTAACTAGTGTCTTATACAAGTTCAACATAACCTCCTTGCTCTTGTACTCTCTGCCCCTATTAATAAAGCCCAGGATACTGTATGCTTTATTAACCGCACTCTCAACCTGTCCCGCTACCTTCAATGACTTATGTGCATATGCATGCAGGTCCCTCTGCTCCTGCAGCCTCTTTAGAATTGTCCCCTTTGTTTTATGTTGTCTCTCCATGTCTTTCCTCCCAAAATTAATCACTTCACATTTCTCTGCATTGAACTTCATCTTCCCATTCCACCAACCTGCCCATGTCCATTTGAAGTTCTACACTATCCTCCTCACAGTTCACAATGCTTCCAAGTTTCGTATCATCTGCAGACTTTGAAATTGTGCCCTGCACACCAGGGTCTCGGTCATTAATATATATCAGGAAAAGCAAGGCTCCCAACACTGACCCTGGGGAACTCCGTCAGAAACCTTCCTCCAGCCTAAAATCATCCATTAACCACTACTCTCTGTTTCCTGTCACTCAGCCGATTTCGTATCCATGTTGCTACCGTCCCTTTTATTCAATGAACTGTAGGTTTGCTCACAAGTCTGTTGTGGCACTGTATCAAACACCTTTTGTAAGTCCATGTACACCACATCAACAGCATTGCCCTCATCAACCCTCTCTGTTACCTCCTCAAAAAACTCCAGCAAGTTAGTTAAACATGATTTTCCCGGTCCATGCTGACTTTCCTTAATTAACCCACATTTGTCCAAGTGACTAGTAATTGTTCTTTTTAGCAATTTCCCCACCTGACTGGCCTGTAGTTGCTGGGCTTATCTTTACACCCTCTTTTGAACAATTCTCCAGTCCTCTGGCACCACCCCCAAATCGAAGGAAAAGTGAAACATTATGGCCAGTGCCTCTGCAATTTCCACCCTCACATCCCTCAGTATCCATGGATGCATCTCATCCGGTCCTGGTGTTTTATCCACTTTCAGTACAGACAGCCTATATAATATATCTTTATCAATTTTAAACCCCTCCAGTGTCTGAATACCTCCTCTTTCACCATTGCCTGGGTTGCAAGGAGGGAGACAGAAAGCAGGAAACTACAGGCCAGTTAGCTTAACATCTGTCTTAGGGAAAATGTTGGAAGCTATTATTTAAGATGTAATAGCAAAAATTGGAGGATCCAGGTTATCTTGGAGAGTTGTGGGGCTGGACGAGATTACAGAGGCTTTCACATCTGTCTCCATTCGCTAAAGTGGGCAATGGTCCCACCGCAATATGGGCAGTCAATGTGAGAGGCTCGGTACCATCAGGAAGAATTGGTCATGTCCTGTATTCTCGTGAGTGTGTTTGACAAGTGCCTTCAGCTCCAAAATCAAGTAAGATATCTGACTAATCAGGTGCCATTTTCTCAGTGGTGGGAAAACTGCCGTTACATCTGGGCACATCCCCGACAACGGTCACAAATAAAATGCAGGGAACTAACAATAGAAAGGAGCCTTACTGTGCCCTTTACGGCATTCATTGAGAACAATCGCAAAATTGCTTTTTCCTTTCAAAGCCTCATCTGTTAAAGTGGAGACCAATTTAGCCACCAGATGCTGAATCCCCAACAGTCCTCAGTGTTATCCTCTTGTGACATGCTAACAGTTAGAACATAGAACATAGAGGGTGGCACAGTGGCGCAGTGGTTAGCACTGCAGCCTCACAGCTCCAGGGACCCAGGTTCAAATCTGGGTACTGCCTGGGTGGAGTTTGCAAGTTCTCCCTGTGTCTGCGTGGGTTTCCTCCGGGTGCTCCGGTTTCCTCCCACATGCCAAAGACTTGCAGGTTGGTAGGTAAATTGGCCATTATAAATTGCCCCTAGTATAGGTAGGTGATAGGGAAATATAGGGACAGATGGGGATGTGGTAGGATAATGGAATTAGTATAGGATTAGTATAAATGGGTGGTTGATGGTCGGCACAGGCTCGGTGGGCCGAAGGGCCTGTTTCAGTGCTGTATCTCTAAAAAAAAATAAATAAAGTACAGCACAGTACAGGCCCTTCGGCCCACGATGTTGTGCCAACCCTTAAACCTACTCTAAGATCAAACTACCTCCATCCCCTTCATTCCACTATCATCCATGTATCATCCAGTTAGCTGACGTTGCCTGTGGGTTTCTGCAGCTGAGGCATTTCGCACGGGTTTTGCGACCTCAGTACATTTTCGCAGAGCCACAGGACAGCTGGGCGGAAAGGAACGGAAGAAAGTAGTACAGTTACTCGCAACTGAACTCTGCAGGTTTTACCCAACCAGCCTGATCTTACATGTGCTGTGGGTGTGAGGCTACATTCTCCATCCTCGACTATGAACGATACGCAAAGCTCTGGTGTTCTGCAAAACCTGCGAGGAGCTTCACTGCCCTCTTTCGCCAGTCTGTGTGATACTCAGAAACATGATTATCCCCTCAGCACGGAATAGTTTATTCTGGAACATTATTCAATGGAAACCACCTCCCAGATAAATGATGCATTCAGTAAGGCTCCGGCATGTATCCGTAGTTTTACGACATACCTACACAATATATAGAAACTGTATAAGTGACTGTTCATCATTGTATCTCGATCCAAACATTCTACGTAGCGGTATTTTAACACAGTTTGAATTCTGGTTGTGATTTTTCCATAGAATTTGCTGCACGTAAACAGGCCATTTGGTCAGAATATGGGTATGGTAGCCTACTGCTGAAAGTAACCCAGAATGCCTGGACTAATGATTGGAAATTGTCAGTTCAAATCCCACCGTGACCACTGGGGAGTTCAAAATTCTGTTAATTAAATACATTTTGAATTATCAGCAATAGTGACTACGATTGTCACAAAAAAAACCATCTGGTTCACTCATGCCCTTTCGACAAGAAAATCTACCGTTCTTACTCAGTCTGGTCTCTCTGTGACTCCAGAACCAAAGTTATGTGATTGACTCTTCAATGTCTTCTGAATTAGCCTCACAAACCTCTCAGCTGTATTCAGGAAGTTGGCTCACCACCAGCTTCTCGAGGGCACTTCGGGATGGGTAATAAATACTGGCCTTGCCAGTGATGCTCAATGAATGATATTTTAAAAAAACAATCCATGCCAGAATTTATGCTCCACATGAGCCTCCTCCCACCCTTCTTCATCCAATCACCCTTCTTCATCCAATCCTGTCAGCATAGCTTTCTATTCTTTTCCACTGCTAATATGATAATGAGTTCTACATTTTCACCATTCCCCAGGTAAAGGAGTTTCTCTTGAATTCCTTATTGGATTTATTGGTTACTATCTTGTAGTGATAGCCCCAAGTCCTGGTTTCCCCCAATGAGTGGTTTGTGCATGATTTACATTAACCTGCTGTTAGTGTCCTGTGGAGCACAAGTTTCATCAAATCATCCAATATTTTTGCATTTTATTTTAATGTCAGCTGTGGCTCAGTTGATCGCGCTCTCACAGCTGGAGGTTGTGGTGAAGTTAAACCCCTACACAAAAAGATTCCTCAGACATATCAAGTCCAATTTCCTGAGGGAAATGGAAAACCCACAGCCACGGGATCGGTACAAGACGACCACTTGTTACAACGTACTGCGCAACAACCCAAGGCCCTAATGCCCCCTACCCCTGAACCCAAAGACCTAAACCGAAGGCCCTGCCCTTAGGCCCAAGACCCTGACCCCAACCCCAGCCCTAGCCCTAGCCCTAACCCCAATCCCCACAACACTCATGTAACCCCCGCCCCAGACCCAGCCAGGACCCTAAAATCTAACCCCAAAACCAACGTCCCGACCCCAACCCAACCCTAGCCTAACCCCCCATAACATCAATGTAACTCTTGCCCCTAGATCCAGACCCAAGCTTAAGGCTTAACTCCAAAGCCTAACGCCCCGACCACAGCCCCAACTCCAACACGTAACCCTAGCCGTAACTCTAACCCGCCTCCAAACCTAAACTTAACCCTAAAACCCCCCCCGCCCGTTGTGACTGTCCAAGCAGTGCCAAAAAATAAATGCCTTACAGGCAAAAGAATCCAAATTCAGCTGGTCGATACACAGAAATGGCGTGTGCCATTTTTCATTGCAATCCCACTGATAATCCGAGCTAGAAAGGCAAGCGGACATGGATGGACACTAACTTAAGGCTTGAGCCAAATAAAAGTGGCAGCTGCTCGTGAAATTAAACACAAGAAATGAGTATATAAACACAAGTGGGGAGGCTTTCCCACCCCTACTGCCCGTTCACCCTAACCCTAACTTTAAAGTGACACGCCGTCCGTTGTGACTGTCCAAGCAGTGCCAAAAAGAAATGCCTTATAGGCAACAGAATCCAAGTTCAGCTGGTCGATACACAGAAATGGCGCGTGCCATTAAACAAGACATAAGAAAATTAAATTCTGCACTTTCAAGGCCATCTGGCCTGTGCTGCCAGGGTCTCTACTGGGGAACAGTCATGCCTAAGCTCACACCCCAATACCAAACTTGCGGGCCCTTCACCCCCAGGAATACATCCAATTCCCATTCCATTCCCAAATAATTATGTAACAAATAAACCAAAGTTTTAAATTAACACCTGAGTGTAATGGGTATAGGGTTACAGACCTCTTAGATAGACAGGTCAGTTTTAATTATAATTAAATCCCCCCTCTTAGATAAGCAGGTTAATATTAATTATCATTAAATCCCTCCTTACTTCTGCATTTTAAATTTAGAATATAAATGTATTGCCGTTACAAGGACCTACCACACAGTGGCGCTGGGGAGCTAAAGCAACCCATTAATGTCCCAGAACTGGGTGATTTTACTGTTGGCTGCGTTTGCTGACAACGCAACCACTAAGTGGTGCAGTACTTATACATGACATGCGCGATGCCAACATCATCACCCTCTATAAAAACAAAGGTGACCGCGGTGACTGCAACAACTACCGTGGAATCTCCCTGCTCAGCATAGTGGGGAAAGTCTTTGCTCGAGTCGCTCTGAACAGGCTCCAGAAGCTGGCCGAGCGCGTCTACCCTGAGGCACAGTGTGGCTTTCGTGCAGAGAGATCGACTATTGACATGCTGTTCTCCCTTCGTCAGATACAGGAGAAATGCCGTGAACAGCAGATGCCCCTCTACATTGCTTTCATTGATCTCACCAAAGCCTTTGACCTCGTCAGCAGACGTGGTCTCTTCAGACTACTAGAAAAGATCGGATGTCCACCAAAGCTACTAAGTATCATCACCTCATTCCATGACAATATGAAAGGCACAATTCAACATGGTGGCTC
Source organism: Heterodontus francisci (assembly GCF_036365525.1). Classification (NCBI taxonomy): domain Eukaryota; kingdom Metazoa; phylum Chordata; class Chondrichthyes; order Heterodontiformes; family Heterodontidae; genus Heterodontus; species Heterodontus francisci. The sequence goes on from NC_090387.1 coordinate 110,498, forward strand.
CTCATCAGAGCCCTTTCCTATCCTGAGTGGTGTGAAACAGGGCTGTGTTCTCGCACCCACACTTTTTGGGATTTTCTTCTCCCTGCTGCTTTCACATGCGTTCAAATCCTCTGAAGAAGGAATTTTCCTCCACACAAGATCAGGGGGCAGGTTGTTCAACCTTGCCCGTCTAAGAGCGAAGTCCAAAGTACGGAAAGTCCTCATCAGAGAACTCCTCTTTGCTGACGATGCTGCTTTAACATCTCACACTGAAGAATGCCTGCAGAGTCTCATCGACAGGTTTGCGTCTGCCTGCAATGAATTTGGCCTAACCATCAGCCTCAAGAAAACGAACATCATGGGGCAGGATGTCAGAAATGCTCCATCCATCAATATTGGCGACCACGCTCTGGAAGTGGTTCAAGAGTTCACCTACCTAGGCTCAACTATCACCAGTAACCTGTCTCTAGATGCAGAAATCAACAAGCGCATGGGTAAGGCTTCCACTGCTATGTCCAGACTGGCCAAGAGAGTGTGGGAAAATGGCGCACTGACACGGAACACAAAAGTCCGAGTGTATCAGGCCTGTGTCCTCAGTACCTTGCTCTACGGCAGCGAGGCCTGGACAACGTATGCCAGCCAAGAGCGACGTCTCAATTCATTCCATCTTCGCTGCCTTCGGAGAATACTTGGCATCAGGTGGCAGGACTATATCTCCAACACAGAAGTCCTTGAAGCGGCCAACACCCCCAGCTTATACACACTACTGAGTCAGCGGCGCTTGAGATGGCTTGGCCATGTGAGCCGCATGGAAGATGGCAGGATCCCCAAAGACACATTGTACAGCGAGCTCGCCACTGGTATCAGACCCACCGGCCGTCCATGTCTCCGTTATAAAGACGTCTGCAAACGCGACATGAAATCATGTGACATTGATCACAAGTCGTGGGAGTCAGTTGCCAGCATTCGCCAGAGCTGGCGGGCAGCCATAAAGACAGGGCTAAATTGTGGCGAGTCGAAGAGACTTAGTAGTTGGCAGGAAAAAAGACAGAGGCGCAAGGGGAGAGCCAACTGTGCAACAGCCCCAACAAACAAATTTCTCTGCAGCACCTGTGGAAGAGCCTGTTACTCCAGAATTGGCCTTTATAGCCACTCCAGGCGCTGCTTCACAAACCACTGACCACCTCCAGGCGCGTATCCATTGTCTCTCGAGATAAGGAGGCCCAAAAGAAAGAACTTATACATGAGCAAATGTAGGCTCTTCAGCTGGAAGGTCAGTGTCTGCCAAGTTCAGGCAGCTGCCAGGATTAAAGATGGCGCTGCTCAATTTATCACAGGAAATGCTTATGGCTAGATCGCTCCAATGAACTAACCTTCCATTAAGTTGTGAAGAAGGGTCACTGACCTGAAACATTAACTCTGCTTCTCTCTCCACAGCTGCTGCCAAACCTGCTGAGTATTTCCAGCATTTCTTGTTTTTATTACATTAAGTTGAATGGAAACTTTTTGCGAGGAGCAGCTTTGACAGAACGAGGTGCGGAGCGAACTTACAGCTGAGCGGTCAATTTCAGTGTAAGTTACAAGTTAATCCCCTTTTGTTTCGGAGGACCAGGGGACTGCTGGGTAAGGGAAAACTATTTATTTGGGCAGTTTTAAAATCATTTTCTTTTTGCGAGGAGCAGCTTTGACAGAACGAGGTGCGGAGCGAACTTACAGCTGAGCGGTCAATTTCAGTGTAAATTACAAGTTAATCCCCTTTTGTTTCGGAGGACCAGGGGACTGCTGGGTAAGGGAAAACTATTTATTTGGGCAGTTTTAAAATCATTTTCTTTTTGCGAGGCGCAGCTTTGACAGAACGAGGTGCGGAGCGGACTTTCAGCTGAGCGGTCAATTTCAGTGTAAATTACAAGTTAATCCCCTTTTGTTTCGGAGGACCAGGGGACTGCTGGGTAAGGGAAAACTATTTATTTGGGCAGTTTTAAAATCATTTTCTTTTTGCGAGGAGCAGCTTTGACAGAACGAGGTGCGGAGCGAACTTACAGCTGAGCGGTCAATTTCAGTGTAAGTTACAAGTTAATCCCCTTTTGTTTCGGAGGACCAGGGGACTGCTGGGTCAGGGAAAGCTATTTATTTGGGCAGTTTTAAAATCATTTTCTTTTTGCGAGGCGCAGCTTTGACAGAACGAGGTGCGGAGCGAACTTACAGATGAGCGGTCAATTTCAGTGTAAGTTACAAGTTAATCCCCTTTTGTTTCGGAGGACCAGGGGACTGCTGGGTCAGGGAAAGCTATTTATTTGGGCAGTTTTAAAATCATTTTCTTTTTGCGAGGCGCAGCTTTGACAGAACGAGGTGCGGAGCGAACTTACAGCTGAGCGGTCAATTTCAGTAAGTTACAAGTTAATCCCCTTTTGTTTCGGAGGACCAGGGGACTGCTGGGTCAGGGAAAACTATTTATTTGGGCAGTTTTAAAATCATTTTCTTTTTGCGAGGAGCAGCTTTGACAGAACGAGGTGCGGAGCGAACTTACAGCTGAGCGGTCAATTTCAGTGTAAGTTACAAGTTAATCCCCTTTTGTTTCGGAGGACCAGCGGACTGCTGGGTCAGGGAAAGCTATTTATTTGGGCAGTTTTAAAATCATTTTCTTTTTGCGAGGAGCAGCTTTGACAGAACGAGGTGCGGAGCGAACTTACAACTGAGCGGTCAATTTCAGTGTAAATTACAAGTTAATCCCCTTTTGTTTCGGAGGACCAGCGGACTGCTGGGTCAGGGAAAGCTATTTATTTGGGCAGTTTTAAAATCATTTTCTTTTTGCGAGGAGCAGCTTTGACAGAACGAGGTGCGGAGCGGACGTTCAGCTGAGCGGTCAATTTCAGTAAGTTACAAGTTAATCCCCTTTTGTTTCGGAGGACCAGGGGACTGCTGGGTCAGGGAAAACTATTTATTTGGGCAGTTTTAAAATCATTTTCTTTTTGCGAGGAGCAGCTTTGATAGAACGAGGTGCGGAGCGAACTTACAGCTGAGTGGTCAATTTCAGTGTAAGTTACAAGTTAATCCCCTTTTGTTTCGGAGGACCAGGGGACTGCTGGGTAAGGGAAAACTATTTATTTGGGCAGTGGCAGTACCCGAGACACTACATGTGTAGTGTCTCCCACCCACCGTCCTCCTCTAACCAAAAAAAAGGACTCTGGTGTGTTGATAAGGTAAGCTTTTTATTTAAAAAGTTCAGTCCGTCGGATTGCTAAGCGAACAAGTTTTGACTTTTTTTTTTGTTTGGTTTTTCAGTAGATTTGTTGGGAATTTGGAATAGTGGGAATGGAGGTAAAGGCAGTTGTATGTTCCTCCTGCAGAATGTGGGTGGTAAGGGTCGCCAAGAGTGTCCCTGCTGACTGCATCTGCGGGAAGTGCACCCAACTCCAGCTCCTCGCAGACCGCGTACGGGAGCTGGAGTTGGATGAACTTCGGATCATTCGGGAGGCGGAGGGGATTATTGACCGGAGTTATAGGGAGGCAGTCACACCTCAGGTAAAAGAAGTAGGTAGATGGGTTACCGTCAGGGGAAGGAGAGGGAACCAGCAGGCAGTGCAGGGATCCCCTGTGGCCGTTTCCCTCAACAACAGGTATACCATTTTGGATACTGTTGCGGGGGGCGACTTACCAGGGGTAAGCAATGGGGTGCAGGTCTCTGGCACAGAGTCTGTCCCTGTTGCTCAGAAGGGAAAGGGGAAGAGGAGCAGAGCATTAGTCATTGGGGACTCCATAGTTAGGGGAACAGATAGGAGGTTCTGTGGGAACGAGAGAGACTCACGGTTGGTGTGTTGCCTCCCAGGTGCCAGGGTACGTGATGTCTCTGATCGTGTTTTTGGGATCCTTAAGGGGGAGGGGGAGCACCCCCAGGTCGTGGTCCACATAGGCACCAACGACATAGGTAGGAAGAGAGATGGGGATTTAAGGCAGAAATTCAGGGAGCTAAGGTGGAAGCTTAGAGCGAGAACAACCAGAGTTGTTATCTCTGGGTTGTTGCCCGTGCCACGTGCTAGCGAAGAGAGGAATAGGGAGAGAGCGGAGTTGAACACGTGGCTGCAGGGATGGTGTAGGAGGGAGGGTTTTGGTTTCCTGGATAATTGGGGCTCTTTCTGGGGTAGGTGGGACCTCTACAAACAGGATGGTCTTCACCTGAACCAGAGGGGTACCAATATCCTGGGGGGGAGATTTGTTAGTGCTCTTCGGGGTGGTTTAAATTAAATCAGCAGGGGAATGGGAACCTAAATTGTAGTTCCAGTGTACAGGCTGTTGAGAGTAGTGAGGTAGGGGATAAGGTTACAGGGATGCAAGAGGGCACTGGCAAGCAAAAACTTGGTTTAAAGTGTGTCTACTTCAACGCCAGGAGCATCCGGAATAAGGTGGGTGAGCTTGCAGCATGGGTTGGTACCTGGGATCTCGATGTTGTGGCCATTGCGGAGACATGGGTAGAGCAGGGGCAGGAATGGATGTTGCAGGTTCCAGGATTTAGATGTTTCAGTAAGAACAGAGAAGATGGTAAAAGAGGGGGGGGGTGTGTGGCATTGTTAATCAAGGAAAGTATTACAGCGACAGAAAGGACGTTTGAGGACTCGTCTACTGAGGTAGTATGGGCCGAGGTTAGAAACAGGAGAGGAGAGGTCACCCTGTTGGGAGTCTTTTATAGACCTCCAAATAGTTCCAGAGATGTAGAGGAAAGGATAGCGAAGATGATTCTCGACAGGAGCGAGAGTAACAGGGTAGTGGTTATGGGGGACTTTAACTTTCCAAATATTGACTGGAAATACTATAGTTCGAGTACTTTAGATGGGTCTGTTTTTGTCCAGTGTGTGCAGGAGGGTTTTCTGACATAGTATGTGGATAGGCCAACCAGGGCGATGCCACATTGGATTTGGTACTGGGTAATGAACCCGGCCAGGTGTTCGATTTAGATGTAGGTGAGCACTTTGGCGATAGTGATCACAATTCGGTTAGGTTTACCTTAGCGATGGGCAGGGACAGGTATATACCGCAGGGCAAGAATTATAGCTGGGGGAAAGGAAATTATGATGCGATTAGGCAAGATTTAGGATGTGTAGGATGGGGAAGGAAACTGCAGGGGATGGGCACAAACGAAATGTGGAGCTTATTCAAGGAGCAGCTAATGCGTGTCCTTGATAAGTATGTACCTGTCAGGCAGGGAGGAAGTTGTCGAGCGAGGGAGCCGTGGTTTACTAAAGAAGTTGAAGCGCTTGTCAAGAGGAAGAGGGCGGCTTATGTTAGGATGAGACATGAAGGCTCAGTTAGGGTGCTTGAGAGTTACAAGCTAGCCAGGAAGAATCTAAAGGGAGGGCTAAGAAGAGCAAGGAGAGGACACGAGAAGTCATTGGCAGATAGGATCAAAGAAAACCCTAAGGCTTTCTATAGGTATATCAGGAATAAAAGAATGACTAGAGTTAGAACAGGGCCAATCAAGGATAGTAGTGGGAAGTTGTGTGTGGAATCAGAGGAGATAGGGGAAGCATTAAATGAATATTTTTCGTCAGTATTTACAGTAGAGAAAGAAAATGTTGCCGAGGAGATTACTGAGATACAGCCTACTAGGCTAGATGGGATTGAAATTCACAAGCAGGAGGTGTTAGCAATTTTGGAAAGTGTGAAAATAGATAAGTCCCCTGGGCCAGATGGGATTTATCCTAGGATTCTCTGGGAAGCCAGGGAGGAGATTGCAGAGCCGTTGTTGTTGATCTTTATGTCGTCATTGTCGACAGGAGTAGTGCCGGAAGACTGGAGGATAGCAAATGTTGTCCCCTTGTTCAAGAAGGGGAGTAGAGACAGCCCTGGTAATTATAGACCTGTGAGCCTTACTTCGGTTGTGGGTAAAATGTTGGAAAAGGTTATAAGAGATAGGATTTATAATCATCTTGAAAAGAATAAGTTCATTTGCGATAATCAGCACGGTTTTGTGAAAGGTAGGTCGTGCCTCACAAACCTTATTGAGTTTTTCGAGAAGGTGACCAAACAGGTGGATGAGGGTAAAGCCGTGGATGTGGTTTGATAAGGTTCCCCACGGTAGGCTATTGCAGAAAATACGGAAGTATGGGGTTGAAGGTGATTTAGAGCTTTGGATCAGAAATTGGCTAGCTGAAAGAAGACAGAGGGTGGTGGTTGATGGCAAATGTTCATCCTGGAGTTTAGTTACTAGTGGTGTACCGCAAGGTTCTGTTTTGGGGCCACTGCTGTTTGTCATTTTTATAAATGACCTGGATGAGGGTGTAGAAGGGTGGGTTAGTAAATTTGCGGATGACACTAAGGTCGGTGGAGTTGTGGATAGTGTCGAAGAGGGTGTTGTAGGGTACAGAGGGACATAGATAGGCTGCAGAGCTGGGCTGAGATGGCAAATGGAGTTTAATGCGGAGAAGTGTGAGGTGATTCACTTTGGAAGGAGTAACAGCAATGCAGAGTACTGGGCTAATGGGAAGATTCTTGGTAGTGTAGATGAGCAGAGAGATCTTGGTGTCCAGGTACATAAATCCCTGAAAGTTGCCACCCAGGTTAATAGGGCTGTTAAGAAGGCATATGGTGTGTTAGCTTTTATTAGTAGGGGGATCGAGTTTCGGAGCCACGAGGTCATGATGCAGCTGTACAAAACTCTGGTGAGGCCGCACCTTGAGTATTGCGTGCAGTTCTGGTCACCGCATTATAGGAAGGATGTGGAAGCTTTGGAAAGGGTGCAGAGGAGATTTACTAGGATGTTGCCTGGTATGGAGGGAAGGTCTTACGAGGAAAGGCTGAGGGACTTGGGGTTGTTTTCGTTAGAGAGAAGGAGGAGGAGAGGTGACTGAATAGAGACATACAAGATAATCAGAGGGTTAGATAGGGAGGATAGTGAGAGTATTTTTCCTCGGATGGTGATGGCAAACACGAGGGGACATAGCTTTAAGTTGAGGGGTGAAAGATATAGGACAGATGTCAGAGGTAGTTTCTTTACGCAGAGAGTAGTAGGGGCGTGGAACGCCCTGCCTGCAACAGTAGTAGACTCGCCAACTTTAAGGGCATTTAAGTGGTCATTGGATAGACATATGGATGAAAATGGAATAGTGTAGGCCGGATGGTTTCACAGGTCGGCGCAACATCGAGCGCCGAAGGGCCTGTACTGCGCTGTAATGTTCTAATTCTAATTCTAACCCAGTAATGTGCTACTATGTAGTTATAGTATATATAGTAATCCTAAGATCCATTTAATATTCCAGTAACCCTATTAAATACAAAAGGAATTTTATGATTATCTTCCAATGGATATTCAGTGAATTGACACCCTGATCAATGGAAACGAAAATCGGGCAGAGTATAAAATGTGCTGCCAATTCGTTATTGAGATTCCTTTATATGATTGACCAGGACTGATTTCACCCGAACGCAGCTGCGAGCTCCCGCCCCACTGGCCGCTCTGCCACTCCGGCAACTTGCTTTCTCCCCCTTCCTCCGCACTGGCCACTTAGGGGCTGGATACCCGATGACACTTTATCGTGTATGCGCAAAGATGGACCTGGTGCAGATACGCGATGATGTTAGCACTGTGTGCTGACATTATCATGCACATGTGCCACTAAGTCCTGACTAGATATAGCTGTGCATGTGCGCAGCTTGGTGCACTCTAATGATGTCAGTGTGCTGCTGCGTTGTCAGGAATCACTTTGGTTTAAAAATGAAGTCACAACACAAGTAAAGCTTCAATTCCCCAGGAATTAAGATTTAGTTACCATATGAAAATGGTCACAAGCTAGCACAAATTTAGCACAAAGTACAAAAAGTCACAATCCAAACCACTTTAAGTGCTTGAGGTTGTAAATAGTGCGATCCCGTCTCACATTATAAAACTTGAATGTTTTATTCACACTTTCAATTGCACTCAGGTAGAGGAAACAGAAAACATTGAAGCAAGTCAAAGGAAAATTCTGAAAACTGGGTAACCCACAGCCACGAAGCATAATAGCAAGACCATTAAATACAACATACATTGTCCAGTAAATCAGTAATTAAATCCATTTGGAAAAGCTACAGATTTTGCATTATTTTCTGAATATTAAAGAGTTTAAAGGAGTACTTTAATATTCAAATAACATTGCAAGGATAAATAAAACAGCCTCAGTCTGTGCTTCTCCTGCCGCCTCTGCAACACATTGCAAGATTTAGCAGAGAGCTGCTGCTCCAGTACACCCACACTCACACTCACCACCTTCGCCCACTGCCACTGCTTCTCCCTCTGCATTGTCAAAATTCACTGCAATATCCCCAGGAGCCGGTTTACATATACCTCGTCCTGTTAATCTGCCCCTCCCACTGGGAAAGGCCGACTGACACCCCAGGCACATACAGAACACAAATAAAAACAAGAAATGCTGGAATCACTCAGCAGGTCTGGCAGCATCTGTGAAAAGATAAGCAGAGTTAACGTTTCGGGTCAGTGACCCTTCTTCGGAACTGACAAATATTAGAAAAGTCACAGGTTATAAGCAAGTGAGGTGGGGGTGGGGCAAGAGATAACAAAGGAGGTCTAGATTGGACCAGGCCACATAGCTGACCAAAAGGTCACGGAGCAAAGGCAAACAATATGTTAATGGTGTGTTGAAAGACAAAGCATTAGTACAGATTAGGTGTGAATATACTGAATATTGAACATCTGCAAGTGCAAACCTGAAAAAAAACAGTGGGTAAGCAAACTGAACAAACTAAGATGAAATGAAATAAATGCAAAAAAAAGATTGTAAAAAATGTAAAAAAGAATGTAAAAAAAAAAGGAAGAACAAATAACTAAAAATGAAAGTAAAATGGGGGGCTGTCATGCTCTGAAATTATTGAACTCAATGTTCAGTCCGGCAGGCTGTAGTGTGCCTAATCGGTAGATGAGATGCTGTTCCTCGAGCTTGCGTTGATGTTCACTGGAACACTGCAGCAATCCCAGGACAGAGATGTGAGCATGAGAGCAGGGGGGAGTGTTGAAATGGCAAGCAACCGGAAGCTCGGGGTCCTGCTTGCGGACTGAGCGGAGATGTTCCGCAAAGCGGTCACCCAGTCTGCGCTTGGTCTCCCCAATGTAGAGACCACATTGTGAGCAGCGAATACAGTATACTACATTGAAAGAAGTACAAGTAAATCGCTGCTTCACCTGAAAGGAGTGTTTGGGGCCTGGGATAGTGAGGAGAGAGGAGGTAAATGGGCAGGTATTACACTTCCTGCGATTGCAGGGGAAGGTGCCATGGGACGGGGACGAGGTGGTGGGGGTAATGGAGGAATGGACCAGGGTGTCGCGGAGGGAACGATCCCTTCGGAATGCTGACAGGGGAAGGGAGGGGAAGATGCGACTGGTAGTGGCATCACGCTGGAGGTGGTGGAAATGGTGGAGGATGATCCTTTGGATATGGAGGCTGATGGGGTGAAAACTGAGGACAAGGGGAACCCTGTCACGGTTCTGGGAGGGAGGGGAAGGGGTGAGGGTAGAGGTGCGGGGAATGGGCAGGACATGGTTGAGGGCCCTGTCAACCACAGTGGAGGGAAATCCTCGGTTGAGGAAAAAGGAGGTCATATCAGAAGCACCGTCATGGAAGGTAGCATCATCAGAGCAGATGCGTCGGAGACGGAGAAACTGGGAGAATGGAATGGAGTCCTTACAGGAGGTAGGGTGTGAAGAAGTGTAGTCGAGGTAGCTGTGGGAGTCAGTGGGCTTATAATGGATATTGGTAGACAACCTATCCCTAGAGATGGAGACAGAGAAGTCGAGGAAGGGAAGGGAAATGTCAGAAATGGACCATGTAAAGGTGAGAGAAGGGTGGAAATTGGAAGCAAAGTTGATAACGTTTTCCAGTTCGGGGCGGGAGCAGGAAACGGCACCGATACAGTCATCAATGTACCGGAAAAAGAATTGGGGGAGGGGGCCTGAGTAGGACTGGAACAAAGAATGCTCGACATATCCCACAAAAAGACAGGCATAACTAGGACCCATGCGGGTACCCATAGCGACACCTTTTACTTGAAGGAAGTGCGTGGAGTTGAAGGAGAAGTTGTTCAATGTGAGAACATACAGAACACAGCTAGACAATCTTTATGCATTTATATAACATCTAGATATCATTACTATAACATTTATATAATAACTATATAATATGTATATATGTTTATGTAATATCTTGAAATCATTTACCGACCAATTGTCAGATTGGCGGAGAGACAGATCACACCCATCCCGCCCCTATAGAATACTTAGGGACACCCCTGTACTACCCCTCCACCTATGGGGGCATTTTAAACTTAAATAAGTTCAATTATGAGAGCATGAAAGCAGAGCTAGGTAAAGCAGAACTGGAAAATTAGGTTAAGGGATAGATCAATAGCGATGCAGTGCCAGACATTTAAGGGGATATTTCAGAATACACAGAATAGATTCCAATGGGAAAGGAAAAAATGCAAGAGGATGACCCACTATCCATGGTTAACTAAAAATGTTAACAATCGTATCAAACTTAAAGAAAAAACATATATTTGCACATAGATGAGTGGCAGGTCAGATGATTGGACAGAATATAAAGAATGACTAAAAGATTGATAAGGAGGGAAAAATTAGAGTAAGAGGGAAAGCTAGCTAGGAATATAAGAACAGATAGTAAGAGTTTCTATAGATATTTAAAAAGAGAAAAGAGTTAACAAATTGAGTGTTAGTCCTATAGAAAGTGAGTCTGGGGAATTAATAAGGGAAAATAATAAGATGGAAGATGAATTAAACAGGTATTTTACATTAGTCTTCAATATAGAGGATACAAGTCATATCCCAGAAAAAGCTGTAAATCAGGAAATGGAAGGGAGTGAACAACTCAAGAAAATTACAATCACCAGGGAAAGTAGTACTGAGCAAATTGTTGGACCTGCAAGCTGACAAGTCCTGACTCCTGATGGACTTCATCCCAGGGTCCCAAAAGAAGTGGCTAGTGAGATGGTTGAGGCAATGGTTTTAATTTTCCAAAATTCACTAGATTCGGGGAAGGTTCCATTAGATTGGAAAATAGCCAATGTAACTCCTTTATTCAAAAATGTAAGGAGACAGAAAGCAGGAAACTATGAGCCAGTTAGCCTGGCATCTGTCTTAAGAAAAATGTTAGAAGCTATTATTAAAGACGTTATAGCAGGACACTTAGAAAAATTCAAGGTAATCAGGGACAAGAACACAAGAAATAGGCGCAGGAGTAGACCATATGGCCCATCGAGCCTGCTCCACCATTCAATACAATCATGGCTGATCTTGAGCTTCAATTCCACTTTCCTGCCCACTCTCCATATCCCTTGATTCCCTGCGAGATCAAAAATGTATCTATTCCATCCTTAAATATATTCAATGACGGAGCATCCACAACCCTCTGGGGTAGAGAATTCCAAAGATTCACAACCCTTTGAGTGAAGTAATTTCCTGAATGATTGGCTCTTTATCCTGAGACTGTGTCCCCGTGTTCTAGATTCCCTGACCAGTGGGAACAATCTCTCAGCTTCTACCCTATCAAACCCTTTCAGAATCTTGTATGTCTCAATTAAATCACCTCTCATTCTTCTAAACTCCAGAGAATATAGGCCCAATTTACTCAGCCTCTCACCATAGGACAACCCCGTCATCCCAGGGACCAATTTAGTAAATCTTCGCTGCACGCCTCCAGTGCAAGTTTTCTTAAATGTGGAGACCAAAATTTCACACAGTATTCCTGGAATTGGTCTCACCAAAGTCCTGTACAGTTTTAGTAAGACTTCTTTATTCCTGTACTCCAATTCCCTTGCAATAAAGTCCAACATGCCATTTGCCTCCCAAATAGCCTGCTGCACCTGCATGTTAACTTTGTGCATTCTTTGTACGAGTACCCCCAAGTTTCTCTGAACATTAACACTTACCAGTTTCATACCTCTTAAAAAAAAAAATTCTGCTTTTCTATTTTTATGACCAAAGTGAACAACTTCACACTTACCTACATTTGCCATCTTGTTGCCCACTAACTTAACCTGTCTATATCTCTTTGCAGCCTCTCTACATCTCCCTGCAGCTTACCTTTCCATCCAGTTTTGTATCATCAGCAAACATAGATACATTACTCTCTGAGTCAACATGGTTTTGTGAAACATGTGTTTAACCAATTTATTGCAGTTCTTTGAAGAAGTAACATGTGCTATGGATAAAAGGAAACCAGTGGATGTAACATATTTAGATTTCCAGAAGGCATTTGATAAGGTGCCACATCAAAGGTTATTGTGGAAAATAAAAGCTCATGCTGTATGGGGTAACGTATTGGCATGGATAGAAGATTGGCTAGCTAACCGGAATCAGAGAGTCGGTATAAATGGGTTATTTTCTGGTTGGCAAGATGTAATGAGTGGTGTGCCACAGGGATCTGTGCTGGGGCCTCAACTTTTTACAATTTATATAAATGACTTGGATGAAGGGACTGAAGGTATGGTTGCTAAATTTGCTGATGACACAAAGATAGGTAGGAAAGTAACTTGTGAAGAGGACATAAGGGGGCTACAAAGGGATATAGATAGGTTAACTGAGTGGGCAAAGATCTGGCAAATGGAGTATAATGTGGGAAAATGTGAAATTGTCCATTTTGGCAGCAAGAATAGAAAAGAAGCATATTATCTCAATGGTAAGAGATGGCAGAGCTCTGAGATGCAAAGGGATCTGGGTGCCCTAGTGCATGAATCCCAAAAGGTCAGTATGCAGGTTCAGCAAGAAATTAGGAAAGCTAATAGAATGTTATTGTTTATTGCGAGGGGAATGGAATACAAAAGTAGGAAAGTTAGGCTTCAGTTATACAGGTGTTATGACCGAGGCAGGAGGAATGCATTGTTAATTCAGTCCCACTTCTCCACAGGTCACAGTATATCAAAAATTTTCCCACTGACTGAAGAACAGCCAATTAGATACCCTATTTGTCCCCAGAATAAAGCACTCCAACCAGGTTTCTTTAATCAACAACAAAATTAACTATTTATTATAACACTAAGTCTTAACCAATAATGAAGTAAATCTATATATAACAAGATTTTAAAACTCTTTATTCTCCTTAGCCCTCATACATACACACATACGTCCCAAAAACAGTCAACCAGGGAAAAGGGATTTTGGTTTACAGCTGTTTCATAGGAATAAAAGGAACAATGAAATAATTTAGTTTGTCACGTTGTAGTAGGATGTAGATCATTAAATATATTCAAGAAAGAGTTAGATATAGTTCTCAGGGCTAACGGGATCAAGGGATATGGGGAGAAAGTGGGAGCAGGGTACTGAGTTTGGATGATCAGCCATTATCATATCGAATGGTGGAGCAGGCTCAAAGGGCCAAATGGCCTACTCCTGCTCCTATTTTTCTATGTTTCTATGTTCTTTGGTTTGATGAGGTGTCCCAGAGTCAAATAGCCGGATACCAGTCAAAGCCTTTCCAGGCGAGGTTGATGAACAGTCTGTGATGGGTAGGCATTCATGGCAATTCAACTGCAGCCAGCTTCACATAGGCCTTCCATCAGGGGTGTAGCAATAGATCTGCTTAGGTCTTACAGCAGCAGGATTTAAGTAGAAGATTTCTTCATATTTCAGGATTTCTTAAAACACAGTAGGCGATAGGAACCACATTTGATGCAGGGATTCTTCAGAGACAGGAGGCAATAGGAAATTGCCACCTTTGAAATACAGGGTTTCTTCTTAAGAGACGCGGGATTCCTTTCCAGAGAGAGATAATACTTTTCTTGGGTCTTCCTCTCTGATCTGCAGGCAGGTCAAAACCAAACTTCAAATGCTTGCTTTTTGTCCAACACACTGTTTTTTTAAAAGGTCCAAAGTGAAACCAAAACCTTCTTAAACAGGTCACATGTTCAGACATAGCGTCTCTCTTGTCATTCAAAGAGTAGCTCTGATGAGGTCAAATCCCTTGCTGGTTTCCTTGAAATGACAGGCTTTCCTGTCCTTGTTTACAAATTCAGCTTTCTGCAGCTGTCTAAATGTCTACTGAAAATCCTCCTCAAAACAACTGTTGTATTGTTGAAAATAGAGACATGTTGTTGAAGCTTTCCATCTTGTACTCATCAAGACAATATGCAAGTATAACCAACGTAAGGGAAAACAACAGCTTATACTGCATGAGAAGAGAGTGCTGATTGGCAAGTGAGCTCTGATTGATAGCGGCGTTGCCATGGAGAATGCACCAGTTTACGATGACTGACAGTTAACTGTCCAGCTTTGTTTGAAATTTAAACCAGGCAGCTTGACTCTGATTGGACAAGGCATTGCCCTGAGGAATGAACTAGCGAATGGCTGTCACTTATTTTGTTCAGCTGAAACAGGTGCAATGTGTATACATGTTCTTTCTGTCTGCAAAGGACAGGGCCCTGTCGATAAATATATGTAGCTTCCAGTACGCGCAAATGCCCCACACTGCGAGCCCGACTGACAATCTTAAATTGGTTGTCAGCGTGATGCTTAGCACACTGCGGATTATTTAGCAAATGTTGTCAAAACAAAGCCTTGTAACACAGGGTATTGGTGAGACCACATCTGGAGCATTGTGTATATATTGGTCTCCTTATTTAAGGAAGGAAGTAAATGCAATGGAAGCAGTTCAGAGAAGGTTTACTAGACTAATACCTGGAATGGGTGGGTTGTCTTATGAGGAAAGGTTTGATAGGCTAGGCTTGTATCCACTGGAGTTTAGTAGCATAAGAGGTGACTTGTTTGAAACATATAAGATCGTGAGGGGTCTTGACAGGGTGGATGTTGAAAGGATGTTTCCCCTTGTGAGAGAATCTGGAACTAGGGGTCACTGTTTAAAAATAAGGGGTCAACCATTTAAGACAAAGATGAGGAGAATTTTTTTTTCTGAGGATTGTGAGTCTTTGGAATTCTCTTCCTCAAAAGGTAGTGGAAGCAGAGTCTTTAAATATTTTTAAGGCAGAGATAGATAAATTCTTGATAAGTAAGGGGGTGGAAAGTTATTGGGGGTAGGCAGGAATGTGGAGTTGAGGATACAATCAGATCACACATGATCTTGTTGAATGGCAGAGCAGGCTTGAGGGGCCATGTGGCCTAGTCCTGCTCCTAATTCATATGTTTAAGAGGTCTCCTGTACAGCCCCTCCACCTATTTGGGTATATATATCTCCTCTGCACTGCCACTCCCCAAATTGGGATGCATAAATCTCCCACTGTACTGACTACACCACCCCATTTGGGTATTTAGAGCTCTGCCTGTACTGCTTCTACCCTATGGGGGTATATAAATCTTCTCCTGGCCTGCCTCTCCCCCTATTTTGGTATATAAATCTCCTCTGCAATGCCACTCCCCCTATTGGGATGCATAAATCTCCCCTGTACCACCTCTTTCCCTGTGGGTGTATATAACTATCCTCCTGAATTGCCTCTCCCCCTATTGGGTTATATAAATTTCCCCTGCACTGCTTCTCACCTATGGAGGTATGTAAATCTTCCCCTGTATTGCCCCTGCCCCAATGGGATTATTTCTTTGGGGTGTTTGATAGAAACATAGAAAATAGGAGCAGGAGTAGGCCATTCAGCCCTTCTGGGGAGGAAGAAGAAGCCAATACCCAGAGGGTGCACTGTCACCTGCCTCTTCTTGCACCTCCGCCAGCGCAGATAAACCCCCCACGGACTGTGTGGATGTAAGATTAGAATCTGGGTCACAAACTGGTGAGCACAACACAGACAATCCCAGCAGCTGAGGGAACATGTGCCAGCTGGGTCTCCTGACAATTGGAGGACTGCTGGGGACCAGACCCCTGCTCAACCCCAAGCTCATGATGGTCCTGTTTGTTGCTACTAGAAGTTAGCTGGATGTACAGCAAAGCCATGTGAAAAATATGTCGCAGATGCCTGAGGTCATGCCTGAAGGCTTTGCACATGCCATAGAGGTGTCCATGTAAGCTATGACATCTGCCATGTCCCAGGCATTTGAGCATATGGCTTGGAGAGTCTGGCGAGCTCCCATGGTGAGTCTGGTTGAGCACTCGAGCCAAATGAGATCTGACCTGCACTCCATCGCTGTTGCCATTGGCTCCATGAAGCAGAGCTTAAGCAAGAACGGAACAAGGAACCTGAATCTCTCTCTGGGTGACCCTTCCCCTCAGGGAGCTAGGCAGATGCCATCATGCACACAGATGGAGGAGGAGCACGTGCCAGCTGCCCCGGGACTTTCCTCTCAGGACACTCCCAGGATAAGTGGTGTCTTGTTTCCCCCCCCCACCCCCGACATTGACCCCTTTACCTCCAGCAGGTGAGCACATGGGGGACCCTCAAGCACCATTGCTGCAGACCTCCAGTAGGCAGAGCCATCAAGGCCCCTTTCTGCCACGGTCATCCAGAGCAACAGGGCAGCGCATTGAACAGACTGCCTCCACCTCAACTTCTAATATCAGTGTAACAACTAAACATAGTGGGAGAGAAAGGAAATTGAAAGAGTTTTGATCACGAAGGTGGCAAAGGTGCTGTACAAATTGTCACGATTGCCAGGTTGTATTAAACCATTTTTATTTCCTAACGTGATCCCCTCTCAGTAGTGCTTTGCTTGGTTACAGATGGATACAAAGATGTTTTGGAGGCCTATGGCAGGAACGCAATGATGCTTGCAAAGTATCTCTGGAAATGTTCAGTGTCCTTTGGAATCTTAGCCTTCAATCTTCAATGATGGCTGCTTTCCTATTGATGACTAATAACTTTTTCCAATACTGTTGTGCCTTACTTTTGTTTTCTATGGTCATAACACAACTTGCAGTGGTGTATAGTCACATTCATCATAGCCCATGGATGATTTCAAATGCCAATCATATGAATGTCCAGCCATACTTCGTTAAGATTATAGGGATGAATAAAACCTCATGCAAAAGAGAATTTCTGTAGGGAATTATGTTTCTCCTCCCAGCGTTCCTTGATGATGTGGCTTATTGTTGGCTGAAATGTGCATAATTGATGTTCTCCCTGATGTCCCTTACATGTCTCTCCATGGCCCTCATATCGATGATGGCATCGTTGTCATTGTTGTCCTTCTCATCACCCTCTTCATAGTCATCCTCCTCTGAGGAGTACTGGTCCTCTGCCTGCAGAATGTTGCCGCATCTAATTGCAAGGTTGTGCAAGGCACAGCAGACAATGATTATTCATGACACCCTCTATGGTGCGTACTGAAGAGCCTCTCCAGCCTGGTCAAGGCAAAGGAATCGCATTTTCAGCATGCCGCTGATGTGATCAATGCATGAGTGACATTGTACCCCTCTTCAGCAGCACTTTGGGGATGATGTACTAGTGTCAGCAAACATCTAGAAAGGAGGTAACCCTCATCACCCAAGATCTATCTGTTCACTTCGGCTGGTTCCTCAAAAACTGCTGGCAGCTGGGAGTTCCTCAAAATGTAGGAGTCATGACAACTCCCTGGGAAATGTGTGCAAACATGCATGATACTTCTCCTGTGGTCACAAATCAGTTGCACGTTTAAAGAATGGAAGCCTTTGTGATTATCAAAGACAGCAGGCTGGTCCCAGGGAGCTCTATTGGCCACATGAGTACAATAGATCATCCCTTGCACTCTAGGGAAGCCAGCGATGGCAGTGAAGGCCACAGACCTTGCTGCCTGGCTGTCCTCGTCTACATGTAAGTAGATGAAATCATTGGCACATCGAAAAAGGGCATTAGCTACCTCTTTGATGCACCTGTGGGTCGCAGACTGCAAGATACCACATATGTCACCCGTTGATCCCTGGTAGCAAAGAAATTGAGTGCAATCTTAACCTTGAGGGTAAGTGCATGGGGTCCACAACGAAAACAAGCAGCTGTAGGATCGTACACATTTCTGTCACCGTTGCAAGTCACATCCTTATACTTCTCTGGCATTGCCTCTCAGACATCTGAAGGCAATGTATCCTTGTTCTGAGGATGCCATGACACCCCAGCACCCGTCTTCAATAATGCCTTTCCTGGATGGCTTCATTCTGAGCAGTCTCACCCTTTTGTGTTGCCTGCTGTTCCTGTTGAGGCACCATCTGATGGTCGCCAAGATCCCTCCTCAGTCTCCTATGACTGTGACCACACCTTTTGCCAGCTAGTACCCTGATGTGGACACACAGGACTCCAACAACGACAGCGATCCTCCCTTTTAGGCCACTCATGACCATCAGTTTTCTGACTCGAACACAGCAACCCACCATCCCTTGCAACCGCACACAGTCAGCCTCATCATCAAGATTAGCCACTACACACCCTAGTTGCTGCTCTCCTCCTCTCCCCTGCTCCTCCATGCACCCCAAACCCCACCCTATCCTCCCCGACTACCCTCCCCTGCTCCTCCATGGAGCCGCCACCCATGCTGCTGACGCCATCCCGAGATGATTCACCCTTGCTGATGCCAAGCCTGGAGGCAAACATCCATTCCAATGCTGCCATTAGTTTAGTGATTGAGTGAAAGAGAGAATAGCACAGTGCTGAGAACAACTGCATAAATCAGACAATTGTACACCACATTGAAACATTCGTGAACCAGGTGGCATGGAAATATCGCTCACCGTTCAGTACATCTGGCAGGTAGGACTAAAACCTAATTATGCATCGGATAATGAGTATTCATGGCATGTAAATAAATGCAAAGTTGCAATCTGCCATCACGTTGGGGGAACCCCGGAATGCCGCAAACCCGTCGATGACTTAATTCCTCTAAAATATCCCGCTGTTGGAAATCCGAAAAAACATCTCCCACCTAATTACATCACCCCACATGCCACCAAATCCACCACAGTGGACTGCATAAAATTGCCCTCCAATTAATTCTGTTTCTTTCTCCACAGATGCTGCCAGACCTGCTGAGAATTTCCAGCACTTTCTGTTTCTATTTCAGATTTCCAGCATCCGAAGTATTTTGCTTTTACTTTAGAATTGCTCAGCATTGGGAATATGTGATGATTCACTTTGTAAATGCAAGTTCCCCCCCACCCCCGCCCCATTATTTCATATCAGCAAGTATCTCATTCACTGTACACACACCTCACAGTTTATTCATGATTTATAGATCTACGAACAGTAGGATTAAAGATATTAAAGGGAGAAAATCAGCAAAACATTCACCTTGTCCAATTTTTCCAGCAAAGAAAATTTGATTAAAACTAGAGGCATAATTTTCTCAGTTACAAGACCAAAACCCAACTGTGGAAATGCAAAGAGTAGGTAATGGTTTGGTAAAAGGATGATACAGTGTTATTGCTGCAGAATTCAAGCACAGAAGCTGATGCATATTCTTAGTACAGCAGTTTCAGAGTTCTCAGCAATAATGTCATCATTTGACCTTCAGTAACTATAAAAGGCAACAGATGTCAAACTCTGAGAATATTAATAATTATCTGCAAAGGCAGCCAAAAAAATTGAGCAAATTTTTTGTTTGTTGCTCACAGTAGAATTATTTCTTTCTGCACGCCTGCCAATGCAGTAGACACTCCACTCTACACCTGGCCTTGGATTGGTCCACAATCAACCAACTCTTCATCCACAGTGAGAATGCCTATGAATGCTTCCAACCAAAATACCTGCATTCAGAAAAGCAGATAGGAGCAGTTACAACTGAGGTGTGTTCCCTTCTTCATAGCATAGAAGAGGCAGAGAAGGGAGATCCTAGAAATCCATGATTTAATGTTAAAATGAATGGCACCATGACTCGGGCCAGCGAAGAAGCAGTAAGAAGGTCCGCTAAAAGGCGAGATTGATAAATGACAAGTACGAGAACAAACCCAGCCTCCACAGCTATACAGTTGCTGGGGACTTGTTGACCCGGGGAGGGAGACAAGTGTCCAGTGGTTCATAGGTTGGAATTTTACGCCACCCCAACTAGCTGGATGGTGGCAGGGTGGGATAAAATGGAGCCAGGAGACCTTCCCGACCTGCTCCCACCTCTGCCCCACTTTACGTAGGGCGGTGGAGGGTGGGGGGGGTGGGTGCGAGAAACAGGCTGCCAGTCCCAGGCCAATCAAGGCCCATAAGTTGCCAATTAACAGACACTTAAGGGCCTTCGCCTGCCTCCAAGGGGATTTTACACATGGCAAGCGGGCGTCCTGGAGCCAGGTAAAAGCTGGCGGCCTTTCAGCGACCCAGGGGTGGGCCCTGAAAATCGGGCACAAGGTGCCCAATGGTGGGATGCCCCACTTCCCTAACCACTCCCAGGACCCAACACACCCCCTTTCCTCCCAAACAACCACCCTTGCCCTGTCGGGGCCTGACCGATTACCCCCGGTGAGGCAACCATAACTCATCCGAAATCCCAGCTCCATGTCATCTGCTGTCGGCGGGGCTGCAGTCCCAGCAGTAGCCACCGCTCCCAGTGGCGCTGCTGGGACTAAGAGCCGCTAGCCCGCAGATTGGCCGGCAGCTGAGTGAGGCGGGACTTCCTCCCTCAAGTGGGTGGAAGTCCCGCCTCAGAAGAGTTAAAGCCTGGGGACCCGTAAAATGCGGGACGGATCCCCAGGCTAGGCGAAAGCAAGTTCGCCACCGACGTTTATGTCAGTGGCCAGCTCCCGTCCGCCCAACATAAAATCCAGCCCATAGAATCTCTATTTTACCAACTGTTGAGCTTGCCTGGATATTGGGGATAGCAGCATAGTGGTAATGTTACTGGACTAGTAATCCAGAGGCCTAGACTAATGCACCGGAGACATGAGTTCAACTCCCACCATGGCAGCTGAGAGAATTTAAATTCCATTAATTAATACATTTGGAATAAAATGCTAGTCTCATTAATAATTATGAAACTATCGGATTGTTCACTAATGCCCTTCAGGGGAGGAAATCCACTGTCCTTACCTGGTCTTACCTACATGTGACTCCAGACCTATAGCAATGTGGTTGACACTGAAATGGCCTAGCAAGCCATTCAGTTCCAGGGTAATTAGGGATCTGCAATAAATGCTGGCCTGGCCAGCAACACTCACAACCCAAGAATGAATTTTTTAAAAAAGTGGCACTTCATCACACAGTTATCAGAAGTTGTAAACTGCCTGCACAGAGCTACATTTTGATGAGATCTTTATGGCTGCACCTTGGTTTGCTCTTAATTCCCCCTTTTCCAAATTTACATCTGTATCCTTGTTATGCAGAGTCTTTAGTCTTCCCTTCTACTGGCAGAATTGACAGCGTACTTTGTAAACCTGGAGTGGCACCAACAGTCACAAAGTTCCTACAGTGCAATTGGTAGATCCCACAGAACGATATTTCTCACTTTTCACTTCAACATCAGAAATGAAGATTGTTTATGATCAGGTGAGAAAGGTGTCTAGGGGGCCCTCTCAGCCTTCACCTGGTCTTATTGTAACAGGGTTTGATTTTAAACACAACTGTGTTTTGAGCTCCCCCTTGGTGAATCCTTGTTCAACGCTATCCAATTATAAGGTAAAGAAATGAGCACAAACAGGATTTCTTAGGTTTAAAGAAGAAAGGTGAAATTTATTAAAACTTAAACCTAAACTCTAATTCGGTTAACACCTACGGATACATGACGCACCCACGCTAGCAAGTACATGCGATACACACATGCAAATAGAGACAGAAAACAGCAGAAGAAAAATAAAGTGAAAAAGTTTCAGGCAATATCTGAAGAGTCTGTTACAGTTCTTTGAGCTCACTGTAGAGTCCTTTTGTAGCTTGATTTTGCTTTTTGTTAGGGCCCACTATTCTTCTTAAACCTTGTTCACTGTAGGAGACTTTTCTCTCTTGGGTTCATGTGTCTTCAGTGTGTTTCAGTTCCATGAGAAAGAGATGGGAGCAGACAGGAGGGGTGAAGGTCTTTTCAATCCAGGAGCACAGAGCTTTCTGCCAGTTCAAACCCTGCCTCTACAAATTAAAAGACCGCAATTGTTGACAACGCGATCGGTAGGTGGAGCTGTTTTGGCACATGCGCAGATACAGCATGTGCCACGAAAACGTCACAGCTTGCGACTGTTGCAGCTGCCAGGACTAAAGATGGCGCTGGTCAAAAAATCACAGAGATGAAACCTAACAAACACGTGGCAGAAATCAATGGCCGGAGTGAGAGAGTGGAGCGGGCCGGGGAGAGCAGCGCGGGGGGCGGGGAGAGCAGCGCGGGGGCCGTGGAGATCAGCGCGGGGGCCGGGGAGATCAGCGCGGGGGGCGGGGAGAGCAGCGCGGGGGCCGTGGAGATCAGCGCGGGGGCCGGGGAGATCAGCGCGGGGGGCGGGGAGAGCAGCGCGGGGGCCGTGGAGATCAGCGCGGGGGCCGGGGAGATCAGCGCGGGGGCCGGGGAGATCAGCGCGGGGGCCGGGGACAGCAGCGCGGGGGCCGGGGACAGCAGCGCGGGGAGACCAGCGGTAGCGGTGCCGGGGAGGGGGGGGAGAAAGAGGGAGAGGGAGGGGGGGAGAAAGAGGGAGAGGGAGGGGGGGAGAAAGAGGGAGAGGGAGGGGGGGAGAAAGAGGGAGAGGGAGGGGGGGAGAAAGAGGGAGGGGAGGAGAAAGAGGGAGAGAAAGAGGGAGGGGGAGAAAGAGGGAGGGGAGAGGGGGAGAAAGAGGGAGGGGAGAGGGGGAGAAAGAGGGAGTGGAGAGGGGGAGAAAGAGGGAGAGGTCAGGAAGGGAGGAGGGGGAGAAAGAGGGAGAGGGAGGGGGGGAGAAAGAGGGAGAGGGAGGGGGAGAGAGAGGGAGGGGGGAGAAAGAGGGAGAGGGGAGAAAGAGGGAGAGGGGGAGAAAGAGGGAGAGAAAGGGGGAGGGGGGTGAAAGAGGGAGAGGGAGGGGTAAGGAAGGGGGGAGGGGGAGAGCTGGGGGGGAGAGGGAGGAAGGGGAGAGAGTGGGGGGGGGAGCAGCGGAACGGAAGAGGAGTGCCTTTTTCTGTGCATGCGCCATAAACACAACAGCAAAAGACTTACTGGCCAGTCCCTGGACCCGGTGACACCAAGGTCTTCGCACACTCGCTCCCCGCGGCTCTCTACGGCCTCTCGCTTCCGGCCCTCTCCATTCAGCCGTTCCCTCCAGCTGCGGATGCCCAATCCAGTTGCGTTCTCCCCTACCCAGTTGCTTTCTCTACTTCTCCTCAGTACTTCAGGCATTGCAACTGTTTGGTCCCTGCATTTTGCATGCTCCCTCTCCCCACCCCTCCCCGCACTCCCCACCCCTCCCCCTCTTCACCCACCCCTCCCTCTACCCCCCCACCATAGTTGAATATCTGAAGTGCAGTTGCAAAGTCGGGGAAATAGCATGCAAAACAAAACCTCAACAATTCTGGGGTTAATTATTGAAAAGTTTTATTAAGTTCATTAAGCATCCGAGGAACTGCTGTGCATGGATACATGAGTGTTGTGTCCAGCATTCCCGTTAGACAGACAGGCCGAGTCTCTGCTATGCACAGCTAAAGAGATTGTTCCTGGAGAGCCTTGTGGTGAATGAACGCTTGGCTCTCTATTCCACTACTGTATTGTCCATGTGAAGAAGGCAAAGTCACAAGAGTCTGAGCTCAGTCTATTCTTGGTGAATGTTCCCCAAGCGCATCCCAATGTGCATTCCCAATTCATCCATAAATGCAATGTTCCTTTCCACATCGTGATGAGCTCCGCAGCATGATCCAGTTGCCTTCGTTGCTTGAATGCTGACCTTAAGTCTCAAGGATTGTTTTCTCGACGGCATGTTTTACATGAAAAGAAATAAAGCAAATTAGAGTCAGAGCTTGCCTCCCTCCATCCACTGAAATTACTGTTGTGCACACCTTTTTAAGTTCTGCAGTGAAGGCACCAATTGATAACGTCGCCAATGAAGCACTTATTACCCACCTCAGGTGCAGGAATCAGCACATCCTTGCGTCCTCTCCCGCACTGCCTCCTTTGCTGGAATGCCGTCCTTATGTGTCAAGGATTGTTTTCTCAAGGGCATGTTTTACATGAAAGGAAATAAGGAAAGAACATCAGTGTCAGAGCTTCCCTCCCTCCAATGGAATTACTGTTGAGAATGCTTTGTGTTCTGCGGTAAAGGCATGTACTGATAACACCGCCAATGAATCACTTAGTACCCACCTCAGCTGTAGGAGGCAGGATGATGTTACTGCCCCTATCTCGTGATGGTTCAATGCTGCTCTCAGGGAAAACATGAATGATGTGAGGGTGCTGGAAAAGAAGCACATTTCTTTTGGGCTATGAACATAAAGCTGGCCATTTAGCCCAGCAGTTCCCTGCCAGTGGTTATGTTACTCGTGCGTCTTTCCATCCATTCCCATTTAATCCTGCCTACTACTATCACCAGTTGTGTTCACAGCAAGAGCATTCACATTTCTGCTACCACTGGACACGGCATGCTTGTTTCTTTTAGTGCTCAGTCTCTTCTTGCTGAATGTTCCCCAAGTGCTTGACCCCTTTGGACGCCCTCTCTGCTTGACAGGCAGCAGCTGGCAATTGCGGAGTCTCACAAGGCTCTGCATGGTTGTTTCAACGTCGGATGGGGTAACAGGTGGCTGTGTGTCCATGAGCACTGCCCTGATGGGTGTAGGAGCAGGTAACTGTGTGTCCATGTGCACTGCCCTGATGGGTGTAGGAGCAAGTGACTGTGTAACTGAGCAGCAAGGACAGGGTACCGCAGGTGGGGGAAGTGGAGATTTGAACAGGTAGGCATATGTATGGTCCATCAGATCATTAGGCCAGGGGGTGAGACGCTCAGGATCCAGGGTTTGTGACACGTGACTGATGTCCAGCGCGCGGCCACCTCCATCCGAAGGTGCTTCCGGGCAATTGTTGGGCATAGTAAATGGCTCCATCTCATCAGCCAGTCCTTGCTGCCAGCGGAGAGTCTGTTGCCGCAGCCAGTCCAGTCTCCTCATGAATGCTGCCGTTCCACTCTGCAGAACGGCCTGTTGTAGCTGGTACAATTGATCTGAAAGCAAGCGGTATTTTTCATTGTGGCTGAGGGGCCTTGGCTGTTCCTCTGTAATCACAATGGCAGCAGCCATGCCTGTCGTCAGTGTCTGAGATGCACGCCAGCGACAACTGGGGGCGAGCCTGTCCAAAGGCAGACCCAGATGCCTCTGCACAACAACAGCATGTTTGCAGGGCAACAAAGTCTGAATGGAGAAGATGCAGCTGCAGGTAGCCTGGCCATCATGTATCTGCAGTGTGTACTGTTTGGCGCCAGAAATCACAGTCACTGTGCCTTCATCCTGCTACATGCGGTGGCCCAGACAATGGAAATGTTTTCAGAGCAACTCACAACAGGGACTGGAGAACATGCGGTGGCCCAGACAATGGAAATGTTTTCAGAGCAACTCACAACAGGGACTGGAGAACATGCGGTGGCCCAGTCAATGGAAATGTTTTCAGAGCAACTCACAACAGGGACTGGAGAACATGCGGTGGCCCAGTCAATGGAAATGTTTTCAGAGCAACTTACAAAGGCAGAGCAACTTACCTTGGAACAATCTCCTGTGTCAAATAAAAATGAAGCAAGTCTCCAAAACGAATAAATAATTCAGATAAAATGCCCGACGAAACCTCCGCTCCTTCCACTTTCAAAAAGTCGCGCCGAAGCTTTGAAACATGCGCAGAGGCCAAACTGGCGCGTCGGCGAGGAAGACGAATTAACGCGATGACGTCTTCTGCGCATGCGCACAACCTTACCGGCAGGTTGGACCGCAGCGCATGCGCAGGGGGCATGAGACCGTCTGCGCATGTGCGCACCGCGGCGCATCCTGATGACGTTCTCCGATGAAGTAGCGTTGTCATGAATTACTTTGAAATTAAAACTCCCCAAGTTGGCCAGCAGGGTAGTCATGTGACTGGTATAACCACTTCTGGCTTTGTGTATTGAGTGGGTCCTTTGTCTACAAATATGTCTATTAATATGAAAAAATGTCCCTCCAGCCTGGGGCTTGGCAACCCCTTGTAATAGGCCTTCTCTTCTTCCCAGCAACAATTTGAAATTTAATGTCCATGTGGCGAAATGAATGTGCCTCATTCTTGGCAGGTGGGGGACTGCATGACACCTCCACATCCAGGGGAATGAAACGTGATTTGAGCAAAAGGCGCATTTCATTAAACAAAGTGATTCTTGACAACGCAGCCGGCGGGGATGTCATCCGACTGCGCCAACCTGCACACATGCGCAAACGGGCTCCTGCTCTCTGCGCGTGCGCTGCGTTCTGCATTGCCAGGACCAGTTGGCGCATGCGCAGATGACGTCATCACCTAAATTGCCAGGACTGGTACACACATGCCCAGATGACGTCATGGCATAACGTGGGAGAGAGAGCAAGCGGAGAAGCGGGGAGAGAGCGGGGTGTGGGAGACAGCGGGGGAGTGGGGGGGAAGCGGGGAGAGAGCGGCCGAAGACCTTGGTGTTGGTGGGTACGCTCTCCTCCTCCCTCCCTGCCTGCTCTCTCCGGCAATTCCCCCCCCACCACCCACCCTCCCGCCCTCCCTCTCTGGCCATTCCGCCTGCCCATTCTCGCCGGCCATTCACCCCCCACCACCCACCCTCCCGCCTTCCCTCTCCGGCCATTCCGCCTGCCCGCTCTCTCCGGCCATTCACCCCCCACCACCCACCCTCCCGCCTTCCCTCTCCGGCCATTCCGCCTGCCCGCGCTCTCCGGCCATTCCCCCCAACCCCGCTCTCTCTGGCTGTTCCCCTCCCGCCTGCCCTCTCTCTCCGTCCATTCCCCAGCCAGCCGATCTCTCCGGCCATTGTGTGCTGCCATGTGTTTACATTGCCTTTGTGTGATTATTTGAGCAGCACCATCTTTCGTCCTGGCAGCTGCCTGAAGTCGCAGACTGTGACGTTTAGGTTGAACAGGCTGCATTTGCACATGTGCCTGTGCAGTGCCACCTAGTGGCTGCATTGTCAGCAAACGCAGCCTTCATTAAAAGGGTTGAGAGCAATATATATAAGATACAGAAAACCATGCATTTCTCTCATTCATTCCCATTCATTCATGTATCCTACAACTTACTAAACTGTTTTTTCTTTGTGCCAGTGCTGCTTTAAATTCTCCCTTTTTGGCATCCCAGTAAAGATGTGGTTCTTTGGGGAAGTTTTGCTTCAGTTCACCCCTTTCCATGAATGCCGAGGGCCTTTGTTCCTGCTGTGGTAATTTTTTTCCAGCTGCGTTTGCTGACAACGCTACCACTAGGTGGCAATGCAGTTGCACATGCACAAACACAGCCCGTGTCACTAAAACGTCACAGTCTGTGACTTCAGGCAGCTGCCAGGACTAAAGATGGCGCTGCTCAAATAATCACAGGAAGGCAACCTTACCTAAACATATGGCAGCACACAATGGCCGGAGGGAGTGAGCGAGTGAGCGAGCGGCCCGGGGACAGTGGAGGGAGCGGGCCGGGGACGGGGGGAGCAGAGCGGGACGGGGACAGGGGGGAAGCGGAGCGGGACGGGGGGAGTGGGCCGGGCCGGGCCGGGGACGGGGGGAAGCGGAGCGGGACGGGGGGAGTGGGCCGGGCCGGGGACGGTGGGGGGAGCAGAGTGGGCCGGGCCGGGGAGGGGGGAAGCGGAGCGGGACGGGGGGAGCAGAGCGGGACGGGGACGGTGGGGGGAGCGGAGTGGGCCGGGCCGGGGACGGGGTGAAGCAGAGCAGGACGGGGGGAGTGGGCCGGGCCGACGACGGGGGGAAGTGGAGCGGCCGAAAGAGCGGAGCAGCTGGAGAGAGCAGCGTGGGGGGGGGGGGGAGGAGGGGGAGAGCGGAGCTTGACGCATGTGTGAATACCCGTTCGTGTTGCATTGCTGTACGCGTAAAGTGCATGCGCAGAGGCCGACCAGGCGCGTTGCCCGAAGATGCACATGTCACGCGGTGATGTCATCAGCGTATGCGTTAACCAGTCCTGGCAAGTCGGAACGCAGCGCACGCGCAGAGAGCAGGAGCCCATCTGCGCATTTGCGCACCTTGGCGCCACCTGATGACGTCAAGGCCGGCTGCGTTGTCAGGAATCACTTTGCTTTTTCCAGGAGTGTTAGTGGTGGGCGGATCTATCCTGAACTCTCAGTGCCTTGCTGAGTCATGCAAAGGCTTCTGATTCAGGGGATGGGTGGTTCCCTTTTCCTCTGACTGTGGGGGAGGATTCTTTGTTAATCTCCCCTTTATCTCTGGGACATTCCTGCCTGCAGGTATTTGTGTAGACTTTGCTGCACTTCCCTGCAGCACTTTGACTAGGTGAGGCATCACCCTCATGGATTCTCTGCCCCCTAGAGGTCTTTCTTTGTCTCTGCAGGTTCCTGTAAATGCTGTTAGCAACTCTGGTGGGGTGCTTCTAGTGTCTGCATTTACATAGGAGGATGTAGGGTCTAACTTTTCACATTTATCAGGGTTGGCTGACCGGACAGTACAGGTTTTCATCCAGGAATCCTCCTGGACATCCTTTAACTTGCCCTCTTGGTCACTTTTTCCCCTTCCCTTTCTAAACTTTTACCAGCCTTCTGCCAGCCTGTCCCTTTTTGTTTTTGGCGGGTGTCCCTTCCAGTTCACCAGCCCTCTGCTGGAGGGTCCTCCTAACACCAGTACAGGACTTAGGGGTGCAGGTTTCACTGTAGGTTGGGGTTTCCCCTCAACCTGACACATGTGGCAACTCCTGCAGTACTCCACCATATCTTTGTGGAATTTTGTCAGTCAAACTGCTGTCTTATGCGGGCTTTTGTCTTTCGTATACCAGCATGTACAGCCATTGTTACCTCGTTGGCACTTTATATTTCTCTCCGGTACCTCTGCGGCACGACTAATTGGTGAACTACTGTCCACTCCTTGCTCTCAGGTCTGTGAGGAGAACTCCAGTTCTCAATCAGTACCTCATTCTTTAAATAGTAATAAACAGGACTCCCTCTGCTTCACTTTCAGATTGGGCAGCCTGTGCTAACTGTCGCAATTCTGGGTCGCCTCGCTGAGCTTCAGCTAGGGAAAATCCAGTTCATTCATTCCCTGGGTCTCCTAACTTTCCAAAGAAAGTCTCAGACAGGCAGACCTCATGGTCATCTGCCCGCAGTGCCAATGCAGTCTCCTCTGGGGGAGCTGATTCATCAAGGCCTGATCCACTACACATTCAGGGACTCTGCAGAGGACCATCTCCTGCCACTGCCCTGTCTCTCTGATCTCCTGCGGTCTCTCTTTCACTGCTGGGGGGGTGGGGGCTCCCACTTTCACCCCCACCAGATCATTACCTAGGAGCAGGTCAACCCCATTCACAGGCAAACTAGAGACAATCCCTACAGTCACCGGTCCCGAAACTAGGTCACACTCCAGGAGCACCCGGTGTACAGGTACAGGCATACACTGCCCTCCAATACTATTCACCAAGATTTTGGTGTTCAATGCACTCTCTGGGGGAAAGGTCAGGCCTTTTTCCCAGTAAAAGGGATCTAGTGGCCCGTGTCCCTGAGCATCATTATGGGCTTGCTTGCCCCACTCGAGGGGTAAGGGGTTACTTTCCCTTCAAATACAAAACCCTGATGAGATGAGCTAGTTTTAACAATTCTGTACCCAGCCCTGAATTACACTCCTCCATATTGCCCATGCTTTCACTGGGGTTACTCAATCCAATGTGTCTGGGAGGCTGAGTCTGCCATGAAATGAATGTACTGCCCTGCTCTGGCAAAAAGGGCAGTGATCTGTGAGATGCAGTAGTGCGCTGCCACTTTCAAGATTCTACTAAGATCTGCAGCTCATCCTTGGAAGGATAAGAACATAAGAAATAGGAGCAGGAGTAGACTATTCAGCCCTTCAAGCCTGCTCTGCCATTCAATGAGATTATGGCTGACCTACTTCAGCACCTTTTTCCTGCACTATCCCCATAACCCTTAATGTTAATATGTAGAAATCTATCAATCTCAGTCCTGAACATACTGAGCCTCCACAGCCCTCCCGGGTACAGAATTCCAAAGATTCACCACTCTCCGAGCGACGAAATTCCTCCTCATGTCAATCCTAAATGGCCTTCCCCTTATTCTGAGATTGTGTCCCCTGGTTCTGGACTCCCCAGCTAGGGGAAACATCCTTCTTGCATCAATCAACCCTGTCGAGCCCTGTAAGAATTTTGTATGCTTCAATGAGATCACCTTGGGTGGCGCAGTGGTTAGCACCGCAGCCTCAACAGCTCCAGCAACCTGGGTTCGGTTCTGGGTACTGCCTGTGCGGAGTTTGCAAGTTCTCCCTGTGACTGCATGGGTTTCCTCCGGGTGCTCTGGTTTCCTCCCACATGCCAAAGACTTGCGGGTTGATAGGTAAATTGGCCATTGTAAAAAAAAATTGCCCCTAGTGTAGGTAGGTGGTAGGAGAATTGAGGGAATGTGAGAGGGAAAATGGGATTCATGTAGGGTTAGTATAAATGGGTGGTTGATAGTCAGTGGGGACTCAGTGGGCTGAAGGGCCTGTTTCAGT
This sequence comes from Heterodontus francisci, assembly GCF_036365525.1. Classification (NCBI taxonomy): domain Eukaryota; kingdom Metazoa; phylum Chordata; class Chondrichthyes; order Heterodontiformes; family Heterodontidae; genus Heterodontus; species Heterodontus francisci. Next base: position 140,891 of record NC_090387.1, read on the forward strand.
GTTGTATCTTTCTATGACCTCTCATTCTTCTAAACTCCAGAGAATAAAGGCCCAGTCTATTTAATCTTTTCTCATAGGACAATCCCTCCATCCCAGGAATTAGTCTGGTGAACCTTTGTTGCACTCCATGTATGGAAAGTATATCTTTCCTTACGTAAGGAGACCAGAACTGCACTCAATACTCCAGGTGCGGTCTCACCAAGGCTCTATACAATTGCAGTATGACTTCTTTACTCCTATACTCAAATCCTCTTGTAATGAAGGCCAACATACCATTTGCCTGCTGTACCTGCATGTTAGCTTTCAGTAACTCACAAACAAGAACACCCAAGTCCCTTTGAAATTCAACACTTCCCAGCCTCTCACCATTTAAGAAATAATCTGTATTTCTGTTTCTCCTACCAAAGTGGATAACCTCACATTTCTCCATATTGCATTCCATCTGCCAAATCTTTGCCCACTTACGTAGCCTCTCCAAATCTCCTTGAAGCGTCTTTGCACCCTGTTTACAACACACATTTACACCAAGTTTGGTGTCATCGGCACACTTGGAAATATTACATTTAATCCCCAAATCCAAATCATTGATATAGATTGTGAAAAGCTGGGGCCACGCACTGAGCCTTGCAGTATCCCACTATTCACACCCTGCCAATCCAAAAATGACGCATTTATTTCTACTCTCTGTTTTCTGTCTGTTAACCAGTTCTCGGAGGTTTTTAGCATTTTCCTCTGTGAAGACAGACACAAAATATTGTTTTGTTTCTCTGCCATTTCCTTATTCCCCACAATAAATTCTCCTGACTCCACTTGTAATGGACTCAAATTTGTCTTTGCTAATCTTTTCCTTTTTACTTATATATAGAAGCTTTTACGGTCTGTTTTTATGTTTCTTGCTAGTTTACTCTCTTTCTATTTTCCCTTTCTTAATCTTTTTCTTGGTCCTCCTTTGCAGCATTCTGAAATGCTCCCAATCCTGAGGCTTACCATTTTTTAAATCAACTTTATACACCTCTTCCTTTGATGCAATACAATCCTTGATACCTTTCATAAATAAAAACAAAGTGTTGGAAATACTCAGCAGTTCTGGCAGCATCTGTGGAGAGAGAAGCAGAGTTAATGGCTCAGTTCTGATGAAAGGTCACTGACCTGAAACATTAACTCTGCTTCCCTCTCTAAAGATGCTGCCAGATCTGCTGAGTATTTCCAGCACTTTCTGTTTTTATTTCAGATTTCCAGCAGCCGCAGTATTTTGCTTTTATTACCTTGATTTCTTTCGTTAGCCACGGTTGGAACACTTTCCTTGCTGGGTTTTGCGCATTAAAGGAATATATTTTGTTGTAGACTATGTATTAGTTCTTTAAATGTTAGCCATTGCCTGTCTACCGTCATACTTTTTTAATGCCATTTCCCAATCCACCATAGCCAATTTGCCTCTCATATCTTCATAGTTTTCTTTGCTTAGATTTAAGACCCTAGTTTCTGATTGAATTACATCACTTTCAAATTTAATGTAAAATTAAAAGTCCCAGCACGGTTCAGGTGAAGTCCATCCCAAGGGTACAGCCTCCACGTTTCCCAGTACTGGTTCCAGTGCCCCATGACCTGGAACCCACTTCTCCCACCCCAGTCTTTGAGCCACACATTCATATCTCCAATCTTATTTACCCTATGCCAATTTGTACATGGCTCAGGTAATAATCCAGAGATTATTACCTTTGAGGTCCTGCTTTTTAATTTAGTGCCTAGCTCCTCATACTACCTATGCAGAACCTCTTTCTGAGTCCTATCTATGTCGTTGGTACTTACATGGACCACAACCACTGAATCCTCCCTTTCCCACTGCAAGTTCCTGTCCAGCCCTGAGCAGATGTCCCAAAACCTGGCACCAAAGAACAAAGAACAAAGAAAATTACAGCACAGGAACAGGCCCTTCGGCCCTCCAAGCCTGCGCCAATCCAGATCCTCTATCAGACAGGCAACACAACCTTCTGGATTCATGCTCTCTCAGCTGCAGAGAACAGCATCTATCCCCCTGAGTATACTGTCCTCTACTACCACTACAGTCCTTTTAACTCCCCCCACTTGAATGGCTTCTTGTACCATTGTGCCATGGTCAGTCTGCTCATTCACACGACAACCCTCGCTCTTGTCCATACAAGCTGCAAGAACCTCAAACCTATTTCTCAGTTGCAAGGACTATTGCACTCCCACCTTTGCGATCCCCTTACCTGCCTGACTCGCTGTCACACCCTCCTGTCTCTGACCACTGAGCAAATCAGACGACCCCATCCTAAGGGGTGTGATGCCTTCTGGAACAAAGTGTCCAGGTAACTTACCCCCTCCCTGATGCATCACAATGTCTGCTGCTCGGCCTCCAGCTCATCTACTCTGAGCCGAAGCTCCTCAAGCTGCAGAAACCTACTGCAGACATGGTTGCCATGAATTGCAGTGGCATCCAGGAACTACCACATACTGCAGCCACGATACATCGCCTGTCATTCCATCTATATTGTGTTAATTTAATTTAATTTATTTTAATAGTTCCCCACTTCACCTAACTCCCTCATTCACCAAACTCCGTTCTTCACACTCTGTGCACTCAAGCAGCACTCACTGCAGACAAGCAGCACTCAGTGCAGACAAGCAGGACTCAGAGACCCCTGAATTTATAATCTCTGAAAAACAATGGAGTCAGCTCTGCTAGTACTCAGAAACCAGTTTAAGCTAGCTACCTAATTAACTAGCTACAGCTACTCTGAGAGAGCTTGTATATCCCTACTTAAAACAGGAAGAAACTTAACTTGCCTCTTAACTTGAACAGTAATTTTATTTAATTGCTAAATGTAAACACAAACTAGATTTTAGAGAGAAATTAACCCTTAAAATGTCATCACTTACCAAACTCCAGTCTTCATACTCTGTGCACTGAACCATCACTCAGTGCTGAGTGACCTTTGGCGACGAGAGAATAGATGTCCGTGACCATCTTTCTGGACAGTCGCAGTCTGCTGTAGCAGTCTCGGTCATATCCAACATGGCCATCAGCTCCATCTTCGGTGGTAGATCCTACGTTGAGGGTATGGTCGCTGTGTCTTCCTTGTGCCTCTTTCCTCTCCCATGCCCTCCTGCTGCTCAGAGTTCTGCTTCTCCTGTGGCAAGATATATCTCATGCTTTATGGCTAATGACCCCTCTAAGGAGCTGCACGAACAGCAGCAGAGAACCATCACAGAGCACGTATCTCAACCACAGTAGTCACTGAGGTCTTAAAGAGGAACCAGATAGATCAGGAATTGCCCTGCAGTATTCTCCAGCTGGTCCATATAGTCACCATCTGCAGGTCTGGGACCTGGACATTCATAAAAAGCTGCTTTGAATGCAGAACGACATGGAAACGAGCACCAGGATAACCATCACTCTACTGCCTCCTCAGTGACGCAGCTGTTCAGCAGAACACAAATTAGTCAACTGTTTTCAGATGTTTATTGCAGAACTTTAACACAATCCCCACAACTCAGCATGAAATAAGTGCACTAATTGAATTTGTAAACTGCATCAATAAGGCAGCATGATCATCCTGACATCAGTAGTGGGGAAAATGCTAGAATCCATTATAAAAGATGTAATAGCAGAGCACTTGGAAAACAATGACATGATTGGACAAAGTCAACATGGATTTACAAAAGGGAAATCATGCTTGACAAATCTACTGGAACTTTTTGAGCATGAAACTAGTAGAATAAATAAGGGAGAACCAGTGGATGTGGTGTATTGGACTTTCAGAAAGCTTTCGATAAAGTCCCAGATAAGAGATTTGCATGCAAAATTAAAGCACATGGGATTGGGGGTAAGGTACTGACATGGATAGAGAACTGGTTATAGAATCATAGAGAGATACAGCACTGAAACAGGCCCTTCAGCCCACCGAGTCTGTGCCGACCAACAACCACCCATTTATACTAATCCTACATTTAATCCCATATTCCCTACCACATCCCCACCTTCCCTCAATTCTCCTACCACCTACCTACACTAGGGGCAATTTACAATGGCCAATTTACCTATCAACCTGCAAGTCTTTGGCTGTGGGACAAAACCAGAGCACCCGGCAGAAACCCACGCAGTCACAGGGAGAACTTGCAAACTCCGCACAGGCAGTACCCAGAACCTATCCCAGGTCGCTGGAGCTGTGAGGCTGTAGTGCTAACCACTGCACCGCCCTACTGCACCACTGTGCAGTACGGGAAACAAAGAGTAGGAATAAACGGGTCTTTTTCCAAGTGGCAGGCAGTAACTAGTGGGGTACCGCAGGGATCAGTGCTGGGACCCCAGCTATTCACAATATATATTAATGATTTAGATGAGGGAATTAAATGTAATATATCCAAGTTTGCAGATGACACAAAGCTGGGTGGGAATGTGAGCTGTGAAGAGGATGCAGAGATGCTCCAGTGTGATTTGGACAGATTGAGTGAGTGAGCAAATACATGGCAGATGCAGTATAATGTGGATAAATGTTAGATTATCCACTTCGGTGGCAAAAACAGAAAGGCAGATTATTATATGAATGGCGATATATTGGGAAAGGGGGAGGTGCAGCGAGACCTGGGTGTCCTTGTGCACCAGTTGCTGAAAGTAAGCATGCAGGTGCAGCAGGCAATTAAGAAGGCAAATGATATGTTGGCCTTCATAGCGAGAGGATTTGAATACAGGAGCAAAGATGTCTTGCTGCAATTATACAAGGCCTTGGTGAGACCACATCTGGTGTATTGTGTGCAATTTTAGTCTCCTTATCTGAGGAAGAATCTTGCTATAGAGGGAGTGCAGCGAAGGTTCATCTGACTGATTCCTGGGATGGCAGGACTGACATATGAAGAGAGATTGGGTCAATCAAGCTTGTATTCGCTAGAGTTTAGAAGAATGAGAGGGGATCTCATAGAAACCTACAAAATTCTAACAGGACTGGACAGACTAGATGCAGGAAGGATGTTCCCGATGGTGGGGTATTCCAGGACCAGGGGGTCACAGTCTAAGGATAAGGGGTAAGCCATTTAGGACTGAGATGAGGAGGGATTTCTTCACCCAGAGAGTGGTGAACCTGTGGAATTCACTACCACAGAAAGCAGTTGAGGCCAAATCATTAAATATATTCAAGAAAGAGTTAGATATAGTTCTTAGGGCTAAAGGAATCAAGGGATATGGGGCGAAAGCGGGAACAGGGTACTGAGTTTGGACGATTAGCCATGATCGTATTGAATGGCAGTGCAGGCTCGAAGGGCTGAATGGCCTACTCCTGCTCCTATTTTCTATGTTTCTCTGGGTCTTGGGGAGAAAGCCAGAGAGAGACAGGCTTCCTTGTTCCAGGTTCCAGTTCAATCTACCTTCTGCCTTTCTCTGTGGCACAATTCAATAAACCCCGGGCTGCCCAGCAGGTCTGTCATGTGACCAGCTGGTTTGACCACATCTGTTTGCGGATTTTGCTATCATAGCAGTCATCCTGGAGTGTGAGCTTCCCCACCTTCAATGTCTGGTGATCACAGTCTATTTTGGGTTAAGTGGACCTTTGTTTCTCCAAGCACTGTCTGTTAGTATGCAAATATTTTTCCAGGCAAGTGTCAGTTGATTTTTTTTTAACAAGTCCTATCCTCACTCCAGCAAGAGTTTAAAATCAATGTTCATATGACAAAATTAATATGCCTCATTCTTGGCAGGTTGGGTCTGCAGGACACTTCCATGCTCAGCGGAATAAAAAGCGATTTTTAGAAAAGATAATTTCATTAAAAGGGACTAGAGAGAAGATAAGGACAGGAACACACACATGCATCTCTGTCATTCATTCAGAACCCTAAAAATTGTTATAGCCTGTCTGTTCTTGGTGGCAGTGCTGCTTTAAATGACCCTTTCTGGCATCCCAATAAACATGCGGTTTTTGGGGCAGTTTTTTCTTCAGTATGCATATTTCCATGACTGCCTAAAGGGGTATTTCTTCTTGTTGAGGTCTGCAGAGGGGAGGGTTAGGTTTAATTAGTCCTAGGTTGGAGTTCTGTTCAGGGGCGGCGGCAGTGGGCAGTTACACTCTGAACTCGCTTTCAATGCCTTGATGAGTCATGCTTTTCACCTGAAGGGATGGTTGGTTCCTTTTTCCTGACTGGGGGGGGGGGGGGGGGGGGGGGAGGGGGGGCAGCAGATTCTTTGCTAATCTTCTCTTTGTCCTCTGGGACACTCCTGCTTGCAGGTATTTGTCCAGATTCTACTGCACGCCCCTATGGCACTTCGACTAGGTAAGGCATCACCCTCACGGTTTCTCTGCCCTCTTGAGGACTTCCTTTGTCTCTTCAGGTGCCTGTAAATGATGTTAGCAACTCTGGTGTGGTGCTTCTAGTATTTGCATTTACCTAGGAAGATGTGGGGTCAAATTTTTCAAACATCTCAGGTTGGCTGACCGGACAGTAGGGGTTTTCATCCAGGATTCTTCCCAGACTCCCTTTAACCTGCCCTCTTTGTCCCTTTTTCCCCTTTCCTTTCTAACCTGTTGCCAGCACTTACCTTCCAGGAGCGGAGCGGAGAGGAACGGAGCGGGTCTGTGGGAAGAACGCCAAGTGCTGAGCCTATAAATCGACCCCGAGCATCGAGGCCCAGTCTCTTACCTTCCGGGAGCGGAGCACAGCAGAGAGCTGTTGAACCTCTTCCAGCGCGCCGGAGTTTTTAAAAAAAAAGCCAACAGGGATGTCAGAGGAGAGCTGCAAGGTGATTGGTTGGTGAGTAGCAGCTGTTAGAATATCTTAAAAAAATAAGGGGAAAGTTTTTTTTTGTTGAAAATAAAACCTCTGGTGATAAGGTGAGTACTACTAAAGTGTTTTTTTACGGACTTTAGATTGTAGTGGGTAGAACAAGGCCCCTAGTGTAATTAGTATTTTTTAATTCAGGGAGTAACTAATTAACCTAAGGGTAAGTCATGGCAGGAGAGCTCAGCCCCGTGATATGCTCCTCCTGCGCTATATGGGAAATCAGGGATGCTTCCAGTGTCCCTGATGACCATGTGTGCAGGAAGTGTATCCATCTGCAGCTACTGACTACCCGCATTACGGAGCTGGAGCTGCGGGTGGATTCACTGTGGAACATCTGCGATGCTGAGGATGTCGTGGATAGCACGTTTAGTGAGGTGGTCACACCGCAGGTAATGGCTGCACAGGCAGAAAAGGGATGGGTGACCACCAGACAGAGTAGTAGGCGTAGGCAGGTAGTGCAGGAGTCCCCTGTGGCCATCCCCCTCTCAAACAGCTATACCGCTTTGGGGGGGATGACCTCCCAGGGGAAAGCAGCAACAGCCAAGTTCATGGCACCACAGAGGGCTCTGCTGCACAGCAGGGGAGGAAAAGGATTAGAAGAGCTATAGTGATAGGGGATTCTATCGTAAGGGGTGCAGACAGGCGTATCTGTGGCCACAAACGAGACTCCAGGATGGTATGTTGCCTCCCTGGTACTAGGGTCAAGGATGTCTCGGAGCGGCTGCAGGACATTCTGAAAGGGGAGGGTGAACAGCCAGAGGTCGTGGTCCATATTGGTACTAATGATATAGGCAGGAAGAGAGATGAGGTCCTGCAAAATGAATATAGGGAGGTAGGCAGAAGGTTAAAAATCAGGACCTCTAGGGTTGTAATCTCAGGATTACTCCCTGTGCCACGTGCTAGTGAAGGTAGGAATAGGAGGATAAGGCAAATGAATGCATGGCTGAAGAGCTGGTGTAGGTGGGAGGGCGTCAGCTACTTGGATCATTGGGATCTCTTCTGGCGCAGAGATGACCTGTACAAGAAGGACGGGTTGCATCTAAACTGGAAGGGGACCAATATCCTTGCGGGGAGGTTTGCCAGTACTACTCGGGAGGGTTTAAACTAGTCTTGCAAAAGGTGGGATCCAAAGTAGTAGTCTCTCAGATGAGATAGTTGAGGCAAATGTAGAGGTTAAAGCAAGCAAGTCCAGTAGGCAGGCCGGGCAGGGGCAGGACAGGGAGCGTGGAAGATCTGATAGGCTAAACTGCATTTACTTTAATGCAAGAAGCCTTACAGATAAGGCAGATGAACTCAGAGCATGGACCAGTACATGGGATTGTGATATTATAGCTATTACGGAAATGTGGTGGAGGGATGGGCAGGACTGGCAGCTCAATGTTCCGGGGTACTGATGCTTCCGGCATGACAGAGGTGGAGGTAAGAGAGGAGGGGGAGTTGCACTATTGATTAGGGAGGACATCATGCAGTACTTAGAGAGGATATCCCGGGGGGAAGGTCCAGCGAGGCCATATGGGTAGAACTTAGAAATAAGAAAGGGGTGATCACTTTGATGGGATTATACTATAGGCCCCCCAATAGTCAGAGGGAATTGGAGGAGCATATATGTAGGGAAATCATAGATAGGTGTAGGAATTGTAGGGTTGTAATAGTAGGTGATTTTAACTTCCCTAATATTGACTGTAGATGGTACATGGTGTGCTGATGGTGGAGGGAGTGAATGTTTAAGGTGGTGGACAGAGTGCCAATCAATCTCATTCTCCTCCTTAAAACCTATTTATGTGACCAAGTTTTTGGTCAGTCCTTATTTGCTTGGGCATCATTTATCTATGTGATTACACTACTGTTACACCTTGGGATGGTTTCTCACGTTAAAGGCATCATAAAATACAAGTTGCTTTTACTTCAGTACTATAGTCGTGTTGTTCAAGATGGCTCCTGGGCTGGAAGCTCCCTGTTCAACTCTATCCATGGCCATCTGCTCCCATCCCTAACGTTTTCTCCCCCAATCTGCCCTCTTAAACTGTTTAAATTCCCCTGGCTCTTTAAATCAGTTCATTTTAGCCCTATCTAAAAGTTAACAGTTAGTTTAGTGTATGTTACCTGGGCCCACTGCCCTCCCCCAGCCACACCTGCTCTTTGTTTTCTCAATGAAATTGATCCGGATGAAACTGACGAGCACAGCTGCCGATACTTTAATCTCCGATCCTGCTGTCTTCACAGTCCAGAGTGTCTGCAGCCACGGCATGCGGTAAGTCCATTGAGGTGAAGAAGGAGCTGCGGGACCCGAGAGAAGTCCTGTGAAAAGGTGCCCCGAACACCCAAAACATCCACGAGCGGCCCCCCCGCCCGCAACTTCAAAGCGCCCGCGGGAGATGGCTCGGAGAGCATCTGCAGCGCACTGTCGGCAATGCTGCATGCCTTTATTTAAACCACTGCAAAAAAAAAAATTAGCAAATGTAATCACCTCCAAGTCTGCCAAATGATGCTTCACCTCCCGAAGGACGTGGATGAGCTTTCCGGACGTCGATGGTGGGCACTGAGGAAATGGCTTATTACCTGCACCAGATTCCACCCCCCCTCCCCCCCCCCCCTTTACCCCCCTTCCACCCCCCCACCCCCGTCCCCTTCCCTGCTCCACCCTCTCAGCTCACCCCCTCACAACCCCGTCCCAGCCCGCCCCCCCCTCGCACCATCTTCACCCCGCACCCCCTTCCCCTGCACCCCCCCCACCCCCTCCCTCTACCCCTCCCCCTTGCATCCCCTCCTCCCACCGGCACCATCCTACACCTGTGTAGGGGCCCCAACAACCCCACTGCCTTGTCGGCGTCTCGGGAGAGACCAAGGCTAAGGGAGTAAACCCTAACAGAAAATCCGGAGCGGAACCCCGTAGGCGGTCATGTGTCACCTTTGGCATGTTTCCGGCAGTTCCTGCAGCCATACTGGTGCCAAACGTCGTGTCCTGCACTCCTTTGGACCCCACCAGAAAGGCCGAGAGGGGGGTTTTGACGACTGGGCAACTCTCAACCTCCATAAATTTGCCCAGGCATGCGCCATGGAGAGGTCACTCCATAGTTGCCTCACAGCGACTAAAACAACACGGAAGGCAGCAGTTACGGGTTATAAGTCCAGATAAATTGGCGTAGAAACTGGGCGCCACGGGTTGCCTTTGTCGGTGGGAGAGGTCATTGCACCTCACTGGACAGCTACCGCCCGCCTCAAACCGGGCAGCCCCCGGTCAATAAGGTTCTGTCCCGCCACAGTCTGCCTGCTTCAATGGGTGCTTGGAGCTCAGGGTCATTGCCCGAAAGGTGGACTGATACACCGCACCAAACAACATGAAAAAAGGAAAGAAGGTACCAGCCCTTCGCTTTGCAAGCTGGAACGTCAGAACTATGTGTCCTGGCCTGTCGGAAGACCTTACACAAATCAACGATTCTCGGAAGACCGCCATCATTAACAACGAGCTCAGTAGATTCAATGTGGACATTGCAGCACTTCAGGAGACTCGCCTCCCCGCGAGTGGCTCTCTAGCAGAGCAAGACTACACCTTCTTCTGGCAGGGCAGGGATCCTGAAGAACCAAGACAGCATGGAGTGGGCTTCGCCATCAGAAACTCCTTGCTCAGCATGATAGAGCCTCCCTCAAATGGCTCGGAACGCATACTGTCCATCCGACTGCTCACCACCTCTGGTCCAGTACACCTACTCAGCATCTATGCTCCAACACTCTGCTCCGCACCTGAAGCTAAAGACCAGTTCTATGAACAACTCCATAACATCATTAGCAGCATCCCCAACACCGAACACCTATTCCTGCTGGGGGACTTTAATGCCAGGGTTGGGGCCGACCATGACTCATGGCCCTCCTGCCTTGGGCGCTATGGCGTTGGAAGGATGAATGAGAACGGGCAGAGACTGCTTGAGTTGTGTACCTATCATAACCTCTGCATCACCAACTCGTTCTTTCACACTAAACCCTGTCACCAGGTTTCATGGAGGCACCCAAGATCACGTCGTTGGCACCAGCTAGACCTCATTGTCACAAGGCGAGCCGCCTTAAACAGTGTTCAAATCACACGCAGCTTCCACAGTGCGGACTGCGACACCGACCACTCCCTGGTGTGCAGCAAGGTTAGACTCAGACCAAAGAAGTTGCATCATTCCAAGCAGAAGGGCCACCCGCGCATCAACACGAGCAGAATTTCTCACCCACAGCTGTTACAAAAATTTCTAAATTCACTTGTAACAGCCCTTCAAAACACTCCCACAGGGGATGCTGAGACCAAGTGGGCCCACATCAGAGACGCCATCTATGAGTCAGCTTTGACCACCTACGGCAAAAGTGCGAAGAGAAATGCAGACTGGTTTCAATCTCATAATGAAGAGCTGGAACCTGTCATAGCCGCTAAGCGCATTGCACTTTTGAACTACAAGAAAGCCCCCAGCGATTTAACATCCGCAGCACTTAAAGCAGCCAGAAGTACTGCACAAAGAACAGCTAGGCGTTGCGCAAACGACTACTGGCAACACCTATGCAGTCATATTCAGCTGGCCTCAGACACCGGAAACATCAGAGGAATGTATGATGGCATGAAGAGAGCTCTTGGGCCAACCATCAAGAAGATCGTCCCCCTCAAATCTAAATCGGGGGACATAATCACTGACCAACGCAAACAAATGGACCGCTGGGTTGAGCACTACCTAGAACTGTACTCCAGGGAGAATGCTGTCACTGAGACTGCCCTCAATGCAGCCCAGCCTCTACCAGTCATGGATGAGCTGGACATACAGCCAACCAAATCGGAACTCAGTGATGCCATTGATTCCCTAGCCAGTGGAAAAGCCCCTGGGAAGGACAGCATTACCCCTGAAATAATCAAGAGTGCCAAGCCTGCTATACTCTCAGCACTACATGAACTGCTATGCCTGTGCTGGGACGAGGGAGCAGTACCCCAGGACATGCGCGATGCCAACATCATCACCCTCTATAAAAACAAAGGTGACCGCGGTGACTGCAACAACTACCGTGGAATCTCCCTGCTCAGCATAGTGGGGAAAGTCTTTGCTCGAGTCGCTCTGAACAGGCTCCAGAAGCTGGCCGAGCGCGTCTACCCTGAGGCACAGTGTGGCTTTCGTGCAGAGAGATCGACTATTGACATGCTGTTCTCCCTTCGTCAGATACAGGAGAAATGCCGTGAACAACAGATGCCCCTCTACATTGCTTTCATTAATCTCACCAAAGCCTTTGACCTCGTCAGCAGACGTGGTCTCTTCAGACTACTAGAAAAGATCGGATGTCCACCAAAGCTACTAAGTATCATCACCTCATTCCATGACAATATGAAAGGCACAATTCAACATGGTGGCTCCTCATCAGAGCCCTTTCCTATCCTGAGTGGTGTGAAACAGGGCTGTGTTCTCGCACCCACACTTTTTGGGATTTTCTTCTCCCTGCTGCTTTCACATGCGTTCAAATCCTCTGAAGAAGGAATTTTCCTCCACACAAGATCAGGGGGCAGGTTGTTCAACCTTGCCCGTCTAAGAGCGAAGTCCAAAGTACGGAAAGTCCTCATCAGAGAACTCCTCTTTGCTGACGATGCTGCTTTAACATCTCACACTGAAGAATGCCTGCAGAGTCTCATCGACAGGTTTGCGTCTGCCTGCAATGAATTTGGCCTAACCATCAGCCTCAAGAAAACGAACATCATGGGGCAGGATGTCAGAAATGCTCCATCCATCAATATTGGCGACCACGCTCTGGAAGTGGTTCAAGAGTTCACCTACCTAGGCTCAACTATCACCAGTAACCTGTCTCTAGATGCAGAAATCAACAAGCGCATGGGTAAGGCTTCCACTGCTATGTCCAGACTGGCCAAGAGAGTGTGGGAAAATGGCGCACTGACACGGAACACAAAAGTCCGAGTGTATCAGGCCTGTGTCCTCAGTACCTTGCTCTACGGCAGCGAGGCCTGGACAACGTATGCCAGCCAAGAGCGACGTCTCAATTCATTCCATCTTCGCTGCCTTCGGAGAATACTTGGCATCAGGTGGCAGGACTATATCTCCAACACAGAAGTCCTTGAAGCGGCCAACACCCCCAGCTTATACACACTACTGAGTCAGCGGCGCTTGAGATGGCTTGGCCATGTGAGCCGCATGGAAGATGGCAGGATCCCCAAAGACACATTGTACAGCGAGCTCGCCACTGGTATCAGACCCACCGGCCGTCCATGTCTCCGTTATAAAGACGTCTGCAAACGCGACATGAAATCGTGTGACATTGATCACAAGTCGTGGGAGTCAGTTGCCAGCATTCGCCAGAGCTGGCGGGCAGCCATAAAGACAGGGCTAAATTGTGGCGAGTCGAAGAGACTTAGTAGTTGGCAGGAAAAAAGACAGAGGCGCAAGGGGAGAGCCAACTGTGCAACAGCCCCAACAAACAAATTTCTCTGCAGCACCTGTGGAAGAGCCTGTCACTCCAGAATTGGCCTTTATAGCCACTCCAGGCGCTGCTTCACAAACCACTGACCACCTCCAGGCGCGTATCCATTGTCTCTCGAGATAAGGAGGCCCAAAAGAAGAAAGAAGAATATTGACTGGGACTGCCTCTGTGCAAAGGGATCAGATGGGGAAGAATTTGTTAAGTGTGTCCAGGATAGTTTTCTGAAGCAGTATGTGGATGGCCCTACTAGAGAAGGGGCTACACTCGACCTCCTCATAGGAAATGAGGATGGGCAGGTGGTTGATGTGTCAGTGGGGGAGCACTCTGGGACCAGTGACCATAACTCTATTAGCTTCAAGATAGTTATGGAAAAGGATAGGACTGGTCCTCAAGTTGAAGTCCTAAATTGGGGGAAGGCTAATTTCGATGGCATCAGACAGGAACTCTCAAAAGTTGAATGGGAGAGGCTGTTTACAGGTAAAGGGACGTCTGGCAAGTGGAAGGCATTTAAAAGTGAGATAGGAAGAGTTCAGGGTCGGCATGTTCCTGTTAGATGGAAGGGCAAGGCTGGCAAGTTTAGGGAACCTTGGTTGACGAGGGATATTGAGGGTCTGGTCAGTACAAAGAAGGAGGCATATGTCAGGAATAAAAACAAGAAATGCTGGAACCACTCAGCAGGTCTGGCAGCATCTGTGGAAAGAGAAGCAGAGTTAACGTTTCGGGTCAGTGACCCTTCATCGGAACTGCATATATAGGCAGCTGGGATCAAGCGAGTCTCTCGAGGAGTATAGGGGATGTAGGACTTCTTTGGCCGCCTTGTCTCGAGAGACAATGGGTAAGCGCCTGGAGGTGGTCAGTGGTTTGTGAAGCAGCGCCTGGAATGGCTATAAAGGCTAATTCTAGAGTGACAGACTCTTCCACAGGTGCTGCAGATAAAATTGGTTGTCGGGGCTGTTACACAGTTAGCTCTCCCCTTGCGCTTCTGTCTTTTTTCCTGCTAACTGCTAAGTCTCTTTGACTCACCACGCGTTAGCCCCGCCTTTATGGTTGCCCGCCAGCTCTGGCGATCGCTGGCAACTGACTCCCACGACTAGTGATCAATGTCACAGGACTTCATGTCGCATTTGCAGACCTCTTTAAAGCGGAGACAAGGATGGCCGGTGGGTCTGATACCAGTGACGAGCTCGCTGTACAATGTGTCCTTGGGGATCCTGCCATCTTCCAAGCGGCTCACATGGCCAAGCCATCTCAAGCGCCGCTGACTCAGTAGGGTGTATATGCTGGGGATGTTGGCCGGCTCGAGGACTTCTGTGTTGGAGATACGGTCCTGCCACCTGATGCCAAGGATTCTCCGGAGGCAGCGAAGATGGAATGAATTGTGACGTCGCTCTTGGCTGACGTACATTGTCCAGGCCTCGCTGCCGTAGAGCAAGGTACTGAGGACACAGGCTTGATACACATGGACTTTTGTGTTCTGTGTCAATGCGCCATTTTCCCACACTCTCTTGGCCAGTCTGGACATAGCAGAGGAAGCCTTTCCCATGCGCTTGTTGAATTCTGCATCTAGAGACAGGTTACTGGTGATAGTTGAGCCTAGGTAGGTGAACTCTTGAACCACTTCCAGAGCGTGGTCGCTGATATTGATGGATGGAGCATTTCTGACGTCCTGCCCCATGATGTTCGTTTTCTTGAGGCTGATGGTTAGGCCAAATTCGGTGCAGGCAGCCGCAATCCTGTCGATGAGACTCTGCAGACACTCTTCAGTGTGAGATGTTAAAGCAGCATCGTCAACAAAGAGGAGTTCCCTGATGAGGACTTTCCGTACTTTGGACTTCGCTCTTAGACGGGCAAGGTTGAACAACCTGCCACCTGATCGTGTGTGGAGGAAAATTCCTTCTTCTGAAGACTTGAACGCACGTGAGAGCAGCAGGGAGAAGAAGATCCCAAACAGTGTAGGTGCGAGAACACAGCCCTGTTTCACGCCACTCAGGATAGGAAAGGGGTCTGATGAGGCGCTGCTATGCTGAATTGTGCCTTTCATATTGTCATGGAATGAGGTGATGATACTCAGTAGCTTTGGTGGACATCCGATCTTTGCTAGTCGTCTGAAGAGACCACGTCTGCTGATGAGGTCAAAGGCTTTGGTGAGATCAAAGAAAGCAACATAGAGGGGCATCTGTTGTTCACGGCATTTCTCCTGTAGCTGGCGAAGGGAGAACAGCATGTCAATGCTGGATCTCTCTGCTCGAAAGCCACACTGTGCCTCAGGGTAGACACGCTCAGCCAGCTTCTGGAGCCTGTTTAAAGCGACTCGAGCAAAGACTTTCTCCACTATGCTGAGCAGGGAGATTCCACGATAGTTGTTGCAGTCACCACGGTCACCCTTGTTCTTATAGAGGATGATGATATTGGCATCGCGCATGTCCTGTGGTACTGCTCCCTCGTCCCAGCACAGGCAAAGCAGTTCGTACAGTGCTTGGCACTCTTGATGATTTCAGGGGTAATGCCGTCCTTCCCAGGGGGGTTTTCCACTGGCGAGAGAATCAATGGCATCACTGAGTTCCGATTTTGTTGGCTGTATGTCCAGCTCATCCATGACTGTCAGAGACTGGGCTGCATTGAGGGCGGTCTCAGTGACAACATTTTCCCTGGAGTACAGTTCTAGGTAGTGTTCCACCCAGCGGGCCATCTGCTTGCATTGGTCAGTGATCGTGTCCCCTGATTTAGATTTGAGGGGGGCAATCTTCTTGATGGTTGGCCCAAAAGCTCTCTTTATGCCACCATACATTCCTCTGATATTTCCAGTGTCAGAGGCCAGCTGAATATGACTGCATAGGTGTTGCCAGTAGCCATTTGCGCAGTGCCTGGCTGTTCTTTGTGCAGCGCTTCTGGCTGCTTTAAGTGCTACGGATGTTAACTCCTTGGGGGCTTTCTTGTAGTTCAGCAGTGCAATGCGCTTAGCAGCTACGACAGGTTCCAGCTCTTCAATGTGAAATTGAAATCAGTCTGCATTCCGCTTCACACGTTTGTCATAGGTGGTCATTACTTAAGGACTACACTTAAGGAAATTAGGAGTGCGAAAAGGGGCCATGAGATTTCCCTGGCAGATAAGATAAAGGGAAATCCTAAAAGATTCTATAAGTATATTAAGAGTAAAAGGGTAGCGAGAGAGAGATTAGGTCCCCTTAAGGATAAGTGTGGTAATCTATGTGTGGAGCCATGGGAAATGGGCGAGGTCTTAAATTAATATTTCTCATCCGTATTTACCGTGGAGATCGTCATGGAAGCTAGTGAGCTCAAGAGAGGGAACAGCGATATCTTGGAGCATATCAACATTACAAAGGAGGAGGTGGTTTTGAAGCGCATTAAGGTGGATAAATCCCCAGGGCCTGACCAGGTGTATCCTAGGATGCTATGGGAAGCAAGGGAGGAGATTGCTGGGGCCCTGGCAGAGATTTTTGTATCATCGTTAGCCACGGGTGAGGTACCGGAAGACTGGAGGATAGCTAATGTCGTGCCTTTATTTAAGAAGGGCAGCAGGGATAAGCCAGGGAACTACAGGCCAGTGAGCCTTACATCAATGGTGGGAAAGTTATTGGAAGGGATTCATATGCATTTGGAAAGGCATGGTCTGATTAGGGATAGTCAGCATGGCTTTGTGCATGGGAAATCATGTCTCACGAATTTGATTGAGTTTTTCAAGGAGGTGACCAAGAGGATTGAGGAGGGCAGGGCGATGGACGTTGTCTACATGGACATTAGCAAGGCCCTTGACAAGGGCCCGCATGGTAGGCTGGTTCAGAAGGTTCAAACACATGGGATCCAGGGTGAGCTAGCCAATTGGATACAAAATTGGTTTGGTGACAGGAGGCAGAGGGTGGTAGTGCAGGGTTGTTTTTCAGATTGGAGGCCGGTGACCAGTGGTGTGTCACAGGGATCGGTGCTGGGACCTCTGTCGTTTGTCATATATATTAATGACTTGGATGCGAATGTAGGGGGCATGATTAGTAAGTTTGCAGATGACACCACAATTGGTGGTATAGTGGACAGTGAAGAAGGTTGTCTAAGGCTACAACAGGATATAGATCAACTGGGAAAGTGGGCAAGGGATTGGAAAATGGAATTGAATGCAGACAAGTGTGAAGTGATGCATTTTGGGAAGTTAAACCAGGGCGGGACATATACAGTGAATGGCAGGGCCCTGGGGAGTGTTGTTGAGCAGAGAGACCTTGGGGTGCAAGTACATAGTTCCCTGAAAGTGACAACACAGGTAGACAGGGTGGTGAAGAAGGTGTATGGCATGCTTGCCTTCATCGGCCGAGGCACTGAGAACAAGAGTTGGGACGTCATGTTACAGTTGTACATAATGTTGGCTCGGCCACACTTGGAATACTGTGTGCATTTCTGGTCACCGCACTACAGGAAAGATGTGATTAAGCTCGAGAGGGTGCAGAAAAGATTCACAAGGATGTTTCCTGGTTTGGAGGGCTTGAGTTATAAAGGGAGACTGGATAGGCTGGGTCTGTTTTCCCTGGAGCGAAGGAGGCTGAGAGGGGACATGATAGAGGTATATAAAATTATGAAAGGCATAGATAGGGTAGATAGTCGGAGTCTGTTTCCCATGGTAGGGGTGACTAAAACTAGAGGGCATAGATTTAAGGTGAGAGGGAGGAGGTTTAAAGGGAATCAAAGGGGTAAATGTTTCACACAAAGAATAGTGGGGATCTGGAATGAGCTGCCTGAGGAGGTAGTGGAGGCAGGAACATTGGCAACATTTAAGTGGCATCTGGACAGGTACTTGAATGAGCAAGGCATCGAGGGATATGTATTGAATGCAGGCAGGTGGGATTAGTATAGATAGGCATTATGGTCAGCATGGACGCGGTGGGCCGTAGGGCCTGTTTTTAGGCTGTACGACTCTCTGACTCTCTCTCTCTCTCTCTCTTACTCTCCTTGTGCCTGCCTGTCCTCTTTTGTTCTCAGCAGGGGTCCCTTACAGTTCACCAGCCCACTACTGAAGGGTCCTCCAAACACCGATATAGGAGATATGGGTACAGGTTTCACTGTAGGTTAGGGTTTCCCCTCAACCTGGCACATGTGGCAACTCCTACAGTACTCCACCACATCTCTGTGGTGTTTTGGCCAGTCAAACTGCTGTCTTATGCGGTTTGTTTTTCGTATACCCACATGTACAGCCACTGCAATCTCATGGGCCATCCTTACTATTTTTCTCCAGTACCTCTGCGGCACCACTAACTGGTGAACCACTGTCCACTCCTTGCTCTCAGGTCTGTGAGGAGAACTCCATTTCCTCATCAGTACCTCGTTCTGTAAGTAGTAGCAATCAGGGACTCCCTCTGCTTCACTTTCAGACTGGGCAGCCTGTGCGAACTCTCGCAATACTGGGTCAGCTTGCTGAGCCTCAGCTAGGGAAGATCTATTTAACTCATTCTCTGGGTCTAACTTTCCAAAGAAAACCTCAGATGGACAGACCTCATGGCCATCTGCCTGCAGTGCCAATTCAGTCTCCTCTGAGAGAGCTGGTTTGATCATGGCCTAATTCATTACACATTCAAAGAAACTGCAGGGGACCTTCTCCTGCCACTGCCCTGTTTCTCTGACCTCCTGCAGTCTCTCTTTCACTACTGGGGAAGCTACCATCTTTATCCCCGCCAGATCATTACCTAGGAGCAGGTCAACCCTGTCCGCAGGCAAACTAAGGACAATCCCTACAGTCACCGGTCCCGAAACTAGGTCACAGTCCAAGCGCAGCCGGTGTAAAGATACAGGCATTCGCTGCCCTCCAATACCATTCACCACCATTCTGGTGTTTACTGAGTTTACTAGGAGACTGAGTGAGACCAACAGAGGTTAAAAGTGCAGCGGCAGCATGAAGGAGCGAGACTGAGTGAGACCGGCAGAGTTTAAAAGTGCAGTGGCAGTGGGAAGGAGTGAGACTGAGTGAGAGTTGGCAGAGTTTAAAAGCGTAGCTGCAGCTGGAAGGAACGAGACTGAGTGAGACCGGCAGAGTTTAAAAGTGCAGCGGCAGCGGGAAGCAGTTTTGAAAATAAAAGCCAACAGTGACGTCACAGGAGAGCTGCAAGGTGATTGGTTGGTGAGTCACTGCTGTTAGGGAATAGCTCTAAATAGCTGGGTAAGTATCTCAGGTAAGAAATGTTTAAAAGTTTAAAGTTTATTTCAAATATAGTAAGTAGTGTTTTTTTTTTAGGGAGTTCTGTAGTAACGCGGACCAGGGAAGAAGGGCCCTAGAGTAACTGATATTATTGGACATTAAGATCTTCCAGAAGGTTTAATTTAAAGTCATGGCAGGAGAGCTCAAAGCCGTGGTGTGCTCCTCGTGCTCCATGTCGGAAGCCGGGAACAATTCCAGTGCCCGGCACCAGCATGTGTGCAGGAAGTGTCTCCAGCTACAACTCCTGGAAGTCCAGGTTTCAGAGCTGGAGCGGCAGTTGGGCACATTGTGGTGCATCCACGAGGCAGAGAGTATTGTGGATAGCACGTATAGAGAGGTGGTCACACCGCAGGCTCAGACTCCACAGGCAGGAAGGGAATGGGTGACCACCAAGCAGAGCAAGAGGACTAGGCAGGCAGTGCAGGAATCTCCTGTGGCTATTCCCCTGCAAAACAGATATACTGCTTTGGATACTGTTGGGGGGAATGGCCTCTCAGGAGAAAGCAGCAACAGCCCAATTTGTTGCACCACGGTTGGCTCTGCTGCACAGGGAGGAGTAAAATGTATGGGAATGCAATAGTTATAGGGAATTCAACTGTAATGGGAATAGATAGCCGTTTCTGTGGCCGCAAAAGAGACTCCAGGATGGATGCCTCCCTGGTGCTAGGGTCAAGCATGTCTCAGAGCGGTTACAGGACATTCTGAAGGGAGAGGGTGAACAGCCAGTGGTCTTGGTACACATTGGTACAAACAACGTAGGTTAAAAAAAAAATCCTAAAAGCAGAATATAGGGAGCTAGGAAGTAAGTTGAAAAGTAGGACCTCAAAGGTAGTGATCTCAGGATTACTACCAGGGCCACGTGCTAGTCAGAGTAGAAATAGCAGGATATATCGGATGAATACATGGTGTGAAGGGGAGGGTTTTAGATTCCTGGGACATTGGGACCAGTTCTGGGGGAGGTGGGACCAGTACAAACTGGACGGGTTACACTTGGACAGGACCGGGACTGATGTCCTAGGGGCAGTATTTGCGAGAGTGGGTGGGGAGGTTTAAACTAAAATGGCAGGGGGATGGGAACCTTTGCAAGGAGACAGAGGAGGGGGGATCAAAGACAACAAAAGACAGTAAGGGGAATAAGAAAAGTGATAGGCAGAGAAATCAAGGGCCAGAATCAAACAGGGTCACAGTGAAAAATAGTGCGAAGGGGACAAATAATGTTAAAAAGACAAGCCTTAAGGCTTTGTGCCTTAACACACGGAGCATTCGCAATAAAGTAGATGAATTAATCGTGCAAATAGATGTAAACGAGTATGATATAGACGGGATTACTGAGACATGGCTGCAAGGTGACCAGGGATGGGAACTGAACATCCAGGGATATTCAGTATTTAGGAAGGAGAGACAAAAAGCAGAAGGCGGTGGAGTTGCATTGCTGGTTAAAGAGGAAATTAACACAATAGTGAGGATGATTTGATGATGTGGAATCTGTATGGGTAGAGCTGAGACACACTAAGGGACAAAAGAAGTTAGTGGGGGTTGTATATAAACTCCCAAACTGTAGTGGTGATGTTCGGAATGGCATTAAACAGGAAATTAGAGATGCATGCGATAAAGGAACATCTGTAATTAATCTGCATATAGTTTGGGCAAATCAAATTAGTGGGCCATCAGCAGCAGCAGAATTGTACTCAACCACAATCTGTAACCTCATGACTGGCATATCCCCCACTCTACCATTACCATCAAGCAATGGTTCAATGAAGAGTGCAGGAGGGCATGCCAGAAGCAGCACCAGGCCTACCTCAAAATGAGGTGCCAACCTGGTGAAGCTACAACCCAGGAGTACTTGCATGCCAAACTGCATAAGCAGCATGCGATAGAGCTAAGCGATCCCATAACTAACGGATCAGATCTAAGCTCTGCAGTCCTGCCACATCCAGCCGTGAATGGTGGACAATTAAACAACTAACTAAACAAATATACAAACTGGGTGGTTTTATTTTAATAAAAAAAAGTCAACAGATGAAACTCTCCACTTAACTGGAGGAGGTGGATCCCCATTCTCAATGATGGGGGAGCCCAGCACATCAGTGCAAAAGATAAGGCTGAAGCATTTGCAACAATCTTCAGCCAAAAGTGCCGAGTTGATGATCCATCTTGGCCTCCTCCTGAAGTCCCCAGCATCACAGATGCCAGAGTTCAGACAATTCGATTCACCCCGCGTGATATCAAGAAACGACTGAAGGCACTGGATACTGCAAAAGCTATGGGCCCTGACAATATTCCGGCAATAGTACTGAAGACCTGTGCTCCAGAACTTGCCGCGCCCCTAGCCAAGCTGTTCCAGTACAGCTGCAACACTGGCATCTACCCTGCAATGTGGAAAATTGCCCAGGTATGTCCTGTACATAAAAAGCAGGACAAGTCCAACCCGGCCAATTACCGCCCCATCAGCCTACTCTCAATCATCAGTAAAGTGATGGAAGGTGTCATCAACAGTGCCATCAAGCAGCACTTGCTTAGCAATAACTTGCTAACTGACTCTCAGTTTGGGTTCCGCCAGGGCCACTCAGCTCATGACCTCATTACAGCCTTGGTTCAAACATGGACAAAACAGCTGAACTCAAGAGGTGAGGTGAGAGTGACAGCTCTTGACATCAAGGCAGCATTTGACTGAGTATGGCATCAAGGAGCCCTAGCAAAACTGGAGTCAATGGGAATCAAGGGGGAAAACCCTCCGTTGGCTGGAGTCATAACTAGTGCAAAGGAAGATGGTTGTGGTTGTTGGAGGTCAATCATCTCAGTTCCAGGACATCACTGCAAGAGTTCCTCAGGGTAGTGTCCTGGGCCCAACCATCTTCAGCTGCTTCATCAATGACCTTCCTTCAATCATAAGGTCAGAAGTGGGGATGTTCGCTGATGATTGCACAATGTTCAGCACCATTCGTGACTCCTCAGATACTGAAGCAGCCCGTGTAGAAATGCAGCAAGACCTGGACAATATCCAGGCTTGGGCTGATAAGTGGCAAGTAACATTCACGCCACACAAGTGCCAGGCAATGACCATCTCCAACAAGAGAGAATCTAACCATCCCCCCCCCTTGACATTCAATGGCATTACCATCGCTGAATCCCCCACTATCAACATCCTAGGGGCTACCATTGACCAGAAACTGAACTGGAGTAGCCATATAAATACCGTGGCTACAAGAGCAGGTCAGAGGCTAGGAATCCTGAGGCTTGTAACTCACCTCCTGACTCCCCAAAGCCTGTCCACCATCTACAAGGCACAAGTCAGGAGGGTGATGGAATACTCTCCACTTGCCTGGATGGGTGCAGCTCCAACAACATTCAAGATGCTCGACACCATCCAGAACAAAGCAGCCCACTTGATTGGCACCCCATCTGCAAACATTCACTCCCTCCACCACCGATGTACAGTGGCAGCAGTGAGTACCATCTACAAGATGCACTGCAGCAATGCACCAAGGCTCCTTGGACAGCACCTTCCAAACCCGCGACCTCTACCAACTAGAAGGACAAGGGCAGCAAATACATAGGAACACTACCACCTGCAAGTCCCCTCCAAGTCACACACCATCCTGACTTGGAACTATATTGCCGTTCCTTCACTGTCACTGGGTCAAAATCCTGGAACTCCCTTCCTAACAGCACTGTGGGTGTACCTACCCCAAATGGACTGCAGCGGTTCAAGAAGGCAGCTCACCACCACCTTCTCAAAGGCAATTAGGGATGGGCAATAAATGCTGGCCTGGCCAGTGACGCCTACATTTTGAGGTATGCCTGGTGCTGCTCCTGGCCTGCCCTCCTGCACTCTTCATTGATCCAGGGTTGGTCTCCTAGCTTGATGATAATGGTCGAGTGGGGGATATACAGGCCATGAGGTTACAGATTGTGGTTGAGTACATTTCTGCTGCTGCTGATGGCCCACAGCGCCTCATAGATGCCCAGTTTTGCATTGCTAGATCTGTTCTAAATCTATCCCATTTAGCACGGCGATAGTACCACACAACACGATGGATGGTATCCTCAATGTGAAGCCGGGATTTTATCTCCACAAGGACTGTGCGGTGGTCACTCCTACCAATACAATCATCGACAGAAGCATCTGCAGCAGGCAGATTGGTGAGGACGAGGTCAAGTATGTTTTTCCCTCGTGTTGGTTCCCCCACCACCTGCCGCAGACCCAGTCTAGCAGCTATGTCCTTTAGTACTCAGCCAGCTCAGTGAGTAGTGGTGCTACCGAGCCACTCTTGGTAATGGACATTGAAGTCCCCCACCCAGAGTACATTTTGTGCCCTTGCCACCCTCAGTGCTTCCTCCAAGTGGTGTTCAACATGGCAGAGTACTGACACATCAGCTGAGGGAGGGCGGTAATCAGTGGGAGGTTACCTTGCCCATGTTTGACCTGATGTCATGAGACTTCATGGGGTCCGGAGCCGACGTTGAGGACTCCCAGGGCAACTCCCTCCCTACTGTAGACCACTGTCCCGCCACCTCTGCTGGGTCTGTCCTGCCCCTGGGACAGGACATACCCAGGGATAGGGATTGCAGTGTCTGGGACATTATCTGTAAGGTATGATTCCGTGAGTATGACTGTCAGGCTGTTGTTTGACTAGTCTGTGGGACAGCTCTCCCAACTTTGGCACAAGCCCCCAGATATCAGTAAGGAGGACTTTGCAGGGTCGACAGGGCTGGGTTTGCCGTTGTCATTTCCGGTGCCTAGGTCGATGCCGGGTGGTGCGTCCGGTTTCATTCCTTTTTATTGACTTCGTAGCTGTTAGTTACAACTGAGTGGCTTGCTAGGCCATTTCAGAGGGCATTTAAGAGTTAACCACATTGCTGTGGGTCTGGAGTCACATGTCAGCCAGACCAGGTAAGGACAGCAGATTTCCTTCCCTAAAGGACATTAGAGTACATTGCAGATGACACAAAACTGGGTGGGAGGGTGAGTTGTAAGGAGGATGCAGAGAGGCTTCAGGGTGATTTGGACACGTTGAGTGAGTGGACTAATGCATGGCAGATGCAGTATAATGTAGATAAACGTGAGGCTATCCACTTTGATAGCAAAAACAGGAAGGCAGATTATTATCTGAACGGCTATAAACTGAGAGAGGGGAATATGCAGCAAGACCTGGGTGTTCCCGTACACCAGTCGCTGACGGTAAGCATGCAGGTGCAACAGGTGGTAAAAAAGGCAAATGGCAAGTTGGCCTTCATAGCGAGAGGATTCGAGTACAGGAGCAGGGATGTCTTGCTGCAATTATACAGGGGCTTGGTGAGGCCACACCTGGAATATTGTGTGCAGTTTTGGTCTCCTTATCTGAGGAAGGATGTTCTTGCTACTGAGGGAGTGCAGCGAAGGTTTACCAGACTGATTCCTGGGATGGCAGGACTGACCTATGAGGCTGGATTGAGTCAGTTAGGATTATATTCGCTGGACTTGCTGCAGTGTTCCAGTGAACATCAACGCACGCTCGAGGTAAAGCATCTCACTTACCGATTAGGCACACTACATTCTGCCGGACTGAACATTGAGTTCAATCATTTCAAAGCATGATGGGCCCCCCTTTTTATTTTTAGTTATTTTTTTTACTTTTTATTTATTTTGTTTCATCATTCATTTTTTTTACCATGTGCCTACCCACCTTTTTTTTCATGTTTGTGCTTTGGGCCAGGACTGTTCATTTTTTTGTCCATTAACACCCTCTCTGCACTCACGCTTTGTCTTTCAGCACACTGTTAACATACTATTTGCCTTTGCTCCTTCTGGTCAGTTATTCTTTGTGACCCTCTATCCTATCAACACCTTGCCTTTTGTTATCTCTTCCCCCAGCCCCACTTTATTCACTTAAAACCCATTACATTTCTAACATTTGCCAGTTCTGATGAAGGGTCACTGACCTGAAACATTAACTCTGCTTCTCTCTCCACAGATGCTGCCAGACCTGCTGAGTATTTCCAGCATTTCTTGTTTTTATTTCAGATTTCCAGCATCTACAGTATTTATTATGGATGTTGGGTAAGCAGTCTGAATTTGGCAACATGGGAGGAGTCAAGAGAGATAGTAGTTAAGTAAAGCTGGGTGTCGTCAGTGTACATGCAAATACAAACACTGCTTTGGATGATGTTGCTGAGGGGCAGCATGTAGATGAGAAATAAGAGAGACCAAGGCTAGATCCTTGGGCGACACCAGAGGTAACAGTGCAGGAGCAGGAAGAGAAGCCATTGCAAGTGATTCTCTGGCTACAATTAGATAAGAGAAAAATGGAACCAGGTGACAGCAATCACAGCAAGCTGGATGACAGTGGAGAGGCTTTGCAGCAAAATGGTGTGGTCAACTGTGTTAAAGGTTGCAGACAAGTCAGGAAGGCAAAGAATGTTTACTTTTGTCACAGTTATAGAGGGTGTCATTTGTGACTTTGATAAGAGCTGTTTCAGTACTATGGGGCAGGGAGAGAAACCTGATTGGAGGGATTCAATTATGGAGTTCCTGGAAAGATGGGAACAGATTTGGGATGCGACACATTTGAGATTTTGGAGAGGAAAGGGAGGTTGGAGATGGAATGGTAGTGGTATCTCAGGCAGACTCAAGGACCTATATTTATCACCCATGATATGTTTTAGTATTTCAAAGGTCACCTGTCTGAATAACCTCTGCTTCAGATAATGTACTCCAGCATCTGCTGCGGACTGACTTACAAACAGCTTCAATAACTGGGATGGTACTTGTTGTATGTGTGAATGGATGTCTAGCCAAAGAATATACTAGAAGAGATGATTAAAAGCTTAGTCAAAGATGAATTTACAGGATGGTATTAAAAGTGGAGGACCAGAGACATTGTTAGAATTAGAATTAGAACATTACAGCGCAGTACAGGCCCTTCGGCCCTCGATGTTGCGCCGACCTGTGAAACCATCTGACCTACACTATTCCATTTTCATCCATATGTCTATCCAATGACCACTTAAATGCCCTTAAAGTTGGCGAATCTACTACTGCTGCAGGCAGGGCGTTCCACGCCCTTACTACTCTCTGAGTAAAGAAACTACCTCTCACATCTGTCCTATATCTATCACCCCTCAACTTAAAGCTATGTCCCCTCGTGTTTGCCATCACCATCCGAGGAAAAAGACGCTCACTATCCACCCTATCTAACCCTCTGATTATCTTATATGTCTCTATTAAGTCACCTCTCCTCCTCCTTCTCTCCAACGAAAACAACCTCAAGTCCCTCAGCCTTTCCTCGTAAGACCTTCCCTCCATACCAGGCAACATCCTAGTAAATCTCCTCTGCACCCTTTCCATAGCTTCCACATCCTTCCTATAATGCGGTGACCAGAACTGCACGCAATACTCCAGGTGCGGTCTCACCAGAGTTTTGTACAGCTGCAGCATGACCTCGTGGCTCCGAAACTTGACCCCCCTACTAATAAAAGCTAACACACCATATGCCTTCTTAACAGCCCTATTAACCTGGTTAGCAACCTTCAGGGATTTATGCACCTGGACACCAAGATCTCTCTGTTCATCTACACTACCAAGAATCTTCCCATTAGCCCAGTACTCTGCATTCCTGTTACTCCTTCCAAAGTGAATCACCTCACACTTCTCCGCATTAAACTCCATTTGCCATCTCTCAGCCCAGCTCTGCAGCCTATCTATGTCCCTCTGTACCCTACAACATCCTTCGGCACTGTCCACAACTCCACCGACCTTAGTGTCATCTGCAAATTTACTAACCCACGCTTCTACACCCTCTTCCAGGTCATTTATAAAAATGACAAACAGCAGTGGCCCCAAAACAGATCCTTGCGGTACACCACTAGTAACTAAACTCCAGGATGAACATTTGCCATCAACCACCACCCTCTGTCTTCTTTCAGCTAGCCAATTTCTGATCCAAAGCTCTAAATCACCTTCAACCCCATACTTCCGTATTTTCTGCAATAGCCTACCGTGGGGAACCTTATCAAACGCCTTACTGAAATCCATATACACCACATCCACTGTTTTACCCTCATCCACCTGTTTGGTCACCTTCTCGAAAAACTCAATAAGGTTTGTGAGGCACGACCTACCCGTCACAAAACCGTGCTGACTATCGCTAATGAACTTATTCTTTTCAAGATGATTATAAATCCTATCTCTTATAACCTTTTCCAACATTTTACCCACAACCGAAGTAAGGCTCACAGGTCTATAATTACCAGGGCTGTCTCTACTCCCCTTCTTGAACAAGGGGACAACATTTGCTATCCTCCAGTCTTCCGGCACTATTCCTGTCAACAATGACGACATAAAGATCAAGGACAAAGGCTCTGCAATCTCCTCCCTAGCTTCCCAGAGAATCCTAGGATAAATCCCATCTGGCCCAGGGGACTTATCTATTTTCACACTTTCCAAAATTGATAACACCTCCTCCTTGTGAACTTCAATCCCATCTAGCCTCGTAGCCTGAATCTCAGTATTCTCAACAACATTTTCTTTCTCTACTGTAAATACTGACGCAAAATATTCATTTAACACTTCCCCTATCTCCTCTGATTCCACACACAACTTCCCACTACTATCCTTGATTGGCCCTAATCTAACTCTAGTCATTCTTTTATTCCTGATATACCTATAGAAAGCCTTAGGGTTTTCCCTGATCCGATCCACCAATGACTTCTCGTGTCCTCTCCTTGCTCTTCTTAGCTCTCCCTTTAGATCCTGCCTGGCTAGCTTGTAACTCTCAAGCGCCCTAACTGAGCCTTCACGTCTCATCCTAACATAAGCCTTCTTCTTCCTCTTGACAAGCGCTTCAACTTCTTTAGTAAACCACGGCTCCCTCGCACGACAACTTCCTCCCTGCCTCACAGGTACATACTTATCAAGGACACACAGTAGCTGCTCCTTGAATAAGCTCCACATTTCGATTGTTCCCATCCCCTGCAGTTTCCTTCCCCATCCCACGCATCCTAAATCTTGCCTAATCGCATCATAATTTCCTTTCCCCCAGTTATAATTCTTGCCCTGCGGTATATACCTGTCCCTGCCCATCGCTAAGGTAAACCTAACCGAATTGTGATCACTATCACCAAAGTGCTCACCTACATCTAAATCCAACACCTGGCCGGGTTCATTTCCCAGTACCAAATCCAATGTGGCATCGCCCCTGGTTGGCCTGTCTACATACTGTGTACATCCTAAGCTACTGAAGACACGGCAGTCAAAAGGTCAGAGTCAAAGGAACAGAGAGTGGAGGCGGTAGATGGTCGTTGGGGTGGTGGAGATTCGAGATAGGAAGTGGAAAGGTTGTGAAGGGATTTAAAAACAAAGACAAGAATTTTACATTTGAATTATTGGGAGAACAGGAGCCAATGTAGTTCAGCGTGAGTTACTGCTGGAAAGGCTACAGCAACAGAGTTTTAGATGAGCTGAATTCTATGGAGGGCGAATTATGAGGGACCAGCTGGCACAGCATTGGAATAGTAAAGTTTGAAAGTGGCAAATGCATGGATGAAGGTTACAGCAGATGGTCTGAGGTAGGGATGAAGACAGGTGATAATACAGAGGTGAATTAGGTGGTACTTGGGATGAAGAAGATATGGGTTTGGAAGCTCAGCTCAGAGTCAAATAGAATGCTAAGCTTCAATTTGAAACAGTAGCCAGAGAAGGGATCCAGGGCACTGAAGATAATGGCTTCAGACTTACCAAAGTTCAACTGCAGGAAATTGCAGTTCATCCAAAACTGGATATCAGATAAGTAGGTGGACAACACAGGGGTAGAGAAGAGGTAGAGCCGGGGTTCGTCAGCATACATTCAGAAGCTGAACTAAAGCCTCTTGATGATATCACCAAGAGGCAGCATGTAGATTATTAAAAGGCCAAATTCACCAGAAAGAACAGTCCAAGGGCAGGACGAGAAGCCATTGCTGGAAGTACTCTAGCTACAAAAAATAGGTAAGAATGGAACAGAGTTGTACAAAGAGGAAGGCGTGTCGACTATCAATGGCTGCAGAGGTTGAGTAGGACAAGGAGGGATAGCTTACCACAGTCACAGAGGATGTCATTTGTGACTTTGATTAGGGGCATTTCAGTGCTTTGGCAGAGCTGGAAACCTGATTGAAAAGTTTCAAATATGAAGTTTAGGAAAGATGGGTTAAGATTTGAGAGGCAACGACACATTTAAGAACTTGAGGAAAGGAGGTTTGGAGATAGGATGCTAATTTACAAGAAGCATGGAGTTGAGAGACAGTATGTGAGAAGAGGGAACAATTTACAATGTTAGCATAGTCAGAAAGGGAAGTTGGGTGGTAGCAGTGGTGTTCATAGAACAGGAGGTGGATGTCATGGATAAGATGAGCTCTGTGAGGGCATGAAAACAAATAAGAGAAAAACTAAAGAAAGACACAGGTTCAGATTAAGACAAGGTGGGGATACGGCAGAGGCAACAGAAAGGATGATCTCAGTCTTGTGACAAAAAAATTCCAAGAGCTCCTCATACTTGTTGTTAGAAGCAAGGGTGGAGGGAGCAAGGCTACAAGGAGGTGAGTGATATAGGAGAAAAGAAGTAGTCGGTTACCATTAGCCTCCATGGATGATCCTGAAATAGTAAGCAGTTTTGACAGAGAAGCGCCGGTCCAACTGGGTCTGCCGCTGAATGGCTAAACAAGTTACATACCAAAAACCCTCAAGTCTGCTCCTTGAAACTTAATTTTACAGCAGAAGCACAATGGCCGAAAGGCCGCCTTCTGTGCTGTATCATGCTCTGAATGAGGGAGTGAAGATAGAAACATAGAAACAGGAAAATGCCATTCAGCACCTCAAGCCAGTTCCACCATTCAATTAGATTAGATTAGATTAGAGATACAGCACTGAAACAGGCCCTTCGGCCCACCGAGTCTGTGCCGATCATCAACCACCCATTTATACTAATACTACACTAATCCCATATTCCTACCACATCCCCACTTGTCCCTATATTTCCCTACCACCTACCTATACTAGTGACAATTTATAATGGCCAATTTACCTATCAACCTGCAAGTCTTTTGGCTTGTGGGAGGAAACCGGAGCACCCGGAGAAAACCCACGCAGACACAGGGAGAACTTGCAAACTCCACACAGGCAGTACCCAGAATCGAACCCGGGTCCCTGGAGCTGTGAGGCTGCAGTGCTAACCACTGCGCCGCCCTAATTAGATCATGGTAAATCTACACCTCAACTCCACTTACCCACCTTTGTTACATATCCCTCAATATCTAATAAAAATCTAGCAATTTCTGTCTTAAATTTCAATTTACCTCCAGCATCCATAGCCTTTTGGGGAGGGGTGGGGAGAAAACAAGCTCCACATTTCCACTATCTTTTGTGTGAAAAATCACTTCCCGATTTCACTCCTAAATGATCTAACTGTAATTTTAAGATTGTGCCTCCTTGTGGAGGGAGGGTGGATAAAATGGGTAGTACTGTGTAGGAAAATGAAAATCACACTAATACACTCTGCCCATAAGAACAAGGGCAGCAGACGCATGGGAACACCACCACCTCCAAGTCACACACCATCCTGAATTGGAAATATATTGCCGTCCTTCATAGTCACTGAGCCAAAATCCTAGAACTCTCTACCTGACAGCACTGTGGGTGTACCTGTACCACACGAACTGGCTCACCACCACCTCGTCCTCAAGGACAACTGGGGATGGGAAATAAATGCTTGCCAGCAACACCCACATTCTGTGAACAAATACAAAAAAACACTAACTGTAAGTACATACGAAGTTTACAAATCTTATACCCTAGAATGGCACCTAAAAGTGACACACAAACAAGACAATGCAGAACTTTTAATACAGGCTATAGATATTTTGGTAAAATATACATAGGTTCAAGGAACAAACAAGCCCAAACATTTAATGTTATGCTCAATGAATACTCTAACTGTTGCATAGATGTCTAATGGGCAGAATCTCATAGAGGTGATATGAGGCAAAAAAAAGATGCATGATCCAGAAAGTACTGCCTGTAAAGGCGGTGGAAGAAGATTCAATAGCAACTTTCAAAAGGTAATTGGATAAATAATTCAGAAAATTTTGCAGGGCTACAGGGAAAGAGCAGGGGCGTGGGATTAATAGGATAGCTCTACTAAAGAGCCAGCACGAGCATGATGGGCCGAATAACCTGCTTTTATGTTGTAAGATTCGGTGTGTACAGTGTTGAAAGGGATGGTACCAATTACAAACAGTTCAGCATATTAATCAAATTAACTTTGTCAATCCTAATAAAACCTACAATGAAGTAAAAACCCTTTTAGAAAATTGGCATTGTTAGAACCAGCAAGAGAGTGTGAGGTTTCTGATAAATCAAATGACAGCATGTTTCAAGTCACACTGCAACCCGAGAGAAGAAATTGGCAAATCATCAATTTCAAGCTGCAAGTTCCAAAAAAAAGTATGTATCCAATGAGGATAAACAGTGGCTTTCCTCTCTCTTCACTGCCTCGTTCTTGGGCTACACACCTCCTGCAGCCTTCTTACACCCCACTGCCATCACAAACCAGCCACTGCCACCCAACCAGCAGAAGGCTAAAGTCTTGCCTCTGCTTTCTCTCTGCACTCGAGGATGTCGGAGCGCTGACTACGGCCTGTTCCACAGCAGAGTTTTACAACTAGGCCTCATCACTTCCCAATACAAGCCAATATATAGCTCTACCAGCCGTCAACACTAGTGCAAAAAAGTCCACAGTTCCATCTTTATTTCTCAAAGGCATTGGACACATTCACTAAAACTTCAACGCGGCATCAGCCTGAAGTTAAAAGCAAAATCAGCAGACCGAAAGAACCAAATTCAGGCTGGACAAAGCTTCAGATTTTTGAGTCTATAGCCTCTTCAAAGAGGAAGGATAGTGAGATGTCTGTGACCAATGGGGATGCAAGTGCTGGCTGATTATGACTCCAACTCCCCCACCTCTTCATCAGGACAACAGTAATATTCTACAAAGCTGATCTGTCCATCTTCATTCCGGATCATGTATTGCAAGGACAGAAATCCACGGTTATCTGTGCGGAGCGAAACTTTACAAGACAGAGCCAAGGCTTTTGTAGATGGCTTCAGTAATGAGATTTTATACCTGATCAAAAGAGAACAAGATTATACTTTGATACCACATAATGGCAACCACTGCAGTAACAGAGCATGGTCAATGTGCCACCTCACCTATTGCATTGGGTCTGGTTGCAATGGAATGCCTCGATCATATCAGAGTCTTTTGGATAATCACAGTGTGTACTCCCAGCATTTCCAAAAGTAGATAACCTGAAACAGAAATGGTGCTCTGTAACAATTAATAAACACAGCAGAATTGATGAAACATCAGAAATGAAAGATAATAGATTATGACAAAGGAGGGCAACTTTACCCTTATGGCATGGGCAGGAAATTGATTGGGAGATAGGAAATGGACAGTATGGATAATTGGTATGTACTATAATCGGCAGCATGTGACAAGAGATGTACCCAGGAATCTGGACTGGGGATTCAGCTTTTCATTCTATTTATCAATGACTTAGATGATATAGAGAATCAGATTTCCAAGTTTGCTAATAACACAAAGTTACCTGGCACAGTAAACAGTGCAGATATTTGGAGAAAATTACAACGGGACATTGTGGAGGAGAACCTTCGGGGTTTGTGTACAGAAATCACTAATAGCTACTGGACAAGTACAAAAATAATTTAAAAGGCTGTGGAACGTTGGCCTTTATCTCAAGGGGGTGGAAATTATGCTACAGTTATATAAAGCGGTGCATCACATCTCAAGAATGATGTATTGGCCTTGGAGGGGATGCAGAACAGATTCACTAGAATGACACCAGGGCTAAAAGGGTTAAATTATAAGGACAATGTGCTGTATTTCTTCGTG
The DNA here is from genome assembly GCF_036365525.1 of Heterodontus francisci. Lineage (NCBI taxonomy): Eukaryota > Metazoa > Chordata > Chondrichthyes > Heterodontiformes > Heterodontidae > Heterodontus > Heterodontus francisci. Next base: position 174,245 of record NC_090387.1, read on the forward strand.
TATAGAAGAATTAAGGGGGATCTAATTGAGCAGTTTCATACGTTTAAAAGGATTCAACAGAGTATAAATTATTTCCTCTGGTGGGGGAATCCAGAACAAGGAGACTTAACCTTAAAATTAGAGGTAGGTCATTCAGGGGTGATGTCAGGAAGCACTTCTTCACACAAAGGGTAGTGGAAATCTGAATCTCCTGCAAAAGGTGTAGAAGCTGGGAATTAGAGCTTTCACAATTGAGATGGGTAGGTTTTTGGTAGGTATTAAGGGATACAGAATCAAGGTGGGTAAATAGAAGGAGATACAGATCAGCCATGCCCTAATTAAATAGAAAATATCAGACACAAGGGGTTAAATGGTCTCCTCCTGATCCTGTCCATAAAATCAGAAAGTTGAAGAAAGTATGTTGGGACCAGATTGCAGTGCTCTTTTCTGGTTAAGGCCTATTTAGAGTTCCAAGGGCTCAGTACCTGAAATAGGGTTTATCTGGAGACATTGTGATCTGCAGCACCTCACTGCTCATATCAAGCTCAGCAAACGCCTCCCTTAGGCTCTCAGACTGCAGAATTATTTTATTCAGAACATTTGTGCTACAAAAGTCAAAGTCAAGAGTTTCCTCTGGTTCTTGAGTCTGAATTTTACAGACAGTTACCACACCACTGTCCTCCAAGAACAGTGTCAGCGGGTAGCCATATCCACGGTAACACATTCGCAAAGCTGTTGTCACTCCTACAAAGGAACAAAGCAAACCCAGTGAGTCATGGCTGCATTTCAATGTTCCATAAGTTTGCAAAATGTCTGGATTTGAATGTGTTTAAGTACAAAATTATCAAAACGCATTTACCTGGCAGTGAACTCGCACTAAATATTGTGAGACAGTCCAAGAGAACTGTTAAGTTAATTAGAAACATCACAGAATCCTCCTCAATATGGAATTCCTGAAAGATACATGCCTGAAAAAAAAACATTGAAAGAAAATCACCAAATGGCAGAAAACCACAGCTCATTGGGGAATTGAGGGCAGCATGAAAGATGGGAGGAGGGGGTGGGGTGTGACGGGAGGAGAGGGGTGGGGTGTGACAAAGAACAAAGAAAATTACAGCACAGGAACAGGCCCTTCGGCCCTCCAAGCCTGCGCCGATCCAGATCCTCTATCTAAACATGTCGCCTATTTTCTAAGGGTCTGTATCTCTTTGCTTCCTGCCCATTCATGTATCTGTCTAGATACATCTTAAAAGACGCTATCGTGCCCGCGTCTACCACCTCCACTGGCAACGCGTTCCAGGCACCCACCACCCTCTGCGTAAAGAACTTTCCACGCATATCCCCCCTAAACTTTTCCCCTCTCACTTTGAACTCGTGACCCCTAGTAATTGAATCCCCCACTCTGGGAAAAAGCTTCTTGCTATCCACCCTGTCTATACCTCTCATGATTTTGTACACCTCAATCAGGTCCCCTCTCAACCTCCGTCTTTCTAATGAAAATAATCCTAATCTGCTCAACCTCTCTTCATAGCTAGCGCCCTCCATACCAGGCAACATCCTGGTGAACCTCCTCTGCACCCTCTCCAAAGCATCTACATCCTTTTGGTAATGTGGTGTCCAGAACTGCACGCAGTATTCCAAATGTGGCCGAACCAAAGTCCTATACAACTGTAACATGACCTGCCAACTCTTGTACTCAATACCCCGTCCAATGAAGGAAAGCATGCCGTATGCCTTCTTGACCACTCTATTGACCTGCGTTGCCACCTTCAGGGAACAATGGACCTGAACACCCAAATCTCTCTGTACATCAATTTTCCCCAGGACTTTTCCATTTACTGGAGAGTTCATTCTTGAATTGGATCTTCCAAAATGCATCACCTTGCATTTGCCCTGATTGAACTCCATCTGCCATTTCTCTGCCCAACTCTCCAATCTATCTATATTCTGCTGTATTCTCTGACAGTCCCCTTCACTATCTGCCACTCCACCAATCTTAGTGTCGTCTGAAAACTTGCTAATCAGACCATCTATACTTTCCTCCAAATCATTTATGTGACGGGAGATGGGGAGGGGGATGACGGGAGGAGGGTGGGAGAGAGATGGTTGGGGCGGGGGGCGGGGGAAGAGATGGCGGGGGGGGGGGGAAAGAGATGGCGGGGGGGGGGGAAAGAGATGGCGGGGGGGGGGGAAAGAGATGGCGGGGGGGGGGGAAAGAGATGGCGGGGGGGGGGGAAAGAGATGGCGGGGGGGGGGGAAAGAGATGGCGGGGGGGGGGGAAAGAGATGGCGGGGGGGGGGGAAAGAGATGGCGGGGGGGGGGGAAAGAGATGGCGGGGGGGGGGGAAAGAGATGGCGGGGGGGGGGGAAAGAGATGGCGGGGGGGGGGGAAAGAGATGGCGGGGGGGGGGGAAAGAGATGGCGGGGGGGGGGGAAAGAGATGGCGGGGGGGGGGGAAAGAGATGGCGGGGGGGGGGGAAAGAGATGGCGGGGGGGGGGGGAAAGAGATGGCGGGGGGGGGGGAAAGAGATGGCGGGGGGGGGGGAAAGAGATGGCGGGGGGGGGAAGAGATGGCGGGGGGGGGGAAGAGATGGCGGGGGGGGGGGAAGAGATGGCGGGGGGGGGGAAGAGATGGCGGGGGGGGGGAAGAGATGGCGGGGGGGGGGAAGAGATGGCGGGGGGGGGGAAGAGATGGCGGGGGGGGGGAAGAGATGGCGGGGGGGGGGAAGAGATGGCGGGGGGGGGGAAGAGATGGCGGGGGGGGGGAAGAGATGGCGGGGGGGGGGAAGAGATGGCGGGGGGGGGGAAGAGATGGCGGGGGGGGGAAGAGATGGCGGGGGGGGAAGAGATGGCGGGGGGGGGAAGAGATGGCGGGGGGGGGAAGAGATGGCGGGGGGGGGAAGAGATGGCGGGGGGGGGAAGAGATGGCGGGGGGGGGAAGAGATGGCGGGGGGGGGAAGAGATGGCGGGGGGGGGGGAAGAGATGGCGGGGGGGGGAAGAGATGGCGGGGGGGGGAAGAGATGGCGGGGGGGGGAAGAGATGGCGGGGGGGGGAAGAGATGGCGGGGGGGGAAGAGATGGCGGGGGGGGGAAGAGATGGCGGGGGGGGGAAGAGATGGCGGGGGGGGGAAGAGATGGCGGGGGGGGGAAGAGATGGCGGGGGGGGGAAGAGATGGCGGGGGGGGGAAGAGATGGCGGGGGGGGGAAGAGATGGCGGGGGGGGGAAGAGATGGCGGGGGGGGGAAGAGATGGCGGGGGGGGGAAGAGATGGCGGGGGGGGGAAGAGATGGCGGGGGGGGGAAGAGATGGCGGGGGGGGGAAGAGATGGCGGGGGGGGGAAGAGATGGCGGGGGGGGGAAGAGATGGCGGGGGGGGGAAGAGATGGCGGGGGGGGGAAGAGATGGCGGGGGGGGGAAGAGATGGCGGGGGGGGGAAGAGATGGCGGGGGGGGGGAAGAGATGGCGGGGGGGGGAAGAGATGGCGGGGGGGGGGAAGAGATGGCGGGGGGGGGAAGAGATGGCGGGGGGGGGAAGAGATGGCGGGGGGGGGAAGAGATGGCGGGGGGGGAAGAGATGGCGGGGGGGGGGAAGAGATGGCGGGGGGGGGAAGAGATGGCGGGGGGGGGAAGAGATGGCGGGGGGGGGGAAGAGATGGCGGGGGGGGGGAAGAGATGGCGGGGGGGGGGAAGAGATGGCGGGGGGGGGGAAGAGATGGCGGGGGGGGGGGAAGAGATGGCGGGGGGGGGGGAAGAGATGGCGGGGGGGGGAAGAGATGGCGGGGGGGGGAAAGAGATGGCGGGGGGGGGAAAGAGATGGCGGGGGGGGGAAGAGATGGCGGGGGGGGGAAGAGATGGCGGGGGGGGGGAAGAGATGGCGGGGGGGGGGAAGAGATGGCGGGGGGGGGGAAGAGATGGCGGGGGGGGGGGAGAGAGAGATGTGGGGGGGGGGGAGAAGAGATTGGGGGGGGGAGAAGAGATGTGGGGGGGGGGAGAGAGAGATGTGGGGGGGGGGGGAGGGAGAGATGTGGGGGGGGAGAGACAGATGTGGGGGGGGAGAGACAGATGTGGGGGGGAGGAGATTGGGGGGGGGGAGAAGAGATTGGGGGGGGGGAGAAGAGATTGGGGGGGGGGAGAAGAGATTGGGGGGGGGAGAAGAGATTGGGGGGGGGAGAAGAGATTGGGGGGGGGGAGAAGAGATTGGGGGGGGGAGAAGAGATTGGGGGGGGGAGAAGAGATTGGGGGGGGGAGAAGAGATTGGGGGGGGGAGAAGAGATTGGGGGGGGGAGAAGAGATTGGGGGGGGGGAGAAGAGATTGGGGGGGGGGAGAAGAGATTGGGGGGGGAGAAGAGATTGGGGGGGGGAGAAGAGATTGGGGGGGGGGGAGAAGAGATGTGGGGGGGGGGGAGAGAGAGATGTGGGGGGGGGGAGAAGAGATTGGGGGGGGAGAAGAGATGTGGGGGGGGAGAAGAGATGTGGGGGGGGAGAAGAGATGTGGGGGGGGGGGGAGAGAGAGATGTCGGGGGGGGGGGAGAGAGAGATGTCGGGGGGGGGAGAGACAGATGTGGGGGGGGAGAGACAGATGTGGGGGGGGAGAGACAGATGTGGGGGGGGGAGAGACAGATGTGGGGGGGGGAGAGACAGATGTGGGGGGGGAGAGACAGATGTGGGGGGGGAGAGACAGATGTGGGGGGGGAGAGACAGATGTGGGGGGGGGGAGAGACAGATGTGGGGGGGGAGAGAGAGATGTGGGGGGGGGGAGAGAGAGATGTGGGGGGGGGGAGAGAGAGATGTGGGGGGGGGGAGAGAGAGATGTGGGGGGGGGGGAGAGAGAGATGTGGGGGGGGGGAGAGAGAGATGTGGGGGGGGGGAGAGAGAGATGTGGGGGGGGGGAGAGAGAGATGTGGGGGGGGGAGAGAGAGATGTGGGGGGGGGAGAGAGAGATGTGGGGGGGGGGGAGAGAGAGATGTGGGGGGGGGGAGAGAGAGATGTGGGGGGGGGGAGAGAGAGATGTGGGGGGGGGGAGAGAGAGATGTGGGGGGGGGGAAGAGAGAGATGTGGGGGGGGGGGAGAGAGAGATGTGGGGGGGGGGGAGAGAGAGATGTGGGGGGGGGGAGAGAGAGATGTGGGGGGGGGGGAGAGAGAGATGTGGGGGGGGGGGGAGAGAGAGATGTGGGGGGGGGGGGGAAGAGAGAGATGTGGGGGGGGGGGGAAGAGAGAGATGTGGGGGGGGGGGGAGAGAGAGATGTGGGGGGGGGGGGAGAGAGAGATGTGGGGGGGGGGGAGAGAGAGATGTGGGGGGGGGGGAGAGAGAGATGTGGGGGGGGGGGAGAGAGAGATGTGGGGGGGGGGAGAGAGAGATGTGGGGGGGGGGGAGGGAGAGATGTGGGGGGGGGGGAGGGAGAGATGTGGGGGGGGGGGGAGAGAGAGATGTGGGGGGGGGGGGAGAGAGAGATGTGGGGGGGGGGGAGAGAGAGATGTGGGGGGGGGGGAGAGAGAGATGTGGGGGGGGGGGGGGGAGAGATGTGGGGGGGGGGGGAGAGAGAGATGTGGGGGGGGGGGAGAGAGAGATGTGGGGGGGGGGGAGAGAGAGATGTGGGGGGGGGAGAGAGAGATGTGGGGGGGGGGGGAGAGAGAGATGTGGGGGGGGGGGGAGAGAGAGATGTGGGGGGGGGGAGAGAGAGAGATGTGGGGGGGGGGGGGAGAGAGAGATGTGGGGGGGGGGGAGAGAGAGATGTGGGGGGGGGGGGAGAGAGAGATGTGGGGGGGGGGGAAGAGAGAGATGTGGGGGGGGGGGAGAGAGAGAGATGTGGGGGGGGGGAGAGAGAGATGTGGGGGGGGGAGAGAGAGATGTGGGGGGGGGGAGAGAGAGATGTGGGGGGGGGGGGGGAGAGAGAGATGTGGGGGGGGGGAGAGATGAGGGGGGGGTGGGGGGGGAGAGATGAGGGGGGGGGGTGGGGGGGGAGAGATGAGGGGTGGGTGGGGGGGGAGAGATGAGGGGGGGGGTGGGGGGGGAGAGATGAGGGGTGGCGGTCTTTGGGTGATGCCTTTTATTTGCCCTCCTCCCTCCAAGCCCCGGCCCCCGGTACCTGGATGAACGCGTTCCCCTGGACGCTTTTGGCGGCCTCGGCCGTCACTCTGATGCCGTTGGCTGAGGCGAACACGGTGGCCTGGTCCCGAAAATGAACGGCCTTGAGCAGGTTCGACAGGTTCCGCGCGTTGTCTAAACTGGCGACTAAAACATACCGATCCGCTCCTACATCAGGCCCGGGTGACTGCGGCATTGCGACGCGAATGAACTAAACTCCAAGCTCGAGGCTTCCCGCGCCGCTAGGCCGCGGCTTCGCGCTTTAATTCCTCCGCAAATTTCCAGGCAAGTTACAGGTTCCGCAGCAAGACTTGCATTTCTATAGCACCTTTCACAATCTCCGTCCCAAAGCGCTTTACAACCAATGAAGTCCTGTTGAAGTATAGTCACTGTTGAAATGTAGGAAAGCCTGCAGTCAAATTCCACACAACAATCTCCCACAACTACAATATCATAAAAGCAAAGTACTGGAAATACTCAGCAAGTCTGGCAGCATCTGGGGAGAGTGAAACAGAGTTAATGTTTCAGGTCAGTGACCCTTCATCAGAATTGACATAATCTTTTATATAGCACCTTTAACATACTAAAACATTTCAAGGTGCTTCACAGGAGCATTTTAAAGCAAAATTTGTAACGAGCCACATAAGGAAATATTAGGTCCAATGGTCAAAAGCTTGGTCAAAGAGGTAGGTTTGAAGGAGCGTCTGAAAAGAGTAGACAAGGTAAAGAGGCGTAGGGAGGGTATTCCTGAGCTTTGGGCCTCAGCAACACATAAGGGGGCAGAGGGCATAGCTGAAGTATTAAATCAGTACTTTGCATCTGTTTTTTCCAAGGAGGAAGATGCTGCCAACATCATAATGAAAGACGAGGTACTTAAGACGAGATAGTTGAGACACTGGATCAGCTAATAATTGATAAAGAGGAGGTTATGGAGTCACAGAGTCATTTATGACATAGAAGGAGGCCATTCAACCCATTGAGTCCATGCCATCTCTCCAGAGACATCCAGTCAATCCCACTCCCCAGCTCTGTAGCCCTGCAAGTCTATTTCCTTCCTGTACCCTCCAGTTTCCTTCTGAAATCATTGATTGCCTCTGCTTCCACCATCCTCGTAAGCAGTGATTTCCACGTCATTACCACTCGCTGCATTAAAAAGTTCTTCTTCACATTCCCCCTGCATTTCTTTGCCAAAATCTTCAATCTGGGTCCCCTAGTCTTTGTACCATCAGTTAATGGTATTATGGACAGGTGGTATGTGATGTGGGTGGTTCCCACGTTTCACCTCCCAACTGACTGCAAATAGTGTTTTGTTAAAAATAGTATGTTGGTCCCTGAGTGGTTTATGGGTCAAATAAATAGACAAAGAACAGGTTTTCTCACAGATTTAAAATTTTTTTTTTATTTAAACAGCAAAACCTAAATTGTTCACAACCTTCACCCACACACACATTCACACACACATGTGTACACAAGAATAGATAGATAGAGAGAAAAAGGGTCAGATGCAATTAAAGTTCAAAGTAATGTAAGAGTTCGTGGTTCACAGAAACCTGTTGAATCTTCTCGGGAGGAACATCTTTTCAAAGGTGCAGGCCTGGATGTTTACAGTTGTGAACTGGCTGAGGTGTTGTAGAGTTTTGGTGGTTAAAACTTCTGTCTAGAAGTGGTGGTCTTTTTTTAATTTCTCTGCTGCAGCAAGTTGAAGTATAGTATCAGCAGCAGGGCTTTTTCGTTAGCTGGACCAATCTTACAGCCTTTGGCTGGAACTGGCTTTCAGTGGGGATAGTGGTGAAAAGTGGAGTAGAGGTAGATGATCAGCCATGATCTGTTTGAACAGCGGAGCAGGCTCGACAGGCCAAATGGCCTACTCTTGCTTCTATTTCCTATATGCGAATGTTCCAGAGGGCTACCTTTATAAGGTAAAAATCCATGACATTTGAGTCTCCGTCAGGTGACACAGGACCCTCTCCCCTGCTGTGACCACACAATAGTCCAGCATACAGAAACCATTTCTACCTTGGAGTCTGGATGGGATCCATTCTGTTACTTCACACCCATAAATATGGGTTTGGGCTGTGGAGTCAGTCTGTCTTTTTGAATCTTTGTTAGTCCCATTCCTATAGGTAGGTGTCATTAACATGCAATAAAAATTTTAAAGAGTTTGGCAGTGCTCAAGGGTATCTATTTCAATGCAAGGACTTTAACAAATAAAGCAAATGGCTGAAGGTACAGATAGCCATGTGGCAGTATGATATCATAGCTATGAACAGAAACATGACTTAAGGAGGGACAGGAATGGCAGCTCAATGTTTTTGGGTTACAGGGTTTTCAGACACAATAGGGAGGGGGATAAGAAAGGAGGGGAGTGGCAATTTTGGTCAAAGAAACTATTACAGCTGTGAGAAAGGATGATGTGTTGGAAGGTTCATCAAAATAAGGCCAAATGGATTGAGCAAAAGGACAAAAAAGGGGCAATCACACAGCTGCAAGTGAACTATAGACCCCTAAAACAGTCAGAGGGAGATAGAAGCGCAGATATGTAGGCAAATCTCAGAGAAGTGCAAGAACAATAGAGCAGTAATAGCTAATTTTAACTGCCCTAATATTAACCTGAGGCACAGTGTGGCTTTCGTGCAGAGAGATCGACTATTGACATGCTGTTCTCCCTTCGTCAGATACAGGAGAAATGCCGTGAACAACAGATGCCCCTCTACATTGCTTTCATTGATCTCACCAAAGCCTTTGACCTCGTCAGCAGACGTGGTCTCTTCAGACTACTAGAAAAGATCGGATGTCCACCAAAGCTACTAAGTATCATCACCTCATTCCATGACAATATGAAAGGCACAATTCAACATGGTGGCTCCTCATCAGAGCCCTTTCCTATCCTGAGCGGTGTGAAACAGGGCTGTGTTCTCGCACCCACACTTTTTGGGATTTTCTTCTCCCTGCTGCTTTCACATGCGTTCAAATCCTCTGAAGAAGGAATTTTCCTCCACACAAGATCAGGGGGCAGGTTGTTCAACCTTGCCCGTCTAAGAGCGAAGTCCAAAGTACGGAAAGTCCTCATCAGAGAACTCCTCTTTGCTGACGATGCTGCTTTAACATCTCACACTGAAGAATGCCTGCAGAGTCTCATCGACAGGTTTGCGTCTGCCTGCAATGAATTTGGTCTAACCATCAGCCTCAAGAAAACGAACATCATGGGGCAGGATGTCAGAAATGCTCCATCCATCAATATTGGCGACCACGCTCTGGAAGTGGTTCAAGAGTTCACCTACCTAGGCTCAACTATCACCAGTAACCTGTCTCTAGATGCAGAAATCAACAAGCGCATGGGTAAGGCTTCCACTGCTATGTCCAGACTGGCCAAGAGAGTGTGGGAAAATGGCGCACTGACACGGAACACAAAAGTCCGAGTGTATCAGGCCTGTGTCCTCAGTACCTTGCTCTACGGCAGCGAGGCCTGGACAACGTATGCCAGCCAAGAGCGACGTCTCAATTCATTCCATCTTCGCTGCCTTCGGAGAATACTTGGCATCAGGTGGCAGGACTATATCTCCAACACAGAAGTCCTTGAAGCGGCCAACACCCCCAGCTTATACACACTACTGAGTCAGCGGCGCTTGAGATGGCTTGGCCATGTGAGCCGCATGGAAGATGGCAGGATCCCCAAAGACACATTGTACAGCGAGCTCGCCACTGGTATCAGACCCACCGGCCGTCCATGTCTCCGTTATAAAGACGTCTGCAAACGCGACATGAAATCGTGTGACATTGATCACAAGTCGTGGGAGTCAGTTGCCAGCGTTCGCCAGAGCTGGCGGGCAGCCATAAAGACAGGGCTAAATTGTGGCGAGTCGAAGAGACTTAGTAGTTGGCAGGAAAAAAGACAGAGGCGCAAGGGGAGAGCCAACTGTGCAACAGCCCCAACAAACAAATTTCTCTGCAGCACCTGTGGAAGAGCCTGTCACTCCAGAATTGGCCTTTATAGCCACTCCAGGCGCTGCTTCACAAACCACTGACCACCTCCAGGCGCGTATCCATTGTCTCTCGAGATAAGGAGGCCCAAAAGAAAGAATATTAACTGGGATAGTTTTAGTGTGAAAGTAATTGAGGGAGCAGAATTCTTGAGGAGAACCTTTTTGCCCAGTATGTAACAAGTCCAACAAGAGAGAGTGCAGTTTTAGACATAGTTTTAGGAAATGAAGATGGGAGGTGGAAGAGGTGGCAGTGGGAGAGCATTTTGGTGGTAGTGGTCATAATTCAGTCAGTTTTAATAATCATGGAAAAGGACAGAGATAGAACAGGAGTTAGAGTTCTCAGTTGGAGCAAAGCCAATTTTACTAAACTGAGGAGTGATTTAGCGAAAGTGGACTGGAAACAGCTACTTGAAGGTAAATGTGGGGACAGATCAAAAGTAAGTTAATCAGCTAACAGACTAACTGTGGAGTTGTGCAGCCAATTTATAAAAAATAACAAGCAGAAGCTAACAGGACAGCTGCAGATAGCTTAATAGTAGCCTATTGTTTAATAATCAGCCTAAGAGTTCAAGGAGGGGGGATGTGAAACTACTGAAATAAAATGCAAATATAAAATGCTAGGACGAATGAACCAATCATGCACTGATAATAGAAGTCTGCAAACCACTCAAACAAGGGTGGGGGATTACTAGTTTTGTTTGAGTATCTATAAGAAAGGCTTGCTGTAGTGAGCACATGGGACAGGACGTCAGAAATGCCCCATCCATCAATATTGGCAACCACACACTGGAAGTGGTTCAAGAGTTCACCTACCTAGGCTCAACTATCACCAGTAACCTGTCTCTCGATGCAGAATTAAACAAGCGCATGGGAAAGGCTTCCTCTGCTATGTCCAGACTGGCCAAGAGAGTGTGGGAAAATGGCGCATTGACACAGAACACAAAAGTCCAAGTGTATCAAGCCTGTGTCCTCAGTACCTTGCTCTACGGCAGCGAGGCCTGGGCAACGTACGTCAGCCAAGAGCGACGTCTCAATTCATTCCATCTTCGCTGCCTCCGGAGAATCCTTGGCATCAGGTGGCAGGACCGTATCTCCAACACAGAAGTCCTCGAGCCGGCCAACATCCCCAGCATATACACCCTACTAAGCCAGCGGCGCCTGAGATGGCTTGGCCATGTGAGCCGCATGGAAGATGGCAGGATCCCCAAAGACACATTGTACAGTGAGCTCGTCACTGGTACCAGACCCACCGGCCGTCCATGTCTCCGCTTTAAAGAGGTCTGCAAATGCGACATGAAGTCCTGTGACATTGATCACAAGTTGTGGGAGTTAGTTGCCAGTGATCGCCAGAGCTGGCGGGCAGCCATAAAGGCGGGGCTAAAGAGTGCCAAGTCGAAGAGACATAGCAGTTGGCAGGAAAAAAGACAGAAGCGCAAGGAGAGAGCCAACTGTGGAACAGCCCCAACAACCAATTTTGTCTGCAGCACCTGTGGAAGAGTCTGTCACTCTAGAATTAGCCTTTATAGCCACTCCAGGCGCTGCTTCACAAACCACTGACCACCTCCAGGCGCTTACATTTTGACTCCCGAGACAAGGAGGCCAAAGAAAAATAAAGTGAGCACATGTTCTTTTGTTCTTTTGCTTGGTCTTTTGTTTTGCTTTTTGTTCCTTTTGTATCCTATGTAACAATCATATACTGCAATAAAGTTTCTAAAAGTTATGGTTGGACTTCGTCACTCTTTGTAACTGATGGGATCCAACAACTTGGCGTAGTCGGCAGGATCGCTGGAGGATAAATACCAAAGCCCTGGATATCGGACCTATATCGGCCCCCAGAGGTAAGGACTCCTCTTTACTTTAAAAAGTCCTCGGCCGTTATCTAGTTTCGGTACCCCACCACGCGATCCCGAACTCTTCTGAGGCTCGAGACCCCCTTTATAGACGTCTAAATCGGCGCTGTTCGATGGTAATACACCAGCCCAGCTGAAAAGCTCTACGGCACCTGTATAAGAAGCCCCACGGCTTGTGACCCTCTCCCCCACACAAAATTAGTACAATGACTGACGAAGGAAACCGACAGTTGTCTACCACCGTAAAAGGTGGGCGGACCCCGCCAGACGTTTCCAAAGATGAAATTCATCAGCAGTTAAAAGGATGTATAGAGCAACAGTTTAATTTGGCTAAAACCTGTACTGAAATTGAACAGAAATACGGTGCCTCCAAGGGACAGTGGTCCCTGGAAGATATAAAGAGAGTTTGGGGAAAAACGACCCGTTTAAAGGATAAAGAACGGATCCAATGGTCTTTAGTCGTAATGGGCCAGATCTGACAGCGTAATGAAATTATCGAACAAGCTCAACTGTGTCAACGTGACCGCGACCTGACTAATGCGAAGGACCAACTGAAGGTGGTTTGCGAACAATTAAGAAAGGAAAAGCTTAAATTAGAAAAACTAGAAACTGAAAAAGCAAGGTTGGAAACCGAAAATAAAGAACTTGAAAAACAATGTCGAGAAGAACAGGCGACCCAACCGAAGGGACCAGGACCGCCCTGCGGACCCCGCTGACCAGGACCGCCCTGCAGACCCCGCCGACCACCAGGACCGCCCTGCGGACCCCGCCGACCACCAGGACCGCCCTGCGGACCCCTGAGACCACAGCGTCTCGCCTGTACCCGAATCTGGAGTCATTACTAAAAGAACTACGAAAAACGCAACAGCATGAAGCCGGTATAGAGGAAGCTGAATCCTCCAGCGAAGAAAGTGATACTGATGATGAGTTTCCTTTTGCGCGGCTCGCCCCCCTTAAACAGAAACGCGTTAAGGTCAAGCAGGAAAAGAAGACTACAGACGATAACGAGGTGATTACGTTTGAGCACAACACTTATTGGATGCATGTCCCGGTGGATCCTGAGAAAATTGATAAATGGTCTGAAGAATTGCCTGACCCGAAAAAGGGGGGTCAGAAGACATGGGAACAGTTGGAATGTCTGAAGGGAATTTACCACCTCCATCCGTGGGACGGGGTACAGATTTTGACTGTGATGGTGTCCGGGCGAGCGGGGCGAAGACTGAACAGAGAGGTCCAAACTGCTTTGGGCGAGGACAAGCAACAACTAGATGCAGGATGGGCAGTGACAACCCTACACGAAGTTGTGGCAACAGGATGTCTGCCCTCGGGGACGTCAGCCCAACAGGCCGAATTACAGGCCCTGTCGGAGGCATGTCGGATAGCAGAGGGAAAGACGGCTAATCACACCACTAAGGTCTTGTGTAAGGATTTCATCCCCAGATGGGAGGTTCCGGTCAGCACTGATTCTGACCAAGGGACTCATTTTACAGGCGCAGTCTGTCAGGAGGTCTGTCGGCTACTGAACATTACCTGGGATTTACACTGTCCTCACCACCCACAATCCTCGGGCCAAGTGGAGCGAATGAACCAGACTCTAAAACAACGATGATCTAAGTATCACCAGGAAGGAATACCATGGCCCCAGGCGCTGCCGATAGTTCTGTGCAGTATTAGGGCGACTCCGAACAGAACTACGGGCCTGAGTCCATTTGAAATAATAACAGGGAGACCCATGTCTCTGCCGGGAACAATTGATTTACAAAAAGCTGATTGTCACCTGATGAGTGACGCTCTACTAGAATATTTTCAGAACCTAACAAATGCTATCAATTCTGCTTCCTCGCAGGTATCGGTAGCTTGGGGTGACCACACCAGAAGGAGGGCATGACATCATCCCGGGAGTCTGGGACTACGTGAAGAAAATACATAAAGAACCATTGGGCGCCAAGTGGGAGGGACCTTTCCAGGTGCTACTGACCACCCAGGCAGCAGTTAAGGTAGAAGGGAAGAAAGCCTGGATACAAGCCTCTCACGTCAAGCGAGCGACCCGTGACTAAACACCGACCTGCTATCAGGACAATTACCATTTGCCAATAGGTTCAGAATTTTTATTATCCTCTTTGCAGGCATTTTAAGTATCTGCTTACTTTTGGCTAACCAAACCTTTCCACTTTGGGGAACTAATCGAGTGTCCAGGGAATTGCACGTTAACACTTTCCTTTACATGTTTTATACCTATGCCAAGGCAGCTAACATCTCTAGCTGTTGGGTATGTGCACACGTGCCCATCCATTCCAGAGGAGGCATTCCGTTACGGCCCATACTTCTTAATACATCCCAGATGGGATGGTGGCTGACAACCCATACGTTGGGACAGGGGGTTTGCGACCCCCCTTCGTATAGGTTCGGGATTCGCCAATACCTGATATCATCCAGGTATAACGATAGCACGCGGGGCTCGTATACACCTTCCTTTAATGACTCGAGTACAGCTCCTTATCTTCCATTGACCAATACCTCAGGAGTGGGACGGCCAATGGGAATAGTGTGCATGTCCCGTAATTTGACTGATGGCTACCCCGTCAGTAATAGCATTTGCAACTATACAGTGTTCATAGACCGCTCCCCCCAGGCGACAACGTCTCCATTTCCCTTTTTAATCACACAGGTCAAAGCCATTGGAATCTCACGTTTCTGCCCAAGGCACTAAATTCGTCCAAATTCACCTCCTACAATGGCACTTACTTTATTTATGGCCACAAGGCCTATCCCTGGTTACTGAAACTTTGGACGGGATCATGTTATTTGGGTTATGTTACACCTTATATCCGTCATTTGACCTCCCTGCCTGTGCCACCTCACTAGCTAAGGGTGAGGTGAGCTATCACGGAAACGGAGAGATTCTTTGCGATCTCCTAGTGCATGAGTTGCAAAAGGTTAGTATGCAGGTACAGCATGTAATTAGGAAAGCTAATAAAATGTTATCATTTATCGCGAAGGGAATTGAATACAAAAGTAGGGAGGTTATACTTCAGCAATACAGGGCATTGGTGAGACCACATCTGGAGTACTGTGTACAGTAATGGTCTCCTTATTTAAGGAAGGATGTAAATGCGTTGGAGACAGTACAGAGAAGGTTTACTAGACTAATACCTGGAATGGGCGGGCTGTCTTATGAGGAAAGATTGGACAGACTAGGCTTGTCTCTGCTGGAGTTTAGAAGAGTAAGAGGTGACTTGATTGAAACATATAAGATCCTGAGGGGTCTTGACAGGATGGATGTGGAAAGGATGTTTCCCCTTGTGGGAGAATCTCGAACTAGGGGTCACTGTTTAAAAATAAGGGGTTGCCCATTTAAGACAGAGATGAGGAGAATTTTTTTCTCTGAGGGTCATGAGTCTTTGGAATTCTCTTCCTCAAAAGGCAGTGGAAACAGAGTCTTTGAATATCCTTAAGGCAGAGGTAGATAGATTCTTAATAAGCAAGGGGGTGGAAGGTTACCGGGGGTAGGTGGAAATGTGAAGTAATCAGTTCAGCTTATTGAACTGATTGATGAACTTATTGAATGACGGAGCAGGCTCGAAAGGCCGAGTGACCTACTCCTGCTCCTAATTTGTATGTTTGTAAGTGGTCTATGTGTATTTTAGCAAGGCTTTTAGTTTTAGTTTAGTTTAGAGATACAGCACTGAAACAGGCCCTTCGGCCCACCGAGTCTGTGCCGACCATCAACCACCCATTTATACTAATCCTACACGAATTCCATATTCCTACCACATCCCCACCTGTCCCTATATTTCCCTACCACCTACCTATACTAGGGGCAATTTATAATGGCCAATTAACCTATCAACCTGCAAGTCTTTTGACAAGGTCCAACATGGCAGACTTGTTAACAAAGTAAAATCCCGTGGGATCCAGGGAAATGCAGCAAAGTGGATACAAAATGGGCTCCATGGCAGGAAACAAAGGGTAATTGTTGACGGGTGTTTTAGCGACTGGAGGGCAGTTTCCAGTAGTGTTCCGCAGGGCTCAGAACACCTCCACTCAGTCGGCAAGCAGGACCCCGAGCTTCCGGCTGCTTGCCATTTCAACACTCCCCCCTGCTCTCATGCTCACATCTCTGTCCTGGGATTGCCGCAATGTTCCAGTGAACATCAACGCAAGCTCGAGGAACAGCATCTCATTTACCGATTAGGCTCGCTACAGCCTGCCGGACTGAACATTGAGTCCAATAATTTCAGAGCATGACGGGCGGGCGCCCCCCCCCCCCCCCCGCCCTCCCATTTTACTTTTATTTTTAGTTTTTTTTTCTTTTTCCTTTTAAACATTTTTTTTCATGTTTATTTTATTTCATCTTAGTTTGTTCAGTTTGCTTACCCACCGTGTTTTTTTCATGTTTGTACTTGCGGCTGTTCAATTTTCAGTCCGTTAACACCCTTTCTGTACTAATGGTTTGTCTTTCAACACACCAAGATCCCTCTGACCCTCTGTACTTCCTAGGGTCTTACCATCCATTGTATATTCCCTTGCCTTATTAGTCCTCCAAAAATGCATCACCTCACACTTCTCAGGATAAAATTCCATTTGCCATGACCCACTGTTTTCTGTCCTTGAGCCAAATGTTTAACCAATTGGACACTGACCCCTACATTCTATGAGCCTCAGTTTTGTTAACTAGCCTTTTATGTGATACTTTATCAAACTCTTTCTTAAGATCCATACAGACAACATCCACCTCATTCCCTTTATCAGCCTTCCCTGTTACTTCAGAGAAAACACTGACACAAATGGGAATGCACGGGTGTCACAGCAATGTAAATGTGTCTTTCACTAAATGTTCCTCACCAGCATGTGTGTCTTTTTCATCAAGAAATGCAATTAAATCAGTCAAGCATGATCTGCCTTTTATAAATCTGTGCTGGTTATCCTTAATTAACTCAAACCTCTCCAAGTGCCTGTTGATCTTTTTTAACCTGATTATTGTTTCGAAAACTTTACCCATCACTGATGTTAAACTAACTGGCCTGTAGACTCATAGAGTCATAGAGTTATACAGCACCGAAACAGGCCCTTCGGCCCATCATGTCCATGCGGGCCATCAAGCACCTATCTATTCTAACCCCACTTTCCAGCACTTGGTCCGTAGCCTTGTATGCTATGGTGTTTCAAGTGCTCATCTAAATACTTCTTAAATGTTGTGAGGATTCCTGCCTCTACCACCTCTTCAGGCAGTGTGTTCCAGATTCCAACCACCCTCTGGGTGGAAAATATTTTCCTCAAATCCCCTCTAAACCTCCTGCCCCTTACCTTAAATCTATGCCCCCTGGTTATTGACTCCTCTGCTAAGGGAAAAAGTTTCTTTCTATCTACCCTATCTATGCCCCTCATAATTTTGTATACCTCACTCAGGTTCCCCCTCAGCCTTCTCTGCTCTAAGGAAAACAACCCTAACCTATCCAGTCTCTCTTCATAGCTGAAATGCTCCAGCCCAGGCAACATCCTGGTGAATCTCCTCTGCACCCTCTCCAGTGCAATCACATCCTTCCTATAGTGTGGTCCCCAGAACTGTACACAGTACTCCAGCTGTGGCCTAACTGGTGTTTTATACAGCTCCATCATAACCTCCCTGCTCTTATATTCTATGCCTTGGCTGATAAAGGCAAGTATTCCATATGCCTTCCTAACCACGTTATCTACCTGTGCTGCTGCCTTCAGTGATCTGTGGACAAGTACACCAAGGTCCTTCTGACTTTCTGTACTTCCTAGGGTCCTACCATCCATTGTATATTCCCTTGCCTTGTTAGCCCTCCCAAAATACATCTCCTCACACTTTTCAGAATTAAATTCCATTTGCCACTGCTCCGCCCATCTTACCAGCCCATCTATATCTCCCTGTAATCTAAGGCTTTCCTCCTCACTATTTACAGCATCACCAATTTTCGTGTCATCTGCAAACTTACTGATCATGCCTCCTATATTCATGTCCAAATCATTAATGTAGTTGAATAAGGGTGTCACATTTGCCACTCTCCAATCAAAGAACAAAGAACAGTACAGCACAGGAACAGGCCATTCGGCCCTCCAAGCCTGCGCTGATCTTGATGCCTGCCGAAACTAACACCTTCTGCACTTCCGGGGCCCATATCCCTCTATTCCCTCCCTATTCATATATTTCTCAAGATGTCTCTTAAACGTCGCTATCGTATCTGCTTCCACCACCTCCCCTGGCAGCAAGTTCCAGGCACTCACCACCCTCTGTGTCAAAAACTTGCCTCGCCCATCCCCTCTAAACTTTGCCCCTCGCACCTTAAACCTATGTCCCCTAGTAACTGACTCTTCCACCCTGGGAAAAAGCTTCTGACTATCCACTCTGTCCATGCCGCTCATAACTTTGTAAACCTCTATCATGTCGCCCCTCCACCTCCGTCGTTCCAGTGAAAACAATCCGAGTTTTTCCAACCTCTCCTCATAGCTAATGCCCTCCAGACCAGGCAACATCCTGGTAAACCTCCTCTGTACCCTCTCCAAAGCCTCCATGTCCTTCTGGTAGTGTGGCGACCAGAATTGCACGCAATATTCTAAGTGTGGCCTAACTAAGGTTCTGTACAGCTGCAACATGACTTGCCAATTTTTATACTCTATGCCCCGACCGATGAAGGCAAGCATGCCGTATGCCTTCTTGACTATGTTATCCACCTGCATTGCCACTTTCAGTGACCTGTGGACCTGTACGCCCAGATCTCTCTGCCTGTCAATACTCCTAAGGGTTCTGTCATTTACTGTATACTTCCCACCTGTATTAGACCTTCCAAAATGCATTACCTCACATTTGTCCGGATTAAACTCCATCTGCCATTTCTCCGCCCAATTCTCCAACCGATCTATATCCTGCTGTATCCTCTGACAATCCTCATCACTATCCGCAACTCCACCAACCTTTGTGTCATCTGCAAACTTACTAATCAGACCAGCTACATTTTCCTCCAAATCATTTATCTATACTACAAACAGCAAAGGTCCCAGCACTGATCCCTGCGGAACACCACTAGTCACATCCCTCCATTCAGAAAAACCCCATCCACTGTTACACTCTGTCTTCTGTGACTGAGCCAGTTCTGTATCCATCTTGCCAGCTCACCTCTGATCCCGTGTGACTTCACCTTTTGCCATGCGGGACCTTGTCAAAGGCTTTACTAAAGTCCATATAGACAACATCCACTGCCCTTCCTTCATCAGTCATCTTCGTCACTTCCTCAAAAAACTCAATCAAATTAGTAAGACACGACCTCCCCTTCACAAAACCATGCTGTCTCTCACTAATAAGTTCGTTTGTTTCCAAATGGGAGTAAATCCTGTCCCGAAGAATCCTCTCTAATAGTTTCCTCTGGCACCTTCCCATATCTAAGGAAGATTGGAAGATCATGACAAGCCCTTCCACTATCTCCATTCCCACTTCCATTAGCAACCTTGGATGCCAGCCATCCAGACTAGGTGACTTATCTACCCTAAACGTAGCCAGCCAAGGCTAGTTTTTAAGTCCCATTTCCATTTACAGGATGATACTGAGAAAGACTGAACAGGCTGTGGCTCTTTTAAAGGATGTTTTTCCTATGTATTTCATTAGAGAGAAGACTCAGTAACTGTTGAGTAAGATTTACATACACTCATGTGGCACTACATGCCACATTTCCGTTATTACCACTACATCATATTCCAATGCTGCTATTTGTGCTTATAGCTCGCAAACCTTATTCACCACACTTTGTGCATTTACACACACGCATTCTAAACTTGTCTTTGCATTCCTCGCAGTCATAGAGTCGTACAGCATAGAAACAGGCCCTTCGGCCCACCATATCCATGCCGACCATAATGCCTATCTATACTAATCCCACCTGCCTGCATTAATTCCATATCTCTCTATGCCTTGCTCATTCAAGTACATGTCCAGATGCCTCTTAAATGTTGCTACTGTTCCTGCCTCCACCACCTCCTCAGGCAGCTCATTCCAGATACCCACTATTCTTTGTGTGAAAAATGTACCCCTTTGATCCCCTTTAAACCTCCTCCCTCTCACCTTAAATCTATGCCCTCTAGTTTTAGTCACCCCTACCATGGAAACAGACTCTGGCTATCGACCCTATCTATGCCTCTCATAATTTTATATACCTCTATCATGTCCCCTCTCAGCCTCCTTCGCTCCAGGGAAAACAGACCCAGCCTATCCAATCTCTCTTTATAACGCAAGCCCTCCAAACCAGGCAACATCCTTGTGAATCTTTTCTGCACCCTCTCGAGCTTAATCACATCTTTCCTGTAGTGCGGCGACCAGAACTGCATACAGTACTCCAAATGCGGCCTAACCAACGTTGTGTACAACTGTAACATGACGTCCCAACTCTTGTACTCAATGCTTCGGCCGATGAAGGCAAGCTTGCCATACGCCTTCTTCACCACCCTGTCTACCTGTCCTTCTCAGTCCATTCCTATCCAATATGGAATTACTCCCTTCTCTGGTACTGTCCAATACTCACATTATGCTCCTTAATCCACTTTTCTACTTCTGTATGCTGGTGCCTAGTCCCTTGTAATTTAGTTTAAACCCTCCCACACCACACCAGTGGACCTCCTTGCGAGGACATTGGTCCTAGTCCTATTGGGGTGCAACCCATCCCTTTTGAATAGATGCCTTCTGTCCCAGAACTGGTCCCAATGCCCCAAGAATCTAAAACCCTCCCTCCTGCACCATGCTTCAAGCCATGCATTGATTCTCCCTATCTTCCAATTTATATTCACGCTAGCAGCAGGCCACTGGGAGTGATCCAGAGATTATTATCTTCGAGGTTCTACTCTAACTTTCTCCTAGTTCCTGAAGATCTCACCATAGGACCTCAGTAGCAGCCCTTGCTAATGTCGTTGGTACCAATGCGTACCACAACTTCTGACTCATAAAAATATAAGAAAGAAATAGGAGCAGGAGCAGGCCATTCAGCCCCTCAAGCCTGCTCCGCCATTTAAGAAGATCATGGATGATCTGACTGTGGGCTGAACTCCATCTTCCTGCCTGCCCCCCTTAACCCTTGACTCCCTTGTAGATCAACAATCTGTCCAGCTCAGCCTTGAATAAATTCAATGACCCAGCCTCCCCTGCTCTCTAGGGGAGAGATTTCCAAAGATTAACTATCCTCTGAGAGAACATATTCCTCCTCATCTCCATCTTACAGGGAAGACCCTTATTTTGAAACTGTGCCCTCTAGTTCTAGATTCCCCAACGGGAAACACCCCCTCAGCGTCCTCATCAGACAACCTCTTCATCCCAAGAATCAGCCTAGTGAACCTTCTTTGAACTGTTTCCAATGCAAGTATATCCCTCCTTAAGTAAGGAGACCAAAACTGTACACAGTACTCTAAACACAGTCTCACCAATACCCTGTACAGTTGTAGCAAGACTTCCCTACTTTTATACTCCATCCCCTTGTAATAAATGCCAACATTTCATTTGCCTTCCTAATTACTTGTTGCACCTGCATGCTAACTTTTTGTGTTTCATGTACAAGGACACTCAGATCCTTCTGTACCGTAGCATTCTGCAGTTTCTCTCTTGTAGATAATATTCTGCTTTTCTATTCTTCCTGCCAAGTTGGACAACCTCATATTTTCCCACGTTATACTCCATCTGCCAAATTTTTGCCCACTCTCTTAACCTATCTATGTCTCCTTGCAGGCACTTTGTGTCCTACTCAAAACTTGCTTTCTACCTATTTTTGTATTGTCTGAAAATTTGGCTATAATACACTCTGTCCTTTCATCCAAGTCATTAATATAGATTGTAAATAGTTGAGGCCCCAGCTCTGAACCCAATGGCACTCCACTAATTACAGTTTGCCAACCTAAAAATGCCACATGAAGCCCAGCTTTCTGTTTCCTGTTAGTTAGCCAGTCCTCTATCCATACTAATATATTACCCCAAACACCATAAGCTGTTATCTCGTGTAGTAACCTTTTAATGTGGCATCTTATTGAATGCCTTTTAGAAATCCAAATACATGAAATCTACAGGTTCCCCTTTATTTACCCAGCTTGTTACATCCTCAAAGAACTCTAATAACTTTGTCAAATATAATGTCCCTTTCATTAAACCATGTTGACTCTGCCTGCTTGCTTGTTCAAATTTCCAATTTAAGCACTCTTATCGCACAGCACTCAATCGAGCAGAACTTTGTGCTCACTCCCTTCGCATTTTTCCAATGACAGGTGTTAGGCTAACTGGCCTATAGTTTCCTGCTTTCTGTTGCACACCCTACCCCCCCCAAAAAAAACTTTCTTGAATTGTGGTGTTACATTTGAGATTTTCCAATCCGTTGGGATCTTTCCAGAATCTAGGGAAATTTGGAAGATTACAACCAATGCATCCACTATCTCTGCAACCATTTCTTCTAAGACCCTAGGATGCAGGCCATCAGGTCCAGAGGACTTGTCAGCCTTTAGTCCCATTAGTTTTCCTAGTACTTTTTCTCTAAGTGAATGTTTTAAGTTCCTCCCTCCCTTTTGCCTCTTGATTTTTTGCTATTCTTGTGATGCTTTTTGTGTCTTCTGCTGTGAAGACAGATACAAAATAGTTGTTAAAAGTCTCTGCCATTTCCTTGTTTCCCATTATTAATTCTGCAGTCTCTTCCGCTGAAGGACCAACACTTACTTTAGCTACTCTCTTCCTTTTTATATGTTTGTAGAAGCTTTTATTGTCTGTTTTTATATTACTTGCTAGTTTACTCTTATACACTAATTTTTCCCTCTCTTATTTTTTTAGTCATCCTCTGCTGGTTTCTAAAATGTTCCCTATGTTCTGGCCTACCATTAATCTAAGCAGCATTTGATACCATTGTTAACTTCCTTAGTTAGCCATACTTCTAATATATTCCTTCTTTCTCAATGGAATCTATCTTTTTTGAGAGTTACGAAATATCTCCTTAAATATCTGCCATGACTTCTCCACTGTCTTACCTTTTAAGTTATTTTCCCAGTCCACTTTTGCCAACTCTGTCTTCAGGCCCTTATAATTGCTTTTATTTAAATTTAGGACATTAGTTTCAAACCCAAACTTTTCACCCTCAAACTGAAAGTGAAATTCTATCATGTTATGATCACTCTTACCTGGAGGATCCTTTATTGTGAGATCATTTATTAATCCTGTCTTATTACGTATTATCAGATCTAAAATAGCCTGGTCCTGGGTTGGCTCCAGAGCATATGGGACTGAAATTTAACAATGGCGGTCTGCCCACGCGGGCTGCACATCACAGTGCCACTGCGATATTAAATGCGACGGCTCATTTAAATAGCTGGGGTGAAGCACCCATCCGGATGGCGTGGAAGAGTGGGATGTCCGTCCCGGCAATGCCTTTGCACAGGCGCTGATGCCATTTTTAAAGGGCTTTGGGCCCTACTTTTCAATTTAAATATTGTTATAGCCAAGGCGGGAGTAATTCAGTCCCACTACTCCACAGGTCACAACATATTAGTAAAGTTTCCCACCTACCGTAAATTAGCCAAATTAATCATTTTATTTATCTCCCAGAATAAAGCACACCAAACCAGGTTTCTTTAAACAACAACAAAATTATCTGTTTATTAATAAACCATGTTTTAAACAATAATGAGATAAATCTATATGTATGAAAAGATTTTATAACTCCTTATTCTTTCTAACCCTCATGCACACACATATACATTCAAAACAAATGGGGAAAACGGATGTATTGATTTTACAACGGTGTCTTAGGAATAATAAAATAACTGGGTAACTTCTGGTCGGATATTTCAGGATCAGTGAGGGGTCCCAGAGTCGAATGGTCGGATGCCACTCGCAGTTTCTCCAGGTGAGATTGATGAACAGTCTGTGATGGGTAGACATTCAAAGCAATTTGGCTGCAGCAGGTGCCACACAGAAAAAAGAGTGTAGCAACAGGTCTATTTGGATTTTTAAGTAGCAGTCTAATAGTAGAAACTTCCTTGAGATTCAAAGATCTCCCAAAAATACAAAAGGCAACAGGAATCACTCTTGAGGAAGGGATTCATGAGACTGGAGGCAGTAGAAATCCATTACCTTTAAATTGCAGGGGCTTTCTCTCTGCAAAGCAGTGTTCCTTCCCAGAGTGTAGCAACTCCTCTTTCCCTGGGTCTTTTCTCCAGGCAGGCCACAGTCACACCTCAAATGTAGGGGAATTCTTTCTGAGAGATACAAAGCTTCTGTTGCAGAGAGAGTAGGTCTTTTCTCTGGTCTATCAGCAAACCACAGCCACGCGTCACTGCAAGCTCCCTGGTCTCTTTCACACTGCCAAAATGAAACGGCATCTCTCCAACAACCAAGTTATAAGACAGTCATAAATCTTCCTAGTTGCTTGGATACAAGTTTTACAGCCTGCACACTTCGAACACCAAGTGTCAGCATTCAGTGTTCACAGAAAATCTCCTATTCCCACCTCTTAGTTTTAAAAAAACTCTTGTGACAATATTTAAAGATATAGTGGTTTTAACGAGTTAAATAAATTGATCCTGACCCTCTCCAACACCCCCCCAACCAATAACCATAGAATTAATTACCTGCCCTCTCCCACCCAAAACACTTAACCTTGTTCACCTGACTCCCTGCAAAGTTCATCAATCCCAAACGGGGACCCAAAAACACGGGAGTGCTGGCCACCAGCATCAATATCGCACTGGGACGGACGATGGCAGCGAGTAGGTAATTTATTCATTAACTTACATTAATTTACAATTTTAAATTTGGCTCCTATCGCCAAGTGGCAGGGGGACCGCCATGAGGCCTCGCCACCACCGGCAATATCAGGCCGGGTCTTCCCAGAATTGAGACCCGTGGCAGGTCTCTGCTGGAGACATTTTCCGCTAACTAGCTGGAGGAGGTGACTCCACAAAAATCCCCATCCTCAATGATGAGGGAGCCCAGCACATCAGTGTGAAAGAAAAGGCTGAAGCATTTGCAACAATCTTCAGCCAGAATTTCCGAGTGGATGATTCATTTCAGCCTCCTCCTGAAGTTCCCAGCATTACAGATGCCAGACTTCAGCCAATTCGAATCACTCCGCGTGATATCAAGAAACGACTGAAGGCACTGGTGTTACGACCGACCGCTCCTGACAAAGCCCCCAATCAAAATATACTATTCTGATTGTGGTGGGAGAAATGCACTGATAATTCAATCTCGTCGCTCCACAGATCGGCTAATATATCATTTAAAACTTTCCAAATGAAAGAAAGACCCACCAAATTGTACCATCTATTAACCCCCGAATGAGGCTAACCAAATCAGGTGTCTTTAAATCAACAAATTAACTCTTTAATTAGAAGAACTAAATTCTTAAACACTATGAACATTTAGAAATAGAAAAATTAGAGTCCTTGCAAATTTACAGTCCAATGTTGTTTGAAGTCCAGCGAATTTCAACAATTAACGACTTGCAAACACTTTCAACAGAATCAATCTGACTATAGAGTTTTTGAGGGATAAAAGATTGTCACAGTCTAATGTCCCTTTCTTCAATTTAAATGACCTGAAATCTCTGTTTTATTTATTTTTTATTTTTTTTATTTAGAGATACAGCACTGAAACAGGCCCTTTGGCCCACCGAGTCTGTGCCGACCATCAACCACCCATTTATACTAATCCCACATTAATCCCACATTCCTACCATATCCCCACCTTCTCTTAATTCCCCTACCACCTACCTAAACTTGGCTTGAATTTTTTAGAATTTCTTTTTTAGAACTTTAGAATTTTTTAGAATTTTTTTTAGAACTTTAGAATTTCATGAGATAATAATTAAAACAAACTAAAAATCCTATTTCCTTCAGTTTAAATGGTTGAGAGCTCTTTTTCAGTGCTGACCACAGCTGTTTCTGTGTCTGTGTCTGTGTGTTCAAACTGTCTTACTAACTGCCAGTTCAAACTGAATTGAAACAAATGTATCGCATCAGGCTCACTCCCAGTGGCTGTTTCCATGGTATCGAGAATGCACCCTTTGAATCTCAGTCTCCAAATGGCTGTTTCTAAAGCAACCAAAATGCACCTTCCTATAACCCAATGGTCAGTGTATCTTAATATATCCTTATAATCCTGGAGGACATAGGCCTCAAAATGTTGGAGAGCTAGTAAGAGTCCTAATGTTTCTTTTTCCACAGTGGAATATTTTTTCTGATGACAATTTAGTTTTCTCTATGCCTGATTCGTCATTTTGCATTAGGACTACACCAACCCACAGGTCACTAGCATCGATCACTAATTTAAAGGGTTTAGTGAAATTTGGAGCAGCCAACACTGGTTCATTAATTAGGATTGCCTTTAGCTTTTTAAAAGCTGCCTGGTATTCATCTGACCGTATCACTTTATTTTTCTTTTTTTGTAGCAAGTTGGTTAACGGAACAGCCACAGTACTAAGGTTTCGTACAAATTTCTGATAAAGCCTGCACAGTGGTGTAGTGGTTAGCACTGCAACCTCACAGCTCCAGTGACCTGGGTTTGGTTCTGGGTACTGCCTGTGCGGAGTTTGCAAGTTCTCCCTGTGAGCGTGTTGGTTTCTGCCGGGTTTTCTGGTTTCCTCCCACAGCCAAAGGCTTGCAGATTGATAGATAAATTGGCCATTGTAAATTGCCCCTAGTGTAGGTAGGAGAATTGTGGGGATGTGAGAGGGGAAATGGGATTAGTGTAAATGGGCAGTTGCTGGTCGGCACAGACTCAGTGGGCCGAAGGGCCTGTTTCAGTGCTGTATGACTCTATCCCTAAAAATCTCATTATTTTCCATTTATATTTAAGGATAGGGAACTCCATTAAAGCTTGCACCTTTGCCATTTTTGGTAATATCTGACCTTGCCTATATGTCCAAGGTAACTTACTCTTGCCTTTCCAATTTCACTTTTCCCCAAATTTACCACTCAGTCTGCAGCTCATAACTTTTTAAACAAAAGTTTTAATTGGTTTAAGTGTTCTTGCCAAGTATAACTATATATTAGTACATCATCGAGATATACTATACAGTTGGGAACACTGGCTACCATCTGATTCATTCATCTTTGAAAAGTTGCTGGGGCATTTTTTAGCCCAAATGGCATCACCCGGCACTGATAAAGACCATCAGGTATTACAAAAGCTGATATCTCTTTGGCTTGAGGAGTCAAAGGAACTTGCCAGCATCCCTTTAACAAGTCGATCTTGGTAAGAAATGTAGCACTGCCTACTCTGTCGATGCAGTCTTCTAAATGTGGAATTGGGTAGGAGTCTGCCTTTGTTACAGCATTAACTTTCCTATAATCTATACAAAATCAGGTTGACCTGTCAGGTTTAGGTACTAGAACTACTGGCAAACTCCAGCTACTCTGACTAGGTTCAATCAAATTGTTTTCCAGCATATACTGGATCTCTGCTTCCACTTGGGTCTGTTTGTCAGGACTCAAGTGGTGAGGATGTTGTTTTAAAGGAACGGTGCCCTCTATATCCACATCATGTGTGGCTAAGGTTGTATATCCCGGCTTATCCCTACAAACTCTTATAAACGTTGTGAAAAGCCTGGTTAGGTCTTCTCGCTGTTTTGCCTCTGTGTAAAAGCATGTTGTCTAATTTTCCTAGCCAATCTGTGTTTGCTAATCTGACAGTTGGAGGTTCAATCTGAGAATTTCCTAGGCCTAATTCTGCCTCATCCTCACTATCCTTTTCCTTCTCCACAGTCCCCATTACCTGACATACCTGTACTGGCTTATCCTCCTCCCTGCAGTAATATTGCTTTAACATATTGTTGTGGCACAACCAGTTCTTCTTCTGGCGATCAGGGGTGTCAATCAAGTAATCTATCTTACCCACTCTTTTGATCACTCTATATGGGCCACTGAACCGTGCTTTTAATGGTTCACCCTGTAACAGTAACAATACCAATACCTCATCCCCTGGTTGAAAATCACAGGCTTTTGCATTCTTGTCTGCCCATCTTTTCATGTTGGCTTGGGATGCTTTAAGGTGTTCCTGAGCCATGCCGCAAGCTTTTGTGAACCTTTCCCGGAACACAGATACATAGTCTAGTATCGAGGATTCATTCTTTTGTTCCAAGAATCTGTCCTTTATAAGTTTTAGAGGACATCTTACTTCATGCCCATAAACCAATTCAAAAGACTGAAGCCTGCAGACTCATTCGGTGAGTCTCTGGTGGCAAATAAAAGAAAGTCTAGTCCTTTATCCCAGTCATGTGGATATTCATGACAGTGTGTTCTAATCATTGTTTTGACAGTTTGGTGGTATCTCTCTAAAGCTCCCTGTGACTATGGGTGTTGTGCTGAAGATTTCAACTGTCTAATCCCCAAATTGCCCATGACTTATTGAATATCTTAGACATGAAATTAGAACTTTGATCTGATTGAACTTCAAGTGGTAACCCATATCTCGTAAAGAATTGGATTAACTTTTCCACCATTACTCTAGTAGTAATTGTCCTCAAAGGAACGGCCTCTGGAAATCGAGTAGCCATATCCATGATAGTAAGTATGTATTGATGTCCCACTTTTGTTTTTGGCAAGGGTCCTACACAGTCTACCAATACCCTGCTAAATGGTTCCTGAATCACTGGTATGGGAATTAGTGGTGCCGGTTTTATGGTAGGTTGTGGTTTTCCCACCATTTGACAGGTATGGCATGTCCTACAAAATTGTCTCAAATCCTTTGGAAGATCTGGCCAGTAATAATGTTGCTTATGTGTGATTTGGTCTTCCAAATTCCCCTATGTCCTGCAAAAGGAATATCGTGTGCTAACCTTAATAATCCTTGGTGATATTTAGCTGGTACCACTACCTGTTCAACAACTGTTCAGTCTTCGTCGGCAGGTCTATGAGGCGGTCTCCATTTCCTCCTCAAAACCCCATTTGCCATATAATAGCCTTCCAGAACTCCTTTCATCTCAGCTTCTGACAGAGCTGTCTGTGCTATTTGGTAAATCTCTGGATCAGCTTGCTGTGCTGCAATGATAGATGATCTGTTAAAGTGGGAACATAAGCGAGACGAAACAGGTTACTGAGTTGGATGATCAGCCATGATCATAATGAATGGCGGAGCAGGTTTGAAGGGCCGAATGGCCTACTCCTGCTCCTATTTTCTATGTTTCTAAACATCTCATTTGGATTATCTAAATCCCCAAATAAGCTTTCAGATGCCTGCTTATCTGTTCGTGGTGCCCCTTTTACCTCCGACAATGGCTCCTGTTTAGCCATTGCTCAGGTAACTACACATGCAAGAAATATTCCTGGAACTTGCTCCTGTAATTGCTCTGTTTCCTTAATTTCACATGGTTCCTCTGTAACTATAGGAGAAACTGATATTTTTGATCCAGCCAAATTGTTTCCTAGGAGTAGGTCAATTCCCTTTACTGGTAAACTGTGGACAACACCTACAAGTTACTATCCAAGATATAAAATCACTCTCCAGGCATACTTTATACAAAGGTTACGAGTATACATACCCCGCCAATTCCATTTACTAAAACTTTAGCGTTCAAGTCGCTCTCTGTTGGAAACCTCATATCTTTCCCCAACAAGAGCGTTTGGGTTGCTCCTGTATCCTTGAGTATAATGATAGGTTTTCCTGCCTCACTTACAGGATACGGAGTTACTCTCCCCTTTGACAAAAAATCATTATAACTCTCAGGTATTTTATTCTTAACCTCTACACTCCTCTTAGTTTTAGTATCTGGTTTCACATTCACAGCTGCCATTAAAGCTATAGCCTGGTCTGCTTTACTCTCAGTCAGAGTCTTTTCCTCTGCACTAACTTTGCGTACCCCAACAAGTCCTATGGGTTTCCTCGCAATTTCCAGCACTCTCAACGAAGATGACCCGTTTTGTTGCAATGATAACATTTAGGCTTGCGAACCTCACTTCTACCCTCAGCACCTTCCTATCTGACCTGAGGAGGTGATCCTGGGGCATTCCCAGCTTCTTGTTCCCGGCTACTTGCCTTCCTTTCAGTCTCCCACTTTCTATCCTTCTCGGGTTTATGGGGGTGACGGACAAAATAGGTTGGCTTATTCACAAGCTCAAAATCATCAGCAATCTCTGCTGCTTTCCTAGCTTTCAAAACTTTCAGGTTATCTATATGATTTCTCACTACTGAAGGAATGGAGTTTTTAAACTCTTCTAAGAGAATCAATTCTCGAAGGTTCTCATATGTGATTTCTATCTTTAATGTCTGTATCCAACAGTCAAAATTCATTTGCTTCACCCTCTCAAATTCTAAATATGTTTGGCCAGCCAATCTCCGTAAGTTCCTAAACTTCTGACAGTAAGTTTCAGGGACTAACTGATACGCAGAGAGAATAGCCTTTTTTGCCATCTCATAATCTGCAGAAGCCTCTTCAGGAAGCATGGTATAAACTTCATGAGCTCTGCCTACCAGCCTGCCCTGCATGAGCAATGTCCAGCTTTCTTTTGGCCATTTCATCTGTTTGGCTATTTTTAAAAAGATATGAAAAATACCTCTACGTCCCTTTCCTCAAACTTCGGAAGAGCCTGCATAAATCTAAACAACTTTTCGCTGGATCCTGATCTAAATTCAGATTCTTCCTGACCCAAATTTTACCTGGATTTAAGATTGCCCCTTTGTCGTGGTTCCATCTCTTTTAACCTAAATTCCCTCGCTTCTCTTTCACTCTCTCTCTCTTTCTCCCTTTCCTCCAATTCAAGTTTTCTTATTGCTATTGCTTTTTCTTTTTCCCTTTCCTCTTTTTCCAATTCAAGTTTTCTTAATTCTTTTTCTGCCTCAAATTTTTTTGTTTCTTTTTCCTGCTGAAGCTCCAGTTTTTTCATTTCGAACTGAATCTGAGCTAAATCCACTGCATCATAGAGTCATAGAGTTATACAGCACAGAAACAGGCCCTTTGGCCCATCATGTCCGTGCCAACAATCAAGCACCTATTCATTCTAATCCCATTTTCCTGCACTTGGCCCATAGCCTTGTATGCTATGGCATTTCAAGTGCTCATCTAAATCCACTGGGGCGGCACAGTGGTTATCACTACAACCTCACAGCTCCAGCGACCCAGGTTCAGTTCTGGGTACTGCCTGTGCGGAGTTTGCATGTTCCCCCTGTGACTGCGTGGGTTTCCGCTGGGTGCTCTGGTTTCCTCCCACAGCCAAAGACTTGCAGGTTGATAGGTAAATTGGCCATTGTAAATTGCCCCAAGTGTGGGTAGGTGGTAGGAGAATTGTGGGGATGTGGTAGGGCATATAGGATTATTATAGGATTAGTATAAATGGGTGGTTGATGGTCAGCACAGACTTCTTGGGCCGAAGAGCCTGTATCACTCTATGACTCTATAAATGTTGTGAGGGTTCCTGCCTCTACCACCTCAAATTCCAACCACCCTCCGGGTGAAAAACTTTTCCTCAAATCCCCTCTAAACCTCCTTCCCTTTACCTTAAATCTATGCCCCCGGTTATTGACCCCTCCGCTAAAGGAAAAAGTCTCTTCCTATCTAACCTATCAATGCCCCTCATAATTTTGTATACCTCAATCATGTCCCCCCTCAGCCTTCTCTGCTCGAAGGAAAACAACCCCAGCCTTTTCAGTCTCTCTTCATAGCTGAAATGCTCCAGCACAGGCAACATCCTGGTGAATCTCCTCTGCACCCTCTCCAGTGCAATCACATCCTTCCTATAGTGTGGACCAGAACTGTACACAGTACTCCAACTGTGGCCTAACTAGTGTTTTATACAGCTCCAGCGACCCAGGTTCAATTCTGGGTCTTGCCTGTGTGGAGTTTGCAAGTTCTCCCTGTGTCTGCGTGGGTTTCCTCCGGGTGCTCCGGTTTCCTCCCACAGCCAAAAGACTTGCAGGTTGAGAGGTAAATTGGCCATTATAAATTGCCCCTAGTATAGGTAGGTGGTAGGGGAATATAGGGACAGGTGAGGATGTGGTAGAAATATGGATTTAGTGTAGGATTAGTATAAATGGGTGGTTAATGGTCGGCACAGACTCGGTGGGCCGAAGGGCCTGTTTCAGTGCTGTATCTCTAAATCTAAATCTAAAAATCTAAAAACCTCCCTGCTCTTATATCCTATGCCTCAGCTGATAAAGGCAAGTATCCCATATGCCTTCCTAACCACCTTATCTACCTGTGCTGCTGCCTTCAGTGATCTATGGACAAATACACCAAGATCCCTCTCACCTTCTGTATTTCCTAGGGTCCTACCATCCATTGTATATTCCCTTGCCTTGTTAGTCCTCCCAAAATGCATCACCTCACACTTCTCAGGATTAAATTCGATTTGCCACTGCTCCGCCCATCTTACCAGCCCATCTATATCCTGTAATCTAAGGATTTCCTCCTCACTATTTACGACACCACCAATTTTCATATCATCAGCGAACTTACTTATCATACCTCCTATATTCACGTCTAAATCATTAATGTACACTACAAACAGCAAGGGTCCCAGCACCAATCCCTGTGGTACACCACTGGTCACAGGCGTCCACTCGCAAAAACTCTCGGACCTACTACTTTCATGTCTTTCGTATTTACTTTCTTGTTCCTGGTATTGCCCCTCATCTGTATTATCACCATCTTCTTGATTAAGTTCTCAGTCATAGAGAGATACAGCACCGAAACAGGCCCTTCAGCCCAACGAGTCCATGCTTCTTCTACTAATTCCAGATGTTTGGCTATTATTTCAATTATCTCTGCTTTTTTGGCACCTGATTTCAATTCCAACCCCAATTTTGCTGCCAATTCTTTTAATTTGTTCTTAGTTAAAGTTATCAAGTCACTCAGGGAGACATTCTGCTTTCTCAAAAACTCTGCTACAACCACTAATGCCATAACAATGGTATAGATTGTACCTTATTATACAAGAGACCTGGTTCTTTTAATTTCTTTGTAATTGGTGTCAGATTTAGATCCCAACAATCAAGTTTCCAATTGATAAGATCCCAGACTTGAGAGCAATTAATCTGATGCCAGTTGCAGGACCCCAATTTAAATGTTATCCTAGAGACGAGTAATTACTACGATTCCAAATGTGAGCCCTCCAAATTAGTCTGATTCTGATCCCAGACGCAAGCCACCAAATTAAATACGATTCCACTGCGAGTGAGCCCCCAATTAATATGTGATTCAAATCTTGAGTGAGCCCCCAATTAATATGTGATTCAAATCTTGAGTGAGCCCCCAATTAATATGTGATTCAAATCTTGAGTGAGCCCCCAATTAATATGTGATTGAAATCTTGAGTGAGCCCCCAATTAATATGTGATTCAAGTCGCTGACGAGCCCCCAATAAATATGTTACAACTGACCGCTCCTGACAAAGCCCCAATCAAAATATACAATTCTGATTGTGGTGGGATAAACGCAATGTTGATTCAATCCCGTTGTTCCACAGATCGGCTAACATATCATTTAAAAACTTTCCAAATTAAAGACCCACCAAACTGTACCATCTATTAACCCCCGAATGAGGCTAACCAAACCAGGTGTCTTTAAATTAACAAATTAACTCTTTAATTAGAAGAACTAACTTCTTAAACACTACGAACATTTAAAAATAGAAAAATTAGAGTCCTTGCAAATTTACAGTCCAATGTTGTTCGAAGTCCAGCGAATTTCAACAATTAACGACTTGCAAACACTTTCAACAGAATCAATCTGACTTTAGAGTTTTTGAGGGATAAAAGATTGTTACAGTCTAACTTCCCTTTCTTCAATTTAAATTACCAGAGATCTCTGTCTTGGCTTGAATTTTTAGAATTTCATGAGATAATAATTAAAACAAACTAAAAATCCTATTTCCTTCAGTTTAAATGAGAGCGAGCTCTTTTTCAGTGCTGACACCACAGCTGTTTCTGTGTCTGTGTGTTCAAACTGTCTTACTAACTGCCAGTTCAAACTGAATTGTAACAAATGTATCGCATCAGGCTCACTCCCAGTGGCTGTTTCCATGGTATTGAGAATGCACCCTTTGAATCGCATCTCCAAATGGCTGTTTCTAAGGCAACAAAAATGCACCTTCTCATAACTCCTAAGGCTTGCCGGCTCTGAAAGCAATATTGATCCCTTGCAAGCCTTAAAGGCAAACCGCATATTCTGAAAAAAAAACTACAGGACCGTAACACTGGATACCGCAAAGGCTATGGGCCCTGACAACATTCCGGCAATACTACTAAAGACCTGTGCTCCAGAACTTGTTGTGCTCCTAGCCAGTTCCAGTACAGCTACAACACTGGCATCTACCCGGCAATGTGGAAAATTTCCCAGGTATGTCCTGTATACAAAAAGCAGGACAGGTCCAACCCGGCCAATTACCACCCCATCTGTCCACTTTTGATTATCAGTCAGTTCGATTAGGCTGGCACAGTGGCGCAGTGACTAGCACCAAAGCCTCACAGCTCCAGCGACCTGGGTTCGATTAGGGTACTGTCTGTGTGGAGTTTGCAAGTTCTCCCTGTGATCGCGTGGGTTTCCGCCGGGTGCTCCGGTTTCCTCCCACAGCCAAAGACTTGCAAGTTGATAGGTAAATTGGCCATTGTAAATTGTCCCTAGCATAGGTAGGTGGTAGGAGAATTGTGGAGATGTGGTAGGGAATATGGGATAAATGTAGGATTAGTTATAAAATGGGTGGTTGATGGTCGGCACAGACTCGGTGGGCCGAAGGGCCTGTTTCAGTGCTGTATCTCTAAATTTTAAAAAATAAATAAAGGGATGGAAGGTGTCATCGACAGTACTATCAAGTGGCACTTGCTTAGCAATCACCTGCTCACTGACGCTCAACGTGGTTCAAACATGAACTCAAGAGGTGAGGTGACAGTGACTGCCCTGACATCAAGCAGCCCCAAGTAAAACTGGAGTCAATGGGAATTGGGGGGACATTCTCTGCTGGTTGGAGTCGTACCTAGTACAAAGGAAGATGGTTGTGGTTGTTGAAGGTCAATCATCTCAGCTGCAGGAGTTCCTCAGGGTAGTGTCTTAGACCCAACCATCTTCAGCTGCTTTATCAATGACCTTCCTTCAATCATAAGGTCAGAAGTGGGGATGTTCGCTGATGATTGCACGATGTTCAGCACCATTTACGACTCCTCAGATACTGAAGCAGTCTGTGTAGAAATGCAGCAAGACCTGGGCAATATCCAGCCTTGGGCTGAAAGTAACATTTGTGCCACATAAGTGCCAGGCATTGACCATCTCCAACAAGAGGGAATCTAATCATCTCCCCTTGACAGTCAATGGCATTACCATCGCTGAATTCCCCCACTATCAACATCCTGGGGGTTACCATTGACCAGAAACTGAACTGGAGTAGCCATATAAATACCGTGGCTACAAGAGCAGGTCAGAGGCTAGGAATCCTGCGGCGAGTAACTCACCTCCTGACTCCCCAAAGCCTGTCCACCATCTACAAAGTACAAGTCAGGAGTGTGATGGAATACTCTCCACTTGCCTGGATGGGTGCAGCTCCAACAACACTCAAGAAGCTTGAAACCATCCAGGATAACGCAGCCCACTTGTTTGGCACTCCCTATACCACCAACACACAGTGGCAGCAGTGTGTACCATCTACAAGATGCACTGCAGTAATGCACCAAGGCTCCTTAGACAACACCTTCCAAGCCCATGACCTCTACCAGCTAGAAGAACAAAGGCAGCAGATGCATGGGAACAACACCTGCAAGTTCCCCTCCAAGTCACACATCATCCTGACTTGGAACTATATTGCCGTTCCTTCATTGTTGCTGTGCCAAAATCCTGGAACTCCCTTCCTAACAGAACTGTGGGTGTACTTACCCTACATGGACTGCAGCGGTTCAAGAAGGCAGCTCACCACCACCTTCTCAAGGGCAATTAGGGATGGACAATAAATGCTGGTATAGCCAGCGATGCCCGCATCCCGTGAATGAACAAAAAAAAAATTACCCTATGACAATTTGCTCGTGGCTTAGGTAGTAATCCAGAGATTACAACCTTTGAGGTCCTGCTTTTTAATCTGCTACCTAGCTCCCTAAATTCTTGTTGCAGGACCTCCTCCCTCTTTTTACCTATGTCGTTGGTACCAATGTGCACCACAACCTCTGACTGTTCACCCTCCCCCTTCAGGGTGTCCTGCAGCCGCTCCATAACATCCTTGACCCTAGCACCAGGGAGGCAACATACTATCCTAGAGTCACGTTTGCGGCCACCTCGCTAAACGTGCTATCCATGACGTCCTCAGCATCGCTGATGCTCCACAGTGAATCCACCCGCAGCTCCAGCTCCATAATGCGGGTAGTCAGTAGCTGCAGATGGATACACTTCCTGCACACGTGGTCGTCAGGGACACTGGAAGCATCCTTGATTTCCCACATAGCGCAGGAGGAGCAGATCACGGGTGCAAGCTCTCTTGCCATGACTTACCTTTGGATTAATTAGTTACTCACTTTAAAAAAAATACTTATTACACTAGGGGCCTTGTTCTACTCCAATGACCATTCAGTAATGTGGTGACCAGTACTCCAGTTGTGGCCTAACCAGCATTTTATACAGCATTACATCCCTGCTTTTGTATTCTATACCTCGGCCAATAAAGGAAAGCATTCCATATGCCTTCTTCACCACTCTATCTACCTATCCTGCCACCTTCAGGGACCTGTGGACATGCACACTCAGGTATCTCACTTCTTCTACCCCTCTCAATATCCTCCCGTTTATTGTGTATTCCCTTGCTTTATTTGCCCTCCCCAAATGCATTCCCTCACACTTCGCTGGATTGAATTCCATTTGTCACTTTTCCTCCCATTCGACCAAACCACTGATATCATTCTGGAGTCTACAGCTATCCTCTTCACTATTAACTACACGGCCAATTTTTGTGTTATCAGCAAATTTCCCAATCATGCCTCCCACATTTAAGTCCAAGTAAATATACCACAAATAGCAAGTGACCGAACATTGAGCCCTGAGGAACGCCATTGGAAACCGCTTTCCATTCACAAAAACATCCGTTGACCACTACCCTTTGTTTCCTGTCCCTGAGCCAATTCTGGATCCAACCTGCCACCTTCCCCTGTTATCCCGTGGGCTTTCATTTTACTGACCAGTCTGCCATGTGGGATTTTGTCAAATGCCTTACTAAAATCCATGTAGACCACATCCACTGCACTACCCTCATCAATCCTTCTTGTTACTTCCTCAAAAAACTCAATTAAGTTAGTAAGACATGACCTTCCCTTAACAAATCCATGCTGACTATCCCTGATTAATCCGTGCCTTTCTAAGTGGCAGTTTATCCTGTCCCTCAGAATAGTTTCTAACAATTTACCCACCACCGAGGTCAGACTGACCAGCCTATAATTATTTGGCCTATCCCTTGCACTCTTTTTAAACAATGGTACAATGTTCACAGACCTCCAATCCTCTGGCACCTCACTGTATCTAATGAGGATTTGCACATCCGCTATTTCCTGCCTGGCTTCCTTTAACAACCTGGGATGCAATTCATCTGGCCCTGGTGATTTATCCACTTTTAAGGATGTCAGACTCTCTAGTACTTCCTCGCTCATTATGCTTATCGTGTCCAATATTTCACACTCCTCCTCTTTAACTACAATGTCTCCATCATTCCTCTCCTTTGTGAAGACAGACAAAAAAACTCATTAAGAACCCTGCCCACATCTCCTGCATCCATAAGTTCCCTTGTACATCTCTGATAGGTCCTACCCTTTCCTTAGTTATCCTCTTGCTCTTAATGTACTGATTAAACATCTTTGGGTTTTCCTTGATTTTATCTGCCAATAATTTTTCATGTCCTCTCTTTGCTTTTCTAATTTCCTTTTTTACTTCACCCCTGCACTTTCTACACTACTCTAGGCTTTCTAAAGTATTAACATATTTGTGATCGTCATAAGCTTTCTTTATCTGCTTTAACTTATCCTGGAAGCTTCTAGATAACCAGGGGGCTCTAGATTTGACCGTACCACCCTTTGTCTTTGTGGGGGCGTGTCTACACTGTGCCTGCAGTATCTCGCTTTTGAATGCCTCCCACTGGTTTGCCACTGATTTTCCTTCAAGTAGCTGTATCCAGTCCACTTTCACCAGATCACCTCTCAGCTTCGTAAAATTTGCCTTCCCCCAATTTAGAACTTTTACTCCTGTTTTATCTTTGTCTTTTTCCATGATTGTGCTAAAACTGTATTATGTATTACTGTATTATGGTCACTATCTCCAAAATGGTCACCCTCTGCTACGTCATCCACTTGCCCAGCTTCATTACCGAAGACTAAATCTAGAATTGCGCCCCATTTCGTTGGGCTTGTTACGTGCTGGCTAAATACGTTCTCTTGAATGCAGTTCAAGGATTTTGTCTCCTCTGTGCCTTTCACACTGTTTGTATCCCAGTTGATATTGGGGTAGTTGAAATCCCCAACTATTATTGCCCTATAGTGTTTGCACTCAGAAATGTGCCTACGTATTTGTTCCTCTATCTCCCTCTCACTATTTGGGGGTCTATAGTACACTCCTAGTAGTGTGGCTGCCTCTTTTTTATTTCTGAGCTCCACCCATATGGCCTCATTTGATGATTAATTTAGCATATCATCCCTCCTCAAAGCTGTTATTGATTCCTTAACTAATAATGCTGCACCCCCTCCTTTTGTTATCTCCCTCTCTATCCCGCCTGAAAACTCTATATCCAGGGATGTTGAGTTGCCATTCTTGCCCCTCTTTAAGCCAGGTTTCCATTATAGCAACGATATCACGTTACCATGTGTCTATCTGTGCACTCAGCTCATCGGCTTTATTTACTGTACTCCTTGCATTTAAATAAATACCCTTTAACATTGCCAAATTCCTGTGCTGCACACTTTTTAACTTTCGCTTCTTCTGTCTTTCAGAGTCACTCGCTAATTTTCTGTCCCCTGTTCCCTGCCCTGAAATTGTCCTGTCTGAAACTGCCTTCAGGTTCCCATCCCGATGCCAAACTAGTTTAAACCATCCGCAACAGCACTAGTAAACTTTCCTGCAAGGATATTTATCCCAGTCCTGTTCAGGTGTAGACTGTCTGGCTTGTACAGGTCCCAATGCCCCAGAAATCTGAAGCCCTCCCTCCTGCACCATCTCTCCAGCCACACATTCATCTGGTGTATTTTCCTATTTCTATATCATTTGCCCCTAGTTTGCCTGTGGATGGGGTTGACCTGCTCCTAGGTTTTGATCTGGTGGGGGTGAAGGTGGTAGCCCCCCCCCCAGTAGTGAAAGAAAGACCGCAAGAGGTCAGAGAGACAGGGCTGTGGCAGGAGACGGACCCCTGCAGTGTCCCTGAATGTGTAGTGGGTCAGGCCATGATTAAACCAGCTCCCCAGAGGAGACTGCATTGGCACTGCAGGCAGATGACCATGAGGTCTGCCTGTCCAAGACCTTCTTTGGAAAGTTAGGAGACACAGGGAATGAATGAACTGGATTTTCCCTAGCTGAGGCTCAGCGAGCTGACCCAGTATTGAGAGAGTTAGCACAGACTGCCCAATCTGAAAGTGAAGCAGAGGGAGTCCCTGATTGCTACTATTTAAAGAATGGGGTACTGATGAGGAAATGGAGTTCTCCTCACAGACCTGAGAGCAAGGAGTGGACAGTAGTTCACCAGTTAGTGGTGCCTCAGAGATACCGGGGAGAAATATTAAGAAGGGCCCACGAGACTACAGTGGCTGTACATGCCGGTATACGAAAGACCAAAGCCTGCATAAGACAGCAGTTTGACTGGCCAAAACGCCATAAAGATGTGGTGGAGTACTGCAGGAGTTGCCACATGTGCCAGGTTGACGGGAAACCCCAATTTGCAGTGAAACCTGCACCCCTAGGTCCTGTACCCATGTTCGGAGGACCCTCCAGCAGAGGGCTGGTGAACTGTAAGGGACCCCCGTCGAGAACAAAAGGGGACAGGCAGGCATGCGGCTGGCAAAGGTTTAGAAAGAGAAGGGGAAAAAGTGACCAAGAGGGCAGGTTAAAGGAAGTGCGGGAGGATTCCTCGATGAAAACCTCTACTGTTCGGTCAGCCAACCCCAAAAAATGTGAAAAGTTTGACCCCACATCCTCCTACGTAAATGCAGACTCTGAAAGCACCCCACCAGAGTTGCTAACAGCATTCACAGGAACCTGCAGAGACAAAGAGAGACCTCTAAGGGGCACAGAAACCATGAGGGTGATGCCTCACCTAGTCAAATTGTCACAGGGGACTGCAGTCAAGTCGGCACACATATCTGCAGGTAGGAGTGTCCCAGAGAACAAAGAGGAGATTAACAAAGAATCCTCCCCCACAGTCAGAGAAGAAGGGAACCACCCATCCCCTGAAGTCAAAAGCCTTTGCATGAGCAGCAAAGCACTGAAAGAGAGTTCAGGACAGACCCACCCACTACTAACTCTCCTGAAAAAAGGTATCCCCAAAGAACCACCTGATTACTGGGATGCCAAAAAGGGGGAAATTAAAGCAGCCCTGGCACCCAGAAAAGACAATTTTAATCAGCTTTAAGATCTATGAATGAATGGAAATTCATGAGAGAAATGCATGGTTTTTCTTCCTGTATCTTATAATTCTCTCAAACCTCATAATGAAATGTGCCATTTTTGTTTCAAATCGCATTTCAGTCCCCTAGGTGTGGAGGTGTTATGCAGGCCCCCACCTGCCAAGAATGAGGCACACATTATTTCACCACATGAACATTAAAACTTAAAATTGTTGCGGGGAAGAAAAGAAGGCCTCTCACAAGGAATTGCCAGGCCCATTGCCGGAAAGAGCTTTTTTGCATACGAGCAGACAGTGTTGGAACCAGTCCCTGCTTCCCCAATACACAGAAGACCTGGTCAGACCAGTTAAGTCACATGACTAACTGGCGGTTGGAGTTTTAAAAACTCAGAAAGCTGTTTGCTCCTGGACTGAAAAGACCTCACTCCTGTCTGCTTTCATCTAACTCTCACCAGCTTCAGAAACCATTGAAGACATATGAACTCCAAGAGAGAAAAGTCTTCTACAGTGTACAAAGTTTAAGAAGAATACTGGGCCCCAACAAAAAGCAAGGACTACCTACAAAAGGACTACAGTGAACTCGAAGCACAGTAATTAGAAACTCTTCTGATATTGCCTCAAACCTCTCCATTTTATTTTTCTTCTGCTCTTTTCTATCCCTATTTATGTGCATATCGTGTATGCATGCTAGCATGGAGCACAGCGTGTATCCGTAGGCATTAACCAAATTAGAGTTTAAGTTTAAGGTTTCATAAATTTCATTTTTCTTCTTTAAACCTAAGAAAGCCTGTTTGTGCTCATTTCTTCGTCTTATAATTGGAAAGTGGTGAACAAGAATTCACCAAGGGGGAGCTCAAAACATAATGTGTTTAAAAATTAAACCCTGTTACAATAAGACCAACTGAAGGCTGAAAAGACCCCTAGACACCTTTCTCACCTGATCATAACACTTCCAATATGTGCAAATGCACCACACTGCGAGCTCTACTGACAATCTTAAATTGGTTATCAGCGTAATTCTTAGCAAACTGTGGATTATTTAGCAAATGTTGTCCAATCACAGAATCACATCTAATGTTGGAGACTGTGTTTTGAGTTTTGGTCTGGTCTGGTCGAGTATGGCCTGTACCTTGCCTGTTGCGAACAGCGGAAGGGACATGTTGTTTGATACCATCTGCCAGTCTTTGTGACGTACGGCCTGTATAACTAGCATCACACTGACATTGAAATTCATTAAATTGGTCCCTGGGATGAGGGAGTTGTCCTATGATAAGAGGCTGAGTAAATTGGACCTATATTCTCTGGAGTTTAGAAGAATGAGAGGCGATCTAATTGAAACATACAAGGTTCTGAAGGGTCTGGATAGGATAGACACTGAGAGATCGTTTCTGCTGTTCGGGAAATCTAAAACACAGGGGTACAGTCTCAGGATAGGGGGCTGATCATTTAGGACTGAGATGAGGGAAAATTACTTCACTCAAAGGGTTGTGAATCTTTGGAATTCTCTACCCCAGAAGGTTGTGGATGCTCCATTGTTAAATATATTTAAGGCTGGGATAGATGGATTTTTGATCTCGCAGGGAATCAAGGGATATGGCAAGCAGGTGGGAAAGTGAAATTGAAGCCCAAGGTCAGCCATGATCGTATAGAATGGCAGAGCAGGCTCAATGGGCCATATGGTGTACTCCTGCTCCTATTTCTTGTGTTCAATACTTATTTCTTCATCATTATTCTTCATCAAGATGGAGAGTGACGTAGTTAGTTCTGAGACTAGGGTCCTGAATTTTCGTAAAGGAAACTACGAAGGTATGAGGCCCGAGTTGGCTATGATGGATTGGGAAACGTTACTTAAAGGGTTGATGGTGGATAGGCAATGGCAAACATTCAAAGAGCGCATGGATGAACTGCAACAATTGTTTATTCCTGTCTGGCGCAAAAGTAAAACGGGAAAGGTAGCCAAACCATGGCTCACAAGGGAAATCAGAGATAACATTAGATCCAAGGAAGAGGCATACAAATTTGCCAGAAAAAACAACAGACCTGAGGATTGGGAGCAGTTTAGAATTCAGCAAAGGAGGACCAAGGGATTGATTAAGAAGGGGAAAATAGAGTGCGAGAGTAAGCTTGCAGGGAACATAAAAACTGACTGTAAAAGTTTCTATAGGTATGTGAAGAGAAAAAGATTGGTGAAGACAAATGTAGGTCCCTTACAGTCAGAAACAGGGGAATTTATTATGGGGAACAAAGAAATGGCTGATCAACTAAATGCATACTTTGGTTCTGTCTTCACAAAGGAGGACACAAATATCATACCAGAAATGTTGGGGAGCACAGGGCTTAGTGAGAGAGAGGAACTGAAGGAAATCAGTATTAGTAGAGAAATGGTGTTGGGGAAATTGATGGGATTGAAGGCCGATAAATCCCCAGGGCCTGATGGTATGCATCCCAGAGTACTTAAGGAAGTGGCCCTAGAAATAGTGGATGCATTGGTGGTCATCTTCCAAGATTCTATAGACTCTGGAACAGTTCCTACAGATTGGAGGGTAGCTGATGTAACCCCACTATTTAAAAAGGGAGGTAGGGAGAAAGCAGGGAATTATAGTCAGCCTGACGTCCGTAGTGGGGAAAATGCTAGAGTCCATTATCAAAGATTTTATAGCAGAGCACTTAGAGAACAGTGGTAGAATCAGGTAGAGTCAGCATGGATTTATGAAAGGGAAATCATGCTTGACAAATCTGCTAGAATTCTTCGAGGATGTAACTAATAGAATTGATGAGGGGGAGCCAGTGGATGTGGTTTATTTGGACTTTCAGAAGGCTTTCGACAAAGTCCTACATAAGAGATTAGCATGTAAAATTAAAGCGCATGGGATTGGGGATAGTGTATTGTGTTGGATAGAAAATTGGTTGGCAGCCAGGAAAAAAAGAGTAGGGATAAATGGGTCTTTTTCCAAATGGCAGGCAGTGACTCGTGAGGTGACGCAGAGATCGGTGCTAGGACCCTCGCTATTCACAATATATATTTATGATTTAGATGAGGGAACTAAATGTAATACCTCCAAATTTGCAGATGACACAGAACTGGGTGGCAGGGTGAGTTGTGAGGAAGATGCAGAGAGGCTTCAGGGTGATTTGGACAAGTTGAGTGAGTAGGCTAATGCATGGCAGATGTGGATAAATGTGAGGTTATCCACTTTGGTTGCAAAAACAGGAAGGCAGATTATTGTCTGAACAGCTATAAACTGAGCGAGGGGAATATGCAGCGAGACCTGGGTGTTCTTGTACACCAGTCACTGAAGGTAAGCATGCAGGTGCAACAGGCGGTAAAAAAGGCAAATGGTATGTTGGCCTTCATAGCGAGACGATTCGAGTACAGGAGCAGGGATGTCTTGCTGCAATTATATAGGGCCTTGGTGAGGCCACACCTGGGATATTGTGTGCAGTTTTGGTCTCCTTATCTGAGGAAGGATGTTCTTGCTATAGAGGGAGTGCAGCGAAGGTTTACCAGACCATCCTTGGATGGCGGGACTGACATATGAGGCTGGATTGAGTCAGTTGGGATTTTTTTCGCTGGAGTTCAGAAGGGGGGGGGATCTCATAGAAACCTATAAAATTCTAAAAAGACTTGACAGGGTAGATGCAGGAAGGATGTTCCTGGTGGTGGGGGAGTCCAGAACCAGGGGTCATAGTCTAAGGATACGGGGTAAACCTTTCAGGACTGAGATGAGGAGAAATTTCTTCAACCAGAGAGTGTTGAGCCTGTGGAATTCGCTACCACAGAAAGCAGTTGAGGCCAAAACATTGTTTGTTTTCAAGAAGGAGTTAGATATAGCTCTTGGGTCTAAAAGGATCAAAGTGAAGGGCAAAAGCAGGAACAGATTACTGAGTTGGATGATCAGCCATGATCATAATGAATGGCAGAGCAGGCTCGAAGGGCCGAATGGCCTACTCCTGCTCCTATTTTCTATGTTTCTCCCCAGTACCAGTTTAAATTACTGCCCGAGTTTAGAAAAAAAAATTAAAACTCACCCATCAATCACCT
The DNA here is from genome assembly GCF_036365525.1 of Heterodontus francisci. NCBI lineage: Eukaryota > Metazoa > Chordata > Chondrichthyes > Heterodontiformes > Heterodontidae > Heterodontus > Heterodontus francisci. The sequence continues at coordinate 218,708 of NC_090387.1, forward strand.
TCCTGCTCACCTAATTAATGCCTCTGGGTTTCAGCTCTCAGGTCTTGCTGTCTGTGGTTCCCTCTCTTGGATCACCGCTTGTTCAAATTCCCAAGTTAAGCACTCTGTTGCACAGCACTCAGTCAAGCAGAACTTCGTGCTCACTCCCTTCCCCCTGCAGAATATCCTGCACCCTTTCTGTACTAGAAAGGCAGCCTGTACTTAAACATAATAACTCACCAGGACTGGATGGGATGCATCTGAGGATACTGAGGGAAGTAGGGTGGAAATTGTGGAGGCATTGGCCATAATTGTCCAATCCTCCAGAGATACAAGGATGGTGCCAAAGGACTGGAGATTTGCAAATGTTACACCGTTGTTCAAAAAAGGGTGTAAGAACAAGCCCGGCAACTACAGGCCAGTCAGTTTAACCTTAGTGGTGGGAAAGCTTCTAGAAATGATAAACCAGGACAAAATTAACAGTCACTTGGGCAAGTGGAACTGTTAAGGGAAAATCGTGTTAAACTAAAATAAAAGCAAAATACTGTGGATGCTGGAAATCTGAAATAAGAACAGAAAGTGCTGGAAATAGTAGGTCTCAGAACTCTAAAGAAAGGTCATTGACATGAAACGTTAACTCTGTTTCTCTCTCCACAGATGCTGACAGACCTGCTGAGTATTTCAAGGACTTCCTGTTTTTATTTGTGTATAACTAACATCGTTGAGTTTTTGATGAGGTAACACAGGGCGTTGATGAGGGTAATCTGGGTGATGTGTTGGACATGGACAGCCAAAAGACATTTGATTAAGTGCTGCATAACAGGAAAGTCAGAGCTCATGGAATAAAAGGGATAGTGGCAGCATACAAAGTTATCTGAGTGACAGTAAACAGTAATGGTGATTTTATTTGGACTGAAGGAAGGTATATAGTGGAGTTCCATAGGGGTTGGTATTAGGACAGTGCCTTTCTTGATATATATTAGTGATTCTCATTTGGATGTACAGGGAACAATTTCAAAATTCGTGAATGACACAAAACTTGGAAGTACTGTGAACTGTGAGGAAGATAGTGATAGACTTCAAGAGGACAGACAGACTGGTGAAATGGGCGGATACGTGGCAGACGAAATTTAATGCACAGAAGTGTGAAATGATAGGAAGAATGAGGAGAGGCAATATGAAATAATGGATACAATTCTAAAGTGGGTGCAGGAGCAGAGGGCCGTGGGGTTACATGTGCACCATTCATTGAAGGTGGCAGGGCAGGTTGAGAAAGTGTTTAAAAAGGCATACAGGATACTAGGCTTTATAAATAGAGGCATAAAGTACAGAAACAAGGAAGTTATGGTGAACATTTTTAAGACACTGGTTCAGCCGCAACTGGAGTATTGTGTTCAATTTTAGGCACCGCATTTTAGGAAAGATGTAAAGGCTTTGAGATGGTGCAGAAAAGATTCATGAAAATGATTCCAGGGATGAGGGACTTCAGTGAATAGATTGGAGAAGTTGGGGAGTTCTTAGAAAAGAGAAGGTTGAGAGAAGATTTGATAGAGGTGTTCAAAATCTTGAGGGGCCTGGAGAGATTAGATAGGGAGAAACTGTTCCCTTTGGTGAAAGGGCCGAAAACCAGAGGACACCGATTTAAGGCGAATGGCAAAAGAAGCAATGGTGACATGAGGGGAAATTTTTTTTACGCAGCAAGTGGTTAGGATCTGGAACGTACTGCCTGAGAGTGTGGTGAGGCAGTTTCAATAGTGGCTTTCAATAAGGGAATTGGATAATTATCTGAAGAGAAAAAATTGCAGGGTTACAAGGAAAAGGTGGGGGAGTGGGACTAGCTGAGTTGTTCTTACAGAGAGCTGGCATGGACATGATGGGCTGAATGGCCTCCTCTGCTGTAACCATTTTATAATTCTATGATTCAGCCAACATCAATAAACCAAATTGTCTGGTCATTATCTCATTGCTGTTTGTGGGATCTTGCTGTGCAGAAATTGGCTGCCATATCTCCTACGTTATAACAGTGACTACACTTCAATTGTACTTCACTGGCTGTAAAACAATTTGGGACATTGAAAGGTCATGAAAGGTGCTATATAAATGCAAATCTTTTTCTTTCATGGGAAAGGCAGCACCTGTGACAGTGCGTTAAAACAGCAAGACAATTTATGGGACTAATCCAAAGGCCATGTATTAATAATGCAGACAATGTGGGATCATATTCCACCATGGCAATTTGAGAAATCCTGCCCACTGGGATCAGTGATATCTGGGAAATCTAACCCTAACTCTGTGAAGAAACTCTTTAGTGTCTTATGATCTGCAAGGTACTTGTGGACTCGGGAACCAAAATGACCGTACAGACCAAAGCCCTATTCCATTGGTAATTCAACTGCGAGCTGAGTTAGGAGGCTTCCTAAACGTATGTCCTATAGATACCCATTTCTTTGGGTTTAAGAACAAAGAACAGTACAGCACAGGAACAGGCCATTTGGCCCTCCAAGCCTGCTCTGATCTTGATGCCTGCCTAAACTAAAACCTTCTGCACTTCCGGGGACCGTATCCCTCTAATCCCATCCTATTCATGTATTTGTCAAGATGCCTCTTAAACGTCGCTATCTGCTTCCACCACCTCCCCCGGCAGCAAGTTCCAGGTACTCACCACCCTCTGTGTAAAGAACTTGCCTCGCACATTCCCTCTAAACTTTTCCCCTCGCACCTTAAACCTATGTCCCCTAGTAACTGACTCTTCCACCCTGGGAAAAAGCTTCTGACTATCAACTCTGTCCATGCCGCTCATAACTTTGTAAACCTCTATCATGTTGCCCCTCCATCTCCGTCGTTCCAGTGAAAACAATCCGAGTTTATCCAACCTCTCCTCATATCTAATGCCCTCCAGACCAGGCAACATCCTGGTAAACCTCTTCTGTACCCTCTCCAAAGCCTCCACGTCCTTCTGGTAGTGTGGCGACCAGAATTGCACGCAATATTTTAAGTGTGGCCGAACTAAAGTTCTGTACAGCTGCAGCATGACGTGCCAATTTTTATACTCTATGCCCCGACCGATGAAGGCAAGCATGCCATATGCCTTCTTGACTACCTTATCCACCTGCATTGCCACTTTCAGTGACCTATGGACCTGTACGCCCAGATCTCTCTGCCTGTCAATACTCCTAAGGGTTCTGCCATTTACTGTATACTTCCCACCTGTATTAGATCTTCCAAAATGCATTACCCCACATTTATCCGGATTAAACTCCATCTGCCATTTCTCTGCCCAAGTCTCCAACCGATCTATATCCTGCTGTATCCTCTGACAATCCTCATCACTATCCGCAACTCCACCAACCTTTGTGTCGTCTGCAAACTTACTAATCAGACCAGCTACATTTTCCTCCAAATAATTTATATATAATACAAACAGCAAAGGTCCCAGCACTGATCCCTGCGGAACACCACTAGTCACAGCCCTCCATTCAGAGAAGCACCCTTCCACTGCTACCCTCTGTTTTCTATGACCGAGCCAGTTCTGTATCCATCTTGCCAGCTCACCTCTGATCCCGTGTGACTTCACCTTTTGTACCAGTCTGCCATGAGGGACCTTGTCAAAGGCTTTACTGAAGTCCATATGGACAACATCCACTGCCCTTCCTTCATCAATCATCTTCGTCACTTCCTCAAAAAACTCAATCAAGTTAGTGAGACACGACCTCCCCTTCACAAAATCATGCTGCCTCTCTCTAATAAGTTCATTTGTTTCCAAATGGGAGTAAATCCTGTCCCGAAGAATCCTCTCCAATAATTTCCCTACCACTGACGTAAGGCCTGTAATTTCCAGGATTATCCTTGCTACCCTTCTTAAACAAAGGAACAACATTGGCTATTCTCCAGTCCTCTGGGACCTCAGCTGTAGCCCATGAGGGTACAAAGATTTCTGTCAAGACCCCGGCAATTTCTTCCCTTGCCTCCCTCAGTATTCTGGGGTAGATCCAATCAGGCCCTGGGGACTTATCTACCTAATGCTATGCAAGACGCCCAACACCTCCTCCTTTTTGATAACGACATGACCCAGACTTTCTACACTCCCTTCCCTGGACTCATCGTCCACCAAGTCCTTCTCTTTGGTAAATACTGATGCAAAGTACTCATTTAGTACCTCACCCATTTCCTCTGGCTCCACACATAGATTCCCTCCTCTGTCCTTGAGTGGGTCAACCCTTTCCCTGGTTACCCTCTTGCTCGTTATATACGTATAAAAAGCCTTGGGATTCTCCTTAATCCTGTTTGCCAATGACTTTTCATGACCCATTTTAGCTCTTTAGTGGCATTGAACAGGGTACCTTAGGCTGTGTGGCTGAGGGTTACCTCAGTCTGTGTAGGGATACACCTTCTGCTGGACATATGTGGCAGGAAACAAAGGGTAATTGTTGACGGGTGTTTTCGCGACTGGAGTGTTGTTTCCAGTGGCATTCTGCAGGGCACAGTACTGGGACCCCTGATTTTTGTGGTATATAGTCATGATTTGGATGTAAATGTGGTGGGCATGATCAAAAAGTTTGCAGTCGACACAAAGATTGGTCATGTGGTAGATAAAGCGAGGAAGATAGCTGTAGGCTGTAGGCTGATATTGATGGTCTGGTCAGGTGGGCAGAAAAGTGGCAAATGGAATTAAACCCGGAGAAGTGTGAGGTGGTGCATTTGGGGAGGTCAAACAAGGCAAAGGAATGCACAATCAATGGGAAAATACTGAGAGGTGTAGAGGAAGTGAAGGACTTTGGGGTAAATGGCCACAGATCCCTGAAGGTAGCAGGAAAGGTCGATAAGGTGGTTAAGAAGGCATATGGAATCCTTTCCTTTGTTAGCCGAGGTATAGAATACAAGATCAGGGAGGTTATGCTGGAACTGTATAACTCATTGGTTAGGCCACAACTTGTGTACTGTGTGCAATTCTGGTCACCTCATTACAGAAATGATGTAATTGCACTAGAGAGGGTACAGAGGAGATTTATGAGGATGTTGCCAAGACAGGAAAAATGCAGCTATGAGGAAAGATTGGATAGGCTGGAGTTGTTCTCTTTGGAACAGAGAAGGCTGAGGGGAGATCTGATTGAAATGTACAAAATTTTGAGGGGCCTGGATAGAGTGGATGTGAAGAGTCTACTCACCCTAGCAGAGAGGTCAGTGACGAGAGGGCAGAGATTTAAAGTGATTGGTAGAAAGATTAGAGGGGAGATGAGGAAATACTTTTCACCCAGAGGGTGATGAGGGTCTAGAACTCACTGCCTGAAAGGGTAGTTGAGGCAGAGACCCTCAACTCATTCAAAAGGAGTCTGGATATGCACCTCAAGTGCCGTAAGCTGCGGGGCGACGGACAAAATACTGGAAGGTGGGATTAGAATGGGTGGATTGTTTTTTGGCTGGCAGAGACACAATGGGCCAAGTGGCCTCTTTCTGTGTCTTAAACTTTCTCTGAATTCTTTCTATGAAATCTTGCCGAAGGAAAGTTTCTCCCTCCTTGCTCCATCAAAACCCCACATAATTTTGATACCTCTGTTAGGTCCCCTCTTAACCTTCTCTGCTCTAAGGAGAATAATCCCAGCTTCTCTTGTAAAGGTTTAGCATGACTTCCATGTTTTTGTATTCAATGCTCCTTTTTAAAGGCCAAGAATCCCATAGACTTTCTTAACCGCTTTATCAACTTGCCTTGCCACCTTCAAAGTTTTGTGAATATGCACCCCCTGGGACCCTCTACTCTTGCTCCCCCTTCAAAATAGTTGGGTGGCATCCTTCCATCTATGAAAGATGATGGACAGGCAGCAAACAATCCATTTCGGCGGGGTGTCTACTCTTGATGCATCTTTGCTGATGGCTGTGAAGGCCAATCCTTGAGAGGCAGGTTCTGCCACAAGTGTCGCACGTGAAACTACCAAGTCACACGTTGAGTTGTTGTTACAGCAAGTAATGCAGCAAGTGATTAGGAAGGCGAATGGAATATAAAAGTAGGATTTTTTTGCTACAGTTGTTTAGGTATTGGTGAGACCACATCTGAAGTACTGTGTACAGTTTTGGTTTTCTTATTTAAGAATATAAATGCATTAGAGGCAGTTCAGAGAAAGTTCACTTGACTGATACCTGGGATGGGGGGTTATCTTATGAAGAAAGGTTGGATAGGTTGGGTCTGTATCCATTGAAATTTAGAAGAATGAGAGGTGATCTTATTGAAACATATAAGATCCTGAGGGGTCTTGACAGGGTGGATACTGAAAGGATGTTTCCCCTTGTAGTAGAGACTGAAACTAGGGGGACTCAGTTTAAAGATAAGGGGTTGCCCATTTAAGATGGAGATGAGGAGAATTTATTTCTCTCAGTGGGTCGTGAGTCTTTATAACTCTTCCCCAGAGAGCAGTGGAGGCAAGATCATTGAATATTTTTAAGGCAGAGGTAGATAAATTCTTGACTAACAAGGGAGTCAAAGGGTATCGGGGGGTAGGCAGGAAAGTGGAGTTGAGGCCACAATCAGATCAGCCATCTCCTTATTAAATGGGGAGGCGGTGGCGTCGTGGTATTGTCGCTGGACTAGTAACCCAGAGACCCAGGGTATTGCTCTGGGGACTTGGGTTCAAATCCCACCCAGCAGAAGGTGGAATTTGAATTCAAATAATAAATCTGGAATTAAAAAGCTAGTCTAATGATGGCCACGAAACCATTGTCGATTGTTGTAAAAACCCATCTGGTTCACTAATGTCCTTTAGGGAAGGAAATCTGCTGTCCTTACCTGGTCTGGCCTACATGTGACTCCAGACCCACAGCAATGTGGTTAATTCTTACATGCCCTCTGAAATGGCCTAGCAAGCCACTCAGTTGTATCTAACCGCTAGCACTGTGGGTCTACCTACCCCACATGGACTGCAGCAGTTAAAGAAGGCAGCTCACCACCACCTTCTCAAGGGCAATTAGGGATGGGCAATAAATGCTGGCCTGGGCAGCGACACCCACATCCCATGAATGAATTAAAAAAAATTGGTGGAGCAGGCTTGAAGGGGCTGAATGGCCTACTTCTGCTCTTAATTCATATGTTCGTATGTTCTTATGTTTTTGACATTGGCACTTGTTGCCAAGCTGCCTTAGCAACTGGTCATTGTGGTAGTGCACACCAGTCCACAGGATGTGTCAACATTTCCCTCTTTCGCCAGCTAGTGCCTCCCATGTGCGATAGTTGACATTTAGGGCCTTCCCCATATCATGCTTGCAAGCATCCTTGAAGCGGAGCTTTGGGCATCCCAAAGGTCGTCTCGCCCCAGCTACCTGACCATACAGAAGGTCCTTGGGTATACGACCATCTTCCATCCTGTGGATGTGTCCAATCCACCGAAGCAGCCTCTGTTTGATGAGTGACAACACACTTGGGAGCTCTGCCTTTGAGAGAACTGCCGCATTTATGATTTTGTCCTATTCGGATATACCCATAATGCACTGCAGAAAGTGAAGATGGAAATTATTGAGCTTCTTCTCCTGGTAGCTGTAGGTCACCCATGTTTCACAGCCTCCTTTCTAACCAAGGTGGCTTCTGGGAAGTCAGCTCCCTAGGGAACTCCTCATTGTTCATGTCTATCTGTAGCCAACTGCTGCCAACCGTTGCTCTTTCACTCCGCTAAATCCTCTCTTCTGCTATTTACGTTCCCCTAAGGGAGGGTGTAAGCTAAATTGTCAGGGGGATGGGAACCTGAGAGGGAGCTCAGATTGGAGGGAAGCAAAACTGGTAACTTGTCTGGGTTATGAGAACCAGGAGCAAGTATCAGAGAGGAATACCAAGGTGCACAGAATACTGGGGATGATAGATAGCACAAGATTAGGGAATAGTACGTGATTAGGTGGGGTCAGAGTAAAGGAGAAAGTAATAAATTCTGAATCAGGGTTAATGTGCATGTATGTGAATGCACGAAGTGTGGTTAATAAGACTGGTGAGGTACAGGCACAGATTGCCATGTGGAAATAAGATCCCGTGGCTTTAACAGAGACCTGGCTCAAAGAAAGACAGGATTGAGTGTTAAATATTCCTGGATACAAGGTGTTCAGGAAAGATAGGAAAGAGTAAAAAGGGGGAGGAGTGGCAGTATTGATTAAGGAGAGCATTGCAGTGCTGGAGAAAAAGGATGTTCGAGAGGGGTCGAGGACAGAATCAATTTGGCTAGAACTAAGGAACAAAAAAGGTGCGATTATATTGCTCAGTGTTGTCTATAGACCACTAGCTAGTGGGAAGGACGTGGAGGAAGAAATTTGCAAGGAAATTACAGAGAGGTGCAAAGATTATATGTTAGTTATAATGGGGGACTTTAATTATCCAAACATAGACTGGGATAATAGTACTGTAAAGGGCAGTGAGGGACAAGAGTTCCAAGAGTGTGTTCAGGAAAATTTTCCACAACAGTGTGTTGCTAGTCCAATGAAAAAAGGAGGCACTGCTAGACCTGGTTCTTGGGAATTAGGTGGGCCAAGTGGATCAAGTATCAGTAGGAGAGCATTCAGGGAATAGTGATCATTGAATCATAAGGTTCAGGCTGACAAAAGGACAAAGAGCAATCCAGGGTAAGAATAATTAAATTAAAGCAAAATACTGCGGATGCTGGAAATCTGAAATAAAAACAAGAAATGCTGGAACCACTCAGCAGGTCTGGCAGCATCTGTGGAAAGAGGAGCAGAGTTAACGTTTCGGGTCAGTGGTTCCGAAGAAGGGTCACTGACCCGAAACGTTAACTCTGCTTCTCTTTCCACAGATGCTGGCAGACCTGCTGAGTGGTTCCAGCATTTCTTGTAAAGAATAATTAACTGGGGGAAGGCCACCATCAATGGGGTAAGAATGGAGCTGGGGCGAATAAATTGGAGTCAAAAGCTGGCAGGAAAACTGGTAGATGAACAATGGACGACCTTCAAAGAGAAGATACTTCGGGCACAGTCAAGGTATGTTCCCGCAAAGGGGAAAAGTAGGGCTAACAAATCCAGAGCTTCCTGGGTGACAAAAGAGGTAGAGATTAAGATATAGCAGAAAAAGTGTGCTTCTGACAGATGCCAGGTAGAAAATACTATTGAGAACCAGGCTGAACGTAGAAGGTCCAGAGGGGAAATGAAAAAGCAAATAAGTGAAGCAAATAGAGAGCATGAAAAGAGACTGGCAGCTAGCATTAAAGGAAATCCCAAAGTTTTCTATAGGGATATAAATAGTAAAAAGGTGGTAAAAGGAGGAGTGGGGCTGATTAGGGACCAGAAAGGGGATTTACACATGGAGGCAGAGGGCATAGCTGAGGTATTAAATAAATACTTTGCATCTGTCTTTACCAAGGAAGAAGATGCAACCCAGGCAATGTTGAAAGAGGAGGTAAGTCAGACACTATAGGGGTTTAAAATTGACAAAAAGATGAAGTATTAGATAGGTTGTCTGTACTTAAAGTGGATAAAGCACCAGGACTGGATGAGATTCATCTGAGGGAAGTGAGAGTGGAAATTGCAGAGAAACTGGACATAATTTTTCAGTCTTCCGTAGACTCGGGGGTGGTGCCAGAGGACTGGAGAATTGCAAACGTTACAACCTTGTTCAAAAAAGGGTGTAAAGATAAGCCCAGCAACTACAGACCAGTCAGTCTAACTTAGGTGGTGGGAAAAGGTCGAGAAAAAGAATTCGGGCCAAAATGGATAGTCACATGGACAAATGCGAGTTAATTAAGGAAAGCCAGCATGGATTTCTTAAGGGAAAATCATGTTTAACTAATTTACTGGAGTTTTTTGAGGAGGTAACAGAGAGGGTTGATGAGGGCAATGCTGTTGATGTGGTGTACATGGACTTTCAAAAGGAATTTGATACAGTGCCACACAACAGACTTGTGAGCAAACTTGTAGCTCAAAACGGACGGTAGCAACATCATGGGTATGAAATTGGCTGAGTGACAGGAAACAAAGAGTAATGGTTTATTTATTTAGAGATACAGCACTGAAACAGGCCCTTCGGCCCACTGAGTCTGTGCCGACCAACAGCCACCCATTTATACTAATCCTACATTAATCTCATATTCCCTACCACCTACCTACACTAGGGGCAATTTACAATGACCAATTTACCTATCACCTGCAAGTCTTTGGCTGTGGGAGGAAACCGGAGCACCCGGTGAAAACCCACACGGTCACAGGGAGGACTTTCAAACTCCACACAGGCAGTACCCAGAATTGAACCTGGGTCCCTGGAGCTGTGAGGCGGTGCTAACCACTGCGCCACTGTGCCACCCAATGGTTAATGGATGTTTTTGGGCTGGAGGAAGGTTTGTAGTGGAGTTCCCCAGAGATCAGTGTTGGGATCCTTGCTTTTCCTAATATATATTAATGACCTAGACCTTGATGTACAGGGCACAATTTCAAAGTTTGTAGATGATACAAAACTTGGAAGCATTATGAACTGTGAGGAAGATAATGTAGAATTTCAAAAGGACATAGACAAGTTGGTGGAATGGGCAGACAGGTGGCAGATGAAGTTCAATGCAGAAAAATGTGAAGTGAGTCATTTTGGTAGGAAGAACATGGAGAGACAATATAAAATAAAGGGTACAATTCTAAAGGGGGTGCAGGAGCAGAGGGACCTGGGTGTATATGTGCATAAGTCATTGAAGGTGGCAGGACAGGTTGAGAGCGTGGTTAATAAAACATACAGTGTCCTGTGATTTATTAATAGGGGCATAGAGTACAAGAGCAAGGAAGTTATGTTGAACTTGAATAAGACACTAGTTCGGCCTCAGCTGGAGTATTGCGTCTAGTTCTGGGCCCCCCACTTGAGGAAAGATATGACAGCATCGGAGAGAGTACAGAAAAGATTCATGAGAATGGTTCCAGGGATGAGGAATTTCAGTTATGAAGATAGATTAGAGAAGTTAGGACTGTTTTCCTTGGAGAAGAGAAGGCTGAGAGATGATTTGACAGAGGTGTTCAAATTCATGAGGGATTTGGACAGAGTAGATAGAGAGAAACTGTTCCCACTCGTGAAAGGATCAAGAACGAGAGGGCACAGATTTAAGGTATTTAATAAAAGAAGCAAAGGTGACATGAGGAAGAAATTTTTCACACAGCGAGTGGTTAAGGTCTGGAATGTGCTGCCTGAGAGTGTGGTGAAGGCAGGTTCAATTGAAGCATTCAAGAGGGAATTAGCCAGTTATATAAAAGGAAGAATGTGCAGGGTTATGGGGAGAAGGCGGGGGAATGGTACGAAATGAATTGCTCTTTCGAAGAGCCATTGCAGACACGTTGGGCCGAATGGCCTCCTTCGGCACTGTAATGATTCTGTGATTCTGTAATTCTAGCAGTGGGTGCATTTTTAGTCCAAACTTCAAACTAACTGTTAGTTTAAATGGCCTCTGTCTGGTGGTTGTCTTGAGCTCTGGTAAAGATCTGGATAAGCCAAGATGTGTTTTTTTCTCTCAAATCTGGCTTCAAATTCCTGGCTTCACTGGACATCAAGATCATGTTTCTGCGCTGGACTGCTTGCGGACTGAGCGGAGGTGTTCCGCAAAGTGGTCACCCAGTCTGCTTGTGGTCTCCCCAATGTAGAGGAGACCACATTGTGAGCAATGAATACAGTATTATAGGCCAGTGAGTCTAACATCAGTGATAGGGAAATTATTGGAAAAAATTCTGAGGGACAGGATTAATCTCCACTTGGAGAGGCAGGGATTAATCAGGGATAGTCAGCATGGCTTTGTCAGGGGGAGATCGAGTCTAACAAATGTCATTGAATTTTTCGAGGAGGTGACTAGAGGTGTCGATGAGGGTAAAGCAGTTGATGTAGTCTACATGGACTTGAGTAAGGCTTTTGATAAAGTCCCGCATGGGATCCAGGGCAATTTGGCAAATTGGATTCAAAATTGGCTTAGTGGCAGGAGGCAGAGGGTAATGGTCGAGGGTTGTTTTTGCGATTGGAAGCCTGTGACCAGTGGTGTACCACAGGGATCGGTGATGGAACCCTTACTGTTTGTTGTGTACATTAATGATTTAGACATGAATATAGGAGGTATGATCAGTAAATTCACAGATGACACGACAATTAGTGTTGTCGTAAATAGTGAGGAGGAAAGCCTTAGACTACAGGACAATATAGATGGGCTGGTAAGATGGGCGGAGCAGTGGAAAATGGAGTTTAATACTGAGAAGTGTGAGGTGATGCACTTTGGGAGGTCTAACAAGGCAAGGGAATATACAATGGATGGTAGGACGCTAGGAGGCACAGAGGGTCAGAGAGACCTTGGTGTACTTGTCCATAGATCACTGAAGGCAGCAGCACAGGTAGACAAGGTGGTTAGGAAGGCATATGGGATACTTGCCTTTATTAGCCGAGGCATGGAATATAAGAACAGGGAGGTTATGATGGAGCTGTATAAAACGCTGGTTAGGCCACAGCTGGAGTACTGTGTACAGTTCTGGTCGCCACACTATAGGAAGGATGTGATTGCAATGGAGAGGGTGCAGAGGAGATTCACCAGGATGTTGCCTGGGCTGGAGCATTTCAGCTATGTGTCGGGGGTAATGGAGGAGTGGGACCAGGGTGTCGCGGAGGGAATGATCACTTTGGAATGCAGACATTTGGTGCTGGCATCACGCTGGAGGTGGCAGAAATGGCAGAGGATGATCCTTTGGATATGGAGGATGGTGGAGTGGGGTGGAAAGTGAGGACAAGGGGAACCCTGTCTCAATTCTTGGAGGGAGGGGAAGGGGTGAGGGCAGAAGTATGCGAAACGGGCCAGACACGGTTGAAGGCCCTGTCAACCACAGTGGGGGGGAATCCTCAGTTGAGGAAAAAGGAAGACATATCAGAAGCGCTGTTGTGGAAGGTTGCATCATTAGAACAGATGCGACAGAGACTGAGAAACTGGGAGAATGGAATTGAGTCCTTACAGGAAGCAGGGTGTGAGGAAGTGTAGTCAAGGTAGCTGTGGGAGTCGGTGGGCTTATAATGAATATTAGTGGACAGTCCATCCCCAGAGATGGAGACAGAGAAGTTGAGGAAGGGAAGGGAAGTGTCGGACCATTGTAAAGGTGGACCATGTAAAGGTGAGAGAAGGGTGGAAATCGGAAGCAAAGTTGAAGTTTTCCAGTTTGGGGCAGGAGCAGAAAAAGGCTCCGTACAGTCATCAATGTACTGGAAAAAGTGCTGGGGGAGGGGGCCTGAATAGGACTGGAACAAGGAATGTTCAACATACCCCACAAAAGGACAGGTATAACTAGGACCCATGCGGGTACCCATTTGAAGGAAGTGAGTGGAGTTGAAGGAGAAGTTGTTCAATGTGAGAACAAGTTCAGCCAGGTGGAGGAGGGTGGCGGTGAATGTGGACTGGTTGGGCCTCTGTTCAAGGAAGAAGCAGAGAGCCCTCAGACCATTTTGGTGGGGGATGGAGGTGCAGAGAGATTGGACATCCATAGTGAAGAGGAGGCGGTTGGGGCCAGGAAACTGGAAATTGTCAAAACGAAGTAGGCCGTCAGAAGAGTCACAGATGTAGGTGGGAAGGGAATGGACCAGGGAGTTTAGATAGAATCAAGATAAGAAGAAATAAGTTCAGTGGAGCTGGAACAGGCTACGACAATGGGTCTGCCTGGACAGTCCTGTTTGTGGATTTTAGGAAGGAGGTAGAAGCGGGCTGTCCAGGGTTGCAGGACTATGAAGGTGGAAGCTGTAGAGGGAAGACTTCTGGAGGAGATGAGGCCAGTGACAGTCCTATAGACAGTAGCTTGGTGTTTGGTAGTGGGAGTCATGGTCCAGGGGGAGGTAGGAAGAAGTGTCTGAGAGTTGGCGCTCAGCCTCTGCAAGGTAGAGGTCGGTACGCCAGACAACAACAGCACCACCCTTGCTTGCAGGTTTGATCACAATGTTGGGGTTAGACCTGAGAGAACAGAGTGCAGCAAGTTTGGAGGGAGACATGTTGGAGTGAGTGAGAGGGGCAGAGAAATTGAGATGGCCAATGTCTCGCTGACAATTCTCAATGAAAAGGTCGAGTGGGTAAGAGGTCAGAGGGAGAGGTCCAGGTGGAGGGAGAACAGTGGAGGTGGGTGAATGGGGCTGCTGGTTGGGGGGAGGACTCCTGGTCAAAGAAGTGAGCCTGGAGGTGCAGGTGACAAAAGAAGAGCTCAACGTCATGCCGAGCATGAAATTCATTGAGGTGGGAGCGTAAGGGGATAAAACTGAGTCCTTTACTGAGTACAGATCGTTCAGGGTCAGAGATAGGAAGGTCAGAGGGTATTGTGAATAAATGGCAAGGGGTCAGATGAGAAGGGATGGGGTCAGAAGAAAGGGAAGGGGAAGAAGGATCTGGAGGGTACCCATCAGCTGCAGGAGCTTGCATTCCTTAACACCTGAAAGGAAGAATAAAAGTCAGATAAGACAAAGGATGAAATGAAACTGTGGAGTAGAACAACCTTGAGATAAGGGGACGTGGTGCTTCTGGAGAGAGAGGTTGAGTGGGTACATGTGGTGGTACTTGGCACAGAGTGTGGATCTCAGGATGGGTCAAGAACAGCAGTCCAAGGAACGTTGTATTTCTCGGAGATACCGGACAATTTCCCACTTTCCCACATTACACTCCATTTGCCAAATCTTTACCCACTCACTTAACCTATCTATATCCCTTTGTAGCCTCCTTATGTCCTCTTCACACCTTACTTTCCTACCTATCTTTGTGTCATCAGCAAATTTAGCAACCATACTTTCGGTCCCTTCATCTGAGTCATTTATATAAATTGTAAAAAGTTGAGGCCCCAGCTCAGATCCCTGTGGCACACCACTCGTTACTTCTTGCCAATAAGAAAATGACCCATTTATGCCAACTCTCTGTTTCCTGTTGGCTAGCCAATCTTCGATCCATGCCAATATGTTACCCACTACACAATGAGCTTTAATAAAAACAGAAAGCGCTGGAAAAACTCAGCAGGTCTGGCAGCATCTGTGGAGAGAGAAGCAGAGTTAACGTTTCAGGTCAGTGAACCTTCTTCAGAACTGGCAGAGGCTAAAATGTAAAAGATTTTAAGCAAGTAAAGCAGGGGTGGGGCAAGAGATAACAAAAGAGAAGGTATTGATGCCCTCTTACATGCCCTCTGAAATGGCCGAGCAAGCCACTCAGTTGTACCTAACCGCTACGAAGTCAGTAAAAAGGAATGAAACCGGACGGACCACCCGGCAACGACCTAGGCACCGGAAACGACAACGGCAAACCCAGCCCTGTCGACCCTGCAAAGTCCTCCTTACTAACATCTTGGGGCTTGTGCCAAAGTTGGGAGAGCTGTCCCACAGACTCGTCAAGCAACAGCCTGACATAGTCATACTCACGGAATCATACCTGACAGACAATGTCCCAGACACTGCAATCACTATCCCTGGGTATGTCCTGTCCCACCGGCAGGACAGACCCAGCAGATGTGGCGGGACAGTGGTCTACAGTAGGGAAGGAGTTGCCCTGGGAGTCCTCAACATCTACTCCGGACCCCATGAAGTCTCATGGAATCAGGTCAAACATGGGCAAGGTAACCTTGGTTTGCGAGAGCTCTTCGTGAGGGTTTAAACTAGTTTGGCAGGGGGATGGGAACCGGAGCTACGGAACAGTGGATAGGGTAGCTGTTGAACAGGCAGATACAGAGTGCAGAGAGTCTGTGAGGAAGGTTAGACAGTTGACAGGGCAAAGTTGCAGCCAGTATGATGGGTTGAAGTGTGTCTATTTTAACGCAATAAGTGTCAGGAATAAGGGTGATGAACTTAGAGCATGGATCAGTACTTGGAGCTACGATGTTGTGGCCATTACGGAGACTTGGATATCACAGGGGCAGGAATGGATGTTGGATGTTCCGGGGTTTAGATGTTTCAAAAGGAATAGGGAGGGAGGTAAAAGAGGTGGGGGAGTGGCATTGCTAATCAGGGATAGTATCACAGCTGCAGAAAGGGAGGTCGTCGAGGAGGGTTTGTCTACTGAGTCATTATGGGTGGAAGTCAGAAACAGGAAAGGAGCAGTCACTTTATTGGGAATTTTCTGTAGACCCCTCAATAGCAACAGAGACACGGAGGAACAGATTGGGAGACAGACTTTGGAAAGGTGCAGAAGTAACAGGGTTGTTGTCATGGGTGACTTCAACTTCCCTAATATTGATTGGAACCTCCTTAGTGCAAATAGTTTGGATGGAGCAGTTTTTGTCAGGTGTATCCAGGAAGGTTTCCTGACTCAATATGTGGATAGGCCGACTAGAGGGGAGGCTATGTTGGACTTGGTGCTTGGCAACGAACCAGGCCAGGTGGCTGATCTCTCAGTGGGAGAGCATTTCGGTGATAGTGATCACAACTCCCTGACCTTTACTATAGTCATGGAGAGGGACAGGAGCAGACGGGATGGGAAAATATTTAATTGGGGGAGGGGAAATTACAATGCTATTAGGCAGGAACTGGGGAGCATAAATTGGGAACAGATGTTCTCAGGGAAATGCACGACAGAAATGTGGAGGTTGTTTAGGGATCACTTGCTGCGACTGCTGGATAGGTTTGTCCCGATGCGGCAGGGAAGGGATGGTAGGGTGAAGGAACCTTGGATGACAAGAGATGTGGAACAGCTAGTCAAGAGGAAGAAGGAAGCTTACTTAAGGTTGAGGAAGCAAGGATCAGACAGGGCTCTAGAGGGTTACAAGGTAGCCAGGAAGGAACTGAAGAATGGACTTAGGAGAGCTAGAAGGGGACATGAAAAAGTCTTGGTGGGTAGGATTAAGGAAAATCCCAAGGCGTTCTACACTTATGTGAGGAACAAGAGGATGGCCAGAGTGAAGGTAGGGCCAATCAGGGATAGTGGAGGGAACTTGTGCCTGGAGTCGGAGGAGGTAGGGGAGGTCCTAAATGAATACTTTGCTTCAGTATTCACTAGTGAGAGGGACCTGGACGTTTGTGAGGACAGCGGGAAACAGGCTGATATGCTCGAACATGTTGATGTTAAGAAGGAGGATGTGCTAGAAATTTTGAAAGACATGAGGATAGATAAGTCCCCGGGGTCAGACGGGATATACCCAAGGTTATTACGGGAAGCGAGGGAAGAGATTGCCGTGCCTTTGGCGATGATCTTTGCGTCCTCACTGTCCACTGGAGTAGTACCAGAAGATTGGAGGGTGGCAAATGTTATTCCCTTGTTCAAGAAAGGGAATAGGGATAACCCTGAGAATTATCGACCAGTCAGTCTTACGTTGGGAGTGGGCAAATTATTGGAGAGGATTCTGAGAGACAGGATTTATGATTATTTGGAAAAGCATAGTTTGATTCGAGACAGTCAGCATGGCTTTTTGAGGGGCAGGTCATGCCTCACAAGCCTATTGAATTCTTTGAAGATGTGACAAAACACATTGATAAAGGAAGGGCAGTGGATGTGGTGTATATGGATTTTAGCAAGGCGTTTGATAAGGTTCCCCATGGTAGGCTCATTCAGAAAGTAAGGAAGCATGGGATACAGGGAAATTTGGCTGTCTGGATACAGAATTGGCTGGCCCATAGAAGACAGAGGGTGGTAGTAGATGGAAAGTATTCAGCCTGGAGCTCGGTGACCAGTGGTGTTCCGCAGGGATCTGTTCTGGGACCTCTGCTCTTTGTGATTTTTATAAATGACTTGGATGAGGAATGACACGAAGGTTGCTGGAGTTGTGGATAGTGTGGAAGGCTGTTGTAGGTTGCAACGGGACATTGACAGGATGCAGAGCTGGGCTGAGAAGTGGCAGATGGAGTTCAACCTGGAAAAGTGTGAAGTGATTCATTTTGGAAGGTCGAATTTGAATGCAGAATACAGGCTTAAAGATAGGATTCTTGGTAGTGTGGAGGAGCAGAGGGATCTTGGGGTCCATGTCCATAGATCGCTCAAAGTTGCCACCCAAGTTGATAGGGTTGTTAAGAAGGCGTATGGTGTGTTGGCTTTCATTAACAGGGGGATTGAGTTTAAGAGTCGCGAGGTTATGCTGCAGCTCTATAAAGCCCTGGTGAGACCACACTTGCAATATTGTGTTCAGTTCTGGTCGCCTCATTATAGGAAAGATGTGGAAGCTTTAGAGAGGGTGCAGAGGAGATTTACCAGGATGCTGCCTGGATTGAAGGGCATGTCTTACGAAGAAAGGTTGAGGGTGGTAGGGCTTTTCTCATTGGAACGAAGAAGGATGAGAGGTGACTTGATAAAGGGGTACAAGATGATGAGAGGCATAGATAGAGTGGATAGCCAGAGACTTTTTCCCAGGGCGGAAAAGGCTATCACCAGGGGGCATAATTTTAAGGTGATTGGAGGAAGGTTTAGGGGAGATGTCAGAGGTTGCTTCTTTACACAGAGAGTGGTGGGTGCGTGGAATGCACTGCCAGCGGTGGTAGTAGAAGCAGATACATTAGGGACATTTAAACAACTCTTGGATAGGTACATGGATGATAGTCGAATGAAGGGTAGGTAGGTAGTTTGATCTTAGAGTAGGTTAAAGGTTCGGCACAACATTGTGGGCCGAAGGGCCTGTACTGTGCTGTACTGTTCAAAAAAAAACCTCCTACTGATTACCACCTACCACCCTCCCTCAGCTGATGAGTCAGTACTCCTCCATGTTGAACACTACTTGGAGGAAGCACTGAGGGTGGCAAAGGCACAAAATGTACTCTGGGTGGGGGACTTCAATGTCCATCACCAAGAGTGGCTCGGTAGCACCACTACTGACCGAGCTGGCCAAGTCCTCAAGGACATAGCTGCTAGACTGGGTCTGCAGCAGGTGGTGAGAGAACCAACAAGAGGGAAAAACATACTTGACCTTGTCCTCACCAATCTGCCTGCCACAGATGCTTCTGTCCATGACTGTATTGGTAAGAGTGACCACCGCACAGTCCTTGTGGAGACGAAGTCCCGTCTTCACATTGAGGATGTCGTCCATCGTGTTGTGTTTCACTATCACCGTGCTAAATGGGATAGATTTCAAACAGATCTAGCAATGCAAAACTGGGCATCCATGAGGCGCTGTGGGCTTCAACAGCAACTGAACTGTACTCAACCACAATCTGTAACCTCATGGTCTGGCATACCCCCACTCTACCATTACCATCAAGCCAGGAGACCAACCCTGGTTCAATTCAGAGTGCAGGAGGGCATGCCAGGAGAAGCATCAGGCATACCTCAAAATGAGGTATCAACCTGGTGAAGCTACAACCCAGAACTACTTGCATGCCAAACTGCATAAGCAGCATGCTATAGACAGCTAAGCGATCCCATAACCAACGGATCAGATCTAAGCTCTGCAGTCCTGCCACATCCAGCCGTGAATGATCACAGAATCACAGAATAATACAGTGCAGAAGAGGCCCTTCGGCCCATCAAGTCTGCACCGATGCATTAAAGACACCTGACCTGTCTACCTAATCTCATTTGCCAGCACTTGGCCCATAGCTTTGAATGTTATGACTTGCCAAGTGCTCATCCAGGTACTTTTTAAAGGATGTGAGGCAACCCACCTCTACCACCCTCCCAGGCAGTGTATTCTAGACCGTCACCACCCTCTGGGTAAAAAAGTTCATCCTCAAATCCCCCTTAAACTTCCTGCCCCTCACCTTAAACTTGTGTCCCCTCGTAACTGACCCTTCAACTAAGGGGAACAGCTGCTCCCTATCCACCCTGTTCATGCCCCTCATAATCTTGTACACCTCGATCTGGTCACCCCTCAGTCTTCTCTGCTCCAGCGAAAACAACCCAAGCCTATCTAACCTGTCTTCATAGCTTAAATTTTCCAACCTAGGCAACATCTTGGTGAATTGCCTCTGCACCCCCTCCCGTGCAATCACATCCTTCCTATAATGTGCCGACCAGAATTGCACACAGTACTCCAGCAGTGGCCTTACCAAAGTTCTGTACAAATCCAACATGACCTCCTTGCTTTTGTAATCTATGCCTCAATTGATAAAGGCAAGTGTCCCAGATGCCTTTTTCACCACCCTATTAACCTGCCCTTCTGCCTTCAGTGATCTATGGACAAACACGCCAAGGTCCCTTTGTTCCTCGGAACTTCCCAGTGTCAGGCCATTCATTGAATACTTCCATGTCACATTACTCCTTCCAAAGTGTATCACCTCACACTTTTCAGGGTTAAATTCCATCTGCCACTTTTCTGCCCATTTGACCATCCCGTCTATATCTTCCTGTAACCCAGGACACTCAACCTCACTGTTAACCACTCGGCAATCTATGTGTCATCCGCGAACTTACTGATCCTACCCCCCACATAGTAATCTATGTTGTTTATATAAATGACAAACAATAGGGGACCCAGCACAGATCCCTGTGGTACGTCACTGGACACTGGTTTCCAGTCACTAAAACAGCCGTCTGTCATCACTCTCTGTCTCCTACAGCTAAGTCAATTTTGAATCCACCTTATCAAGTTACCCTGTATCCCATGTGCATTTGCTTTCTTGATAAGTCTCCCATGTGGGACCTTGTCAAAGGCTTTGCTGAAATCCATGTAAACTACATCAACTGCACTACCCTCATCTACACACCTGGTCACATGCTCAAAAAAGTCAATCAAACTTGTTACGCATGACCTCCCTCTGACAAAGCCATGCTGACTATTCCTAATCAAATTTTGCCTCTCCAGGTGGAGATAGATTCTCTCCTTCAGAATTTTCTCCAATAATTTCCCTATCACTGACGTGAGACTCACTGGTCTGTAGTTCCCTGGCTTATCTATACAACCTTTCTTAAATAGTGGGACCACATAGGCTGTTCTCCAGTCCTCTGGCACCTCCCCCGTGGCCAGAGAGGAATTAAAAATTTGGGACAGAGCCCCTGTAATCTCCACCCTCGCCTCCCACAACATCCTGGGACACAAATCGTCTGGACCTGGAGATTTGTCCACTTTTAAGCCTGCCAAAACCTCCAATACCTTGTCCCTTCCTATTGCAATTTGCTCAAGAACCTCACAGTCTCTCTCTCTCAATTCCATATCTACATCCTCATTCTCTTGGGTGAAGACAGATGTGAGGTATTCATTCAACACACTACCAATGTCCTCTGGCTCCACCCACAGATTTCCCCCTTGGTCCCTAATGGGTCCTACTCTTTCCCTGGTTATCTTCTTCCCATTGATATACTTATAGAATACCTTGGTATTTTCCCTACTTTTACCAGCCAAAGCTTTCTCATATTCCCTCTTTTCTCTCTTAATTGCTTTCTTCAGCTCCATCCTACACTTTCTGTACTCCAAGAATGCTTCCGTTGATTTGCTCTCCTTGTATTTGCTAAATGCCTCTCTTTTGCTTCTCATCGTACCCTGAATGTTTCTGGTCATCCATGGTTCTCTGGGCTTGTTGCTCCTACCTATTACCCTAGAGGGAACATGTTGGGCCTGTACCCTACCCATTTCCTTTTTGAATACCCCCACTGCTCTTCTGTAGATTTCCCGACAAGTAACTCTTTCCAGTCTACCTTGGCCAGATCCTGCCTTATTTTACTAAAATTCGCTCTCTCCCAATCCAAACCCTTTTTTTGCAACTTGTCTATTTCTTTCTCCATAACAAGATTAAATTGTACCATGTTGTGGTTGCTATCACCAAAATGCACCCCCACCAACACATCAACCACCTGTCCGGCTTCATTCCCCAGAATTAGGTCCAGCACTGCACCCTCCCTTGTTGGATCCTCTCCAAATTGAGCTAAAAAGATCTCCTGTATACATTTTAAGAACTCCACTCCATCTAAGCCCTTAACACGATGACTATCCCAGTTAATGTTGGGAAAGTTGAAATCGCCTAATATAATTACCCTATTATTATTTTTACACACCTCTGTGAATTGCGCACATATTTGCACCTCAATTTCCCGCTGACTATCTGGGGGTCTATAATAAACACCTAGCAATGTGGCTGTCCCTTTTTTATTCCTAAACTCTACTCATAAAGCTTCATTTGATCCCCCCTCCAAGATATCATCTCTCCTTACTGCAGTAACTGACTCCTTAACAATATTGCAATGCCCCCTCCTCTTTTACCCCCTCCTCTGTCTCGCCTGAAGATTCTATATCCCGGGATATTGAGCTGCCAATCCTGCCCTGCCCTCAACCATGTCTCCGTGATGGCTACTATATCACAATTCCATGTGCCAATTCTTGCCCTTAACTCATCCGTTTTACCTGTAATACTCCTGGCATTAAAGTAGAGGCCTTCCATCCTGGTCTTACTCCCTTGAAACTTACTTCCGCTGTATTCCCTCTGACTTGTTTGCTTTCCTGTGTTTAGCTGTGTCCCTATTCTGCTAGGAATCTGTGTCCCCTCCCCCTGCCAAATTAGTTTAAACTCCTCCCAACAGCACGAGCCAACCTGCCAGCAAGGATGTTAGTCCCCCTCTGGTTCAGATGTAGACCGTCCCACTTGTACAGGTCCTACCTTCCCCAGAAACGGTCCCAGTGGCCCAGGAATCTAAAACCCTCCCTCCTGCACCAACTCTTAAGCCACGTACTCATCTGTGCTGCTCTCCTATTTCTATACTCGCTAGCACGTGGCACTGGGAGTAATCCAGAGATTACAACCCGAGAGGTCCTGCTTTTTAGTCTACTGCCTAACTCCCTGAATTCTTGATGCAAGACCTCATCCCTCTTTCTACTTCTGTCATTGGTACCAACATGTACCATGACCTCTGCCTCATCACCCTCCCCATTCAGGATACCCTGCAGCTGTTCAGTGACATCCCGGACCCTGGCACCAGGAAGGCAACACACCATCCTGGAGTCACGTTGACGGCCACAGTAGCACCTATCTGTTCCCCTGACGAAAGAATCCCCGATTACTATTGCTCTTCCTCTCTTTCCCCCTTCCTGTGCAGACAGGCTGCTCGTGGTGCCAGAAGCTTGGCTCTGTCCGCACTCCCTGGAGGAACCAGCCTCATCAGCCTCCAAAATGGAATACCGATTTGCAAGCGGGACCCCAGGGGACTCCTGAACTACCTGCCTGAGTCTCTTGGACTGCCTGGTGGTCACCCATTCCCTTCCTTCCTCAAGTCCCTTCAGCTGCGGTGTGACCACCTCTCTAAACGTGCTATCCACAATGCTCTCAGACTCGCGGATGCTCCCCAGTGTTTCCAGCCGCCGTTCCAGATCTGAAACCCGAGCTTCCAGGAGCTGCAGCTGGACACACTTCCTGCACACATGCTGGTCCCGGGGACTGGAAATGTTCCCGGATTCCCACATGCAGCAAGAGGTGCAAACCACGGCTTTAAGCTCTCCTGCCATGACTAAACCCTTTAAATTAAAAACTTTAGAAGACTATTACAATAAAAAAAATAAATCAACTAAGACATGCTAAAACAATGACTTACAATTCAATCCAGTTTGAAAAATACCCACCAGGACTTACTCACCAGTCAGCTGTGCTCTTTGGAAACTCTCGGCTCCCCTCACCCTCTTTGAGGACAGGTAGGAAATGAAAGGAGCTCCTCGCTCCCTCCTCACCAAACTCCCTCAGTCACAAAACTCCCACTTTAGCACTCTAATGCAGCCCCAAGTCAGCAAACCAGTGGTGGACAATTAAACAACTAACTGGAGGAGGTGGCTCCACAAATATCCGCATCCTCAATGATGGGGGAGCCCAGCACATCAGTACGAAAGATAAGGCTGAAGCATTTGCAACAATCTTCAGCCAGAAGTGCCGAGTTGATGATCCATCTCGGCCCCCTCCTGAAATCCCCAGCATTACAGATGCTGGACTTCAGCCAATTCGATTCACTCCACGTGATGTCAAGAAACGACTGAAGGCACTGGATACTGCAAAAGCTATGGGCCCTGACAATATTCCAGCAATAGTACTGAAGACCTGTGCTCCAGAACTTGTCGCACCCCTAGCCAAGCTGTTCCAGTATAGCTACAACACTGGCATCTACCCAGCAATGTGGAATATTGCCCAGGTATGTCCTGTACACAAAAAGATGGACAAGTCCAACCCAGCCAATTACCGCCCCATCAGTCTACTCTCAATCGTCAGCAAAGTGATGGAAGGTGTCATCAACAGTGCCATCAAGCAGCACTTGCTTAGCAATAACCTGCTTAATGATAGCCAGTTTGGGTTCCGACAGGGCCACTCAGCACCTGACGTCATTACAGCCTTGGTTCAAACACGGACGAAAGAGCTGAATTCAAGAGGTGAGGTGAGAGTGACTGCCCTTGACATCAAGGCAGCATTCGACCGAGTATGGCATCAAGGAGCCCTAGCAAAACTGGAGTCAATGGGAATCAGGGGGAAAACTCTCCGCTGGTTAGAGTCATACCTAGTGCAAAGGACGATGGCTGTGGTTGTTGGAGGTCAATCATCTGAGCTCCAGGACATCACTGCAGGAGTTCATCAGGGTAGTGTCCTAGGCCCAACCATCTTCAGCTGCTTCATCAATGACCTTCCTTCAATCATGAGGTCAGAAGTGGGGATGTTCGCTGATGATTGCACAGTATTCAGCACCATTCGCAACTCCTCAAATAGTGAAGCAGTCCGTGTAGAAATGTAACAAGACCTGGACAATATCCAGGCTTGGGCTGATAAATGGCAAGTAACATTCGCGCCACACAAGTGCCAGGCAATGACCATCTCCAACAAGAGAGAATCTAACCATCTCCCCTTGACAGTCAATGGCATTACCATCGCTGAATCCTCCACTATCAACATCCTAGGGGCTACCATTGACCAGAAATTGAACTGGAGTAGCCATATAAATACCGTGGCTACAAGAGCCGGTCAGAGGCTAGGAATCCTGAGGCATGTAACTCACCTCCTGACTCCCCAAAGCCTGTCCACCATCTACAGGGCACAAGTCAGGAGTGTGATGGAATACACTCCACTTGTCTGAATGGGTACAGCTCCAACAACACTCAAGAAGCTCGACACCATCCAGGACAAAGCAGCCCACTTGATTGGCACCCTGTCCACAAACATTCACTCCCTCCACCACTGATGCACAGTGGCAGCAGTGTGTACCATCTCCAAGATACAATGCACCAAGGCTCCTTAGACAGCACCTTCCAAACCCGCGACCTCTACCAACTAGAAGGACAAGGTCAGCAAATGCATGGGAACACCACCACCTGCAAGTTCCCCTCCAAGTCACACACCATTCTGACTTGGAACTATATCGCCATTCCTTCACTGTCGCTGGGTCAAAATCCTGGAACTTCCTTAACAGCACTGTGGGTGTACCTACCTCACGTGGACTGCAGTGGTTCAAGAAGGCAGCTCACCACCACCTTCTCAAAGGCAATTAGGGATGGGCAATAAATGCTGGCCTGGCCAGCGATGCCCATGAATGAATAAAAAAAATTAAAACTTAAAATTGCAAGACCCTGACTGGAAGGACATTTGCATAGAACTAGCAGTGTTGTAACAAAAGGGACCCAGTAGTTACTTCCCCGATACAGACCAGTTTTAGTTACATGACTAACTGGCTGTTGCAGAGAATTTGAACTTCCAACAAAGGATTTTGAAGAGACTGTTCCATTTAAGGAGCTCGTCACATGACTAACCTGTTGGGCAACCTGGGAGTTTTTTAAAATTTGAACTCCAACAAAGGAATTGGAAGAGAGAACGCCATGTGCTCATGCACTGAGAACATCTCCTCTCCTGTCTGCCTGCTTCCATCTCTTTCCCACAGATCTGAATCTTGTGAAGACACGTAAACCCAAAGAGAGAACTGTCCCCTATGTGAACAAGGATTAAGACGAATACTGGGCCCCAACGAAACGCCAGACCATATCTTCAATCAAGGACTACAGCGAGTCTGAGAAACAGTAACAAGATATTGCCTCGAACTGTTCTACTTATCTTTTCTTCATCTCTTTTCTGTCGCTATTTGCATGTGAGTATCACGTGTACATGCTAACGTGGACGTTTTGCATATCCGTAGGCATGAACCATATTAGAGTTTGTTTTAATAAAATTCAATTTTTCTTCTTTAAACCACAAAAAGCCTGTTTGTGCTCATTTCTTTGCCTTATAATTGGACAGTTATGAACAAGGATTCACAAAGGGGGAGCTCAAACAGTGTGTATAAAATTAAACCCTGTTACAATAACACCAGGTGAAGGTAGTAACAGACCCCTAGACACCTTTCGCACCTGATCATAACAATAAATTTCACTTTCTTTCTTTTAACCTAAGAAGGCCTGTTTGTGCTCATTTCCTTGCCTTATAATTGGAAAGTTGTGAACAAGGATTCACCAAGGGGGAGCTGAAAACAAGCTGTGTTTAAGAATCAAACCCTGTTACAATAAGACCAGGTGAAGGCTGAGAAAGACCCTTAGACACCTTTCTCACCTGGTCGTAACAAAGGTAATGTATTAATTGTGGGGGACTTTAAGCTGCATATAGACTGTGACAATCAAATTGGCAACAGTGGTCTAGAAGATGAATTTGTAGAATGCTTTCACAACAGTTTCTTGGAGCAATAAATTGTAGAACCGACTAGGGATAAGGCTATCTTAGATCTCGTATTGTGTAATGAAGCAGGGTTAATAAGCAATGTCATAGTAAAAGCTCCAATGGGAAATAGTGATCATAAAACCATTGAATTTCATGTTAAGTTTGAAAGTGACATATTTCAATCACTAACAAGGATAGTCATTTGGTAGTACAGAACTTGAGAATTGCTGAAAATAGAGACATGTTGTCAAAGCTTTTTGTCTTGCACTTATCAGGACAATACGCAAGAATAACCAATGTAAGGGAAAACAACAACTTATACTGCATGAGAAGAGAGTGCTGATTGGTTGGCGAGTGAACTCTGATTGGTAGAGGCATTGCCATGGAGAATGCACCAGTTACCCTGGCTACATTGATCGGATCATTTCTTGCTGTATATTGCGCAAATATATGAATGGGCCTAAGGCTGTCATTTTCAACCCTGAAAAGTGCCCAGTCTACTTCAAATTACCCTGGAAGGGTAATGTATCCCGAAAATTTGAGCAATAGGTAAAGCTAGCTGTTTCACGCTGCTACTATGCAGTAGCAACACGTGTGGTGTTCGCCACTAACAAGATGCTGCTGTCAAGCCAAAAAGACAAATGAGTAATGTGATATATGAATTTTAATGCCAGTGTGATGCTAGGTATCTAAGCCATATGTCTTACCTGGTGACCAGAGCAGCGGCCGGCAGAACTGGGAGGAGGTTGATCCGGAGCGAGACCTGAAAAGGGGAGAGCGGGGCTCGAGGCCCTCACTTACCTGGGGACTGGAGCGGCGGCCGGCAGAACTGGGAGGAGGTTGATCCGGAGCGAGACCTGAAAAGGAGAGAATGGGGCTCGAGGTCCTCACTTACCTGGAGACCGGAGCAGCGGCAGGCTCTCTCTCACTCTGTCTCGGTTCCGACACGCGTTGAGATTGGAAAGAGGGTAAAAGAAACTTACAGTGATATCATGGGAAATCTGCAAGGTGATTGGTTGGGTAAGTCACAGCTGTTAATGCATTTAAATAGCTTTAAAAAAGAAGGGGAAAGTTAAAACCTACTGTAAAAGTGATAAGGTGAGTACTACTAAAGTGTGTTTTTTTTAAATTAGTGTAGTTTATTAAGAACTTTAGATTGTATTGGGTAGTGTTTGGAGTAGAACAAGGCCCTTATTGTAATTAGTATTTTTTATAGGGAGTAATAAATTAATCTAAAGGTTAGTAATGACAGGAGAGCTCAGATCCGTGATATGCTCCTCCTGCGCTATATGGGAAATCAGGGACGCTTCCAGTGTCCCTGATGACCATGTGTGCAGGAAGTGTATCCATCTGCAGCTACTGACTACCCGCATTATGGAGCTGGAGCTGCGGGTGGATTCACTGTGGAGCCTCTGCGATGCTGAGGACGTCGTGGATAGCACGTTTAGTGAGGTGGTCACACCGCAGGTAATGGCTGCACAGGCAGAAAAGGGATGGGTGACCACCAGACGGAGTAGTCGGTGTAGGCATGTAGTGCAGGAGTCCCCTGTGGCCATCCCCCTCTCACAACAGATATACCGCTTTGGGTACTGTTGTCGGGGGGATGACCTCCCAGGGGAAAGCAGCAACAGCCACGTTTGTGGCACCACGGATGGCTCTGCTGCAAAGTGAGGGGGAAAAAGACTGGGAGGGCCGTAGTCTTAGGAGATTCAACTGTAAGGGGAACAGACAGGCGTTTCTGTGGCCGCAAATGAGGCTCCAGGATGGTATGTTGCCTCCCTGGTGCGAGGGTCAAGGATGTCTCGGAGCGGCTGCAGGATATTCTGAAGGGGGAGGGTCAACAGCCAGTGGTCATGGTACATGCCGGTACTAACGACATAGGTAGAAAAAGGGATGAGGTCCTGCAAGATGAATTTAAGGAGTTAGGTGCTAAATTAAAAAGCAGGACTGTAAAGGTAGTAATCTCAGGAATATTATCACCCTCTATATGACTGCAACAACTACCGTGGAATCTCCCTGCTCAGCATAGTGGGGAAAGTCTTAGCTCGTGTCACTTTAAACAGGCTCCAGAAGCTGGCTGAGCGGGTCTATCCTGTGGCACAGTGTGGCTTTCGAGCAGAGAGATCCACCATTGACATAAAAGCAAAATACTGCGGATGCTGGAAATCTGAAACAAAAACAAGAAATGCTGGAATCACTCAGCAGGTCTGGCAGCATCTGTGGAAAGAGAAGCAGAGTTAACGTTTCGGGTCAGTGACCCTTCTTCGGAACCACTGACCCGAAACGTTAACTCTGCTCCTCTTTCCACAGATGCTGCCAGACCTGCTGAGTGATTCCACCATTGACATGCTGTTCTCCCTTCGCCAGCTACAGGAGAAATGCTGTGAACAAATGATGCCCCTCTATGTTGCTTTCATTGATCTCACCAAAGCCTTTGACCTTGTCAGCAGACGTGGTCTCTTCAGACTACTAGAAAAGATCGGATGCCCACCAAAGCTACTAAGTATCATCACCTCATTCCATGACAATATGAAAGGCACAATTCAGCATAGCGGCGCCTCATCAGACCCCTTTCCAATCCTGAGCGGCGTGAAACAGGGCTGTGTTCTCGCACCTACACTGTTTGGGATCTTCTTCTCATTGCTGCTCTCACATGCATTTAAGTCCTCAGAAGAAGGAATTTTCCTCCACACAAGATCAGGTGGCAGGTTGTTCAACCTTGCCCGTCTAAAAGCGAAGACCAAAGTACAGAAAGTCCTCATCAGGGAACTCCTCTTTGCTGACGATGCTGCATTAACATCTCACACTGAAGAGTGTCTGCAGAGACTCATCGACAGGTTTGCGGCTGCCTGCAATGAATTTGGCCTAACCATCAGCCTCAAGAAAATGAACATCATGGGACAGGATGTCAGAAATGCTCCATCTATCAATATCGGCGACCACACTCTGGAAGTGGTTCATGAGTTCACCTACCTAGGCTCAACTATCACCAGTAACCTGTCTGTCGATGCAGAATTAAACAAGCACATGGGAAAGGCTTCCTCTGCTATGTCCAGACTGGCCAAGAGAGTGTGGGAAAATGGCGCACTGACACAGAACACAAAAGTCCAAGTGTATCAAGGCTGTGTCCTCAGTACCTTGCTCTACGGCAGCGAGGCCTGGACAACGTACGTCAGCCAAGAGCGACGTCTTAATTCATTCCATCATCGCTGCCTCCGGAGAATCCTTGGCATCAGGTGGCAGGACCATACTACCAACACAGAAGTCCTCGAGGCGGCCAACATCCCCAGCATATACACCCTACTAAGCCAGCGGCACCTGAGATGGCTTGGCCATGTGAGCCGCATGGAAGATGGCAGGATCCCCAAGGACACATTGTACTGCGAGCTCGTCACTGGTACCAGACCCACCGGCCATCCATGGCTCCGCTTTAAAGATGTCTGCAAACGCGACATGAAGTCCTGTGACATTGATCACAAGTCATGGGAGTCAGTTGCCAGCGATCGCCAGAGCTGGCGGGCAACCATAAAGGCGGGGCTAAAGCGTGGCGAGTCGAAGAGACTTAGCAGTTGGCAGGAAAAAAGACAGAAGCGCAAGGAGAGAACCAACTGTGTAAAAGCCCCGACAACCAATTTTATCTGCAGCACCTGTGGAAGAGTCTGTCACTCTAGAATTGGCCTTTATAGCCACTCCAGGCGCTGCTGCACAACCCACTGACCACCTCCAGGCGCTTACCCATTGTCTCTCGAGACAAGGAGGCCAAAGAGAAGGGAGAGAACTTCCTGTGCCATGTGCTAGTGAGTATAGGAACAGGAGAATAGACCAGATGAATGTGTGGCTGGCAAAATGGTGCAGGAGGGAGAGATTTAGATTCCTGGGACATCGGGACCAGTTCTGGGAAAGGTGGGACCTGTACAAGCAGGACGGGTTACACCCAGGCAGGACAGGAACCGATGTCCTCCCAGGGGCGTTTGCTCGTGCTGCTGGGGGGGATTTAAACTAGAATGACAGAGGGATGGGAACCTGAGCAGGGAGACTGAGGAGGAGGAAACAAGGATAGAAACAAAAGACAGGAAACAAAAAGGCAAATGTGGAAGGCATAGAAATCAAGGGTGATGGTTTTTTGGACCAATACGTTGAGGAACCAACTGGAAAACAGGCCTTCCTAGACTGGGTATTGTGTAACGAGAAAGGATTAGTCAACAATCTTCTTGTGCGGGGTCCCTTGGGAAACAGCGACCATAACATGAAAGAATTCTTCATTAAGATGGAGAGTGAGAGAGTTGATTCCGAGACTAGGGTCCTGAATCTAAATAAAGGAAACTATGAAGGTATGAGGCGCGAGTCAGCTATGATAGATTGGGGAACGTTACTTAAAGGGTTGACAGTGGATAGGCAATGGCTAGCATTTAAAGAGCGCATGGATGAATTACAATAACTGTTCTTTCCTGTCTGGTGCAAAAATAAAACAGGAAGGGTGACTCAACCATGGCTTACAAAAGAAATTAGGGATAGTATTAGATCAAAGGAGGAGAAATATAACATGGCCAGACAAAGCAGAAAACCTAAGGATTGGGAGCGGTTCAGAATTCAGCAAAGGAGGACAAAGGGATTGATTAAGAAGGGGAAAATAGAGTACGAGAGCAAGCTTGCAGGAAACATAAAAACTGACTGTAAAAGCTTCCATAGATATGTGAAGAGAAAAAGATTAGTGAAGACAAATGTGGGTCCCTTACAGTCAGAAACAGAGGAATTTATAATGGGGAAGAAAGAAATGGCAGACCAATTAAATACATACTTTAATATAAAATAAAAACAAGAAATGCTGGAATCACTCAGCAGGTCTGGCAGCATCTGTGGAAAGAGAAGCAGAGTTAACGTTTCGGGTCAGTGACCCTTCTTGCTGTCTTCCTTCCCTGCCTGCCACATCTGAAAACTACAAGCCCTACTCACGCTACACTAGCCTCCACCCTGCACTCTCCAACAATTCAACATTCATCCCTTCCACGCTGTTGCCAGCAAACCCTGCACAAGCGGCAGCTTCACATTCAAAACACTCTCTTTTCTCATTCTCTTTCAACACAGCCACCAGCAGCACACCTTCAGAACTATTGGGGAACATAGGGTCTAGTGAGAAGGAGGAACTGTATGAAATCAGTATTAGTAGGGAAATGGTGTTGGGGAAATTGATGGGATTGAAGGCCGATAAGTCCCCAGGGCCTGATAATCTACATCCCAGAGTACTTAAGGAAGTGGCCCTAGAAATAGTAGATGCATTGCTGGTCATTTTTCAAAATTCTATAGAATCTAGAGCAGTTCCAATGGATTGGAGGGTAGCTAATGTAACCCCACTATTTAAAAAAGGAGGCAGAGAGAAAACAGGGAATTATAGACCAGTTAGCCTGACATCAGTAGTGGGGAAAGTGCTAACAGTCCATTATAAAAGATGTAATAGCAGAGCACTTGGAAAACAATGACATGATCGGACAAAGTCAACATGGATTTACGAAAGGGAAATCATGCTTGACAAATCTACTTGAATTTTTTGAGGATGTAACTAGTAGAATAGATAAGGGAGAACCAGTGGATGTGGTGTATTGGACTTTCAGAAGGCTTTCGATAAGGTCCCACATAAGAGATTAGCATGCAAAATGAAGGCACATGGGATTGGGGGTAAGGTACTGACATGGATAGAGAACTGGTTGGCAGACAGGAAACAAAGAGTAGGAATAAATGGGTCTTTTTCCGAGTGGCAGGCAGTAACTAGTGGGGTACCGCAGGGATCAGTGCTGGGACCCCAGTTATTCACGATACATATTAATGATATAGATGAGGGAAATAAATGTAATATATCCAAGTTTGCAGATGACACAAAGCTGGGTGGGAGTGTGAGCTGTGAGGAGGATGCACAGAAGCTCCAGTGTGATTTGGACAAGTTGAGTGAGTGGGCAAATACATGGCAGATGCAGTATAATGTGGATAAATGTGAGGTTATCCACTTTGGTGGCAAAAACAGAAAGGCAGATTATCTGAACGGTGATGGATTGGGAAAGGGGGAGGTGCAGCGAGACCTGGGTGTCCTTGTGCACCAGTCACTCAAAGTAAGCATGCAGGTGCAGCAGGCAGTTAAGAAGGCAAATGGTATGTTGGCCTTCATAGCGAGAGGATTCGAGTACAGGAGCAAGGATGTCTTGCTGCAATTATACAAGGCCTTGGTGAGAACACATCTGGAGTACTGTGTGCAGTTTTGGTCTCCTTATCTGAGGGAGGATGTTCTTGCTATGGAGGGAGTGCAGCGAAGGTTCACCAGACTGATTCCTGGGATGGCAGGACTGACATATGAGGAAAGATTGGGTCGATTTGGCTTGTATTTGCTAGAGTTTAGAAGAATGAGAGGGGATCTCATAGAAACCTACAAATTTCTAATAGGACTGGACAGACTAGATGCAGGAAGGATGTTCCCGATGGCGGGGCAGTCCAGGACGAGAGGTCACAGTCTAAGGATAAGGGGTAAGCCATTTAGGACTGAGCTGAGGAGGGATTTCTTCACCCAGAGAGTGGTGAACCTGTGGAATTCTCTACCACAGAAAGCAGTTGAGGCCAAATCATTAAATATATATCAGAAAGAGTTAGATATAGTTCTTAGGGCTCAAGGAATCAAGGGATACGGGGAGAAAGCGGGAACAGGGTAATAAGTTTGGATGATCAGCCATGATCGTATTGAATAGCGGTGCAGGCTTGAAGGGCCGAATGACCTACTCCTCCTATTTTCTATGTTTCTGTGTCCCAAAGACTGGCGGATTGTATCAAACAACATGTCCCTTCCACTGCTCGCAATGGGCAAGGCACAGGTCATACCCAACCAGCCCGTGCTTGCAAAACTCAAAACACAGTGTCCAACATCAAAAGTGATTCTGCAATTAGACAACATTTGCTAAATAATCTGCAGTGTGCTAATAATTACACTGACAAACAATTTAAGATTGTCAGTAGTGTTGCGCATTTGCCCGTACTGGAAGCTACATATATTAATACACAGGGCCCTGTTCTTTGCAGACAGAAATAACATGTATACACATTGCACCTGTTTCAGCTGAACAAAATAAGTGACAACCATTCGCTGGTTCATTCCTCAGGGCAATGCCTTGACCAATCAGAGTCAAGCTGCCTGGTTTAAATTTCAAACAAAGCTTGGCAATTAACTGTCAGTCACCATAAACTGGTGCAGTCTCCATGGCAACACCTCTACCTATCAGAGTTCACTTGCCAACCAATCAGCACTCTCCTCATGCAGATAAAGTTGTTGTTTTCCCTTACATAGGTTATTCTTGCGTGTTGTCCTGATGAGTGCAAGACAAAAAGCTTCGACAACATGTCTCTATTTTCAGCAATTCACAAACATGAAGCTTAAACTTAAACAAAGCAATTATGAATGTATGAGGGGAGAACTGGCTAAGGTTAATTGGGTAAATAGACCGGAAGGTATGAGGGGAGAACTGGCTAAGGTTAATTGGGTAAATAGACCGGAAGGTATGAGGGGAGAACTGGCTAAGGTCAATTGGGTAAATAGACCGGAAGGTATGAGGGGAGAACTGGCTAAGGTTAATTGAGTAAATAGACTAGAAGGTATGAGGGGAGAACTGGCTAAGGTTAATTGAGTAAATAGACCGGAAGGTATGAGGGGAGAACTGGCTAAGGTTAATTGAGTAAATAGACCGGAAGGTATGAGGGGAGAACTGGCTAAGGTTAATTGAGTAAATAGACCGGAAGGTATGAGGGGAGAACTGGCTAAGGTTAATTGGGTAAATAGACCGGAAGGTATGAGGGGAGAACTGGCTAAGGTTAATTGAGTAAATAGACTAGAAGGTATGAGGGGAGAACTGGCTAAGGTTAATTGAGTAAATAGACCGGAAGGTATGAGGGGAGAACTGGCTAAGGTTAATTGAGTAAATAGACCGGAAGGTATGAGGGGAGAACTGGCTAAGGTTAATTGAGTAAATAGACCGGAAGGTATGAGGGGAGAACTGGCTAAGGTGAATTGAGTAAATAGACTGGAAGGTATGAGGGGAGAACCGGCTAATGTTAATTGGGTAAATAGACTGGAAGGTATGAGGGGAGAACCGGCTAATGTTAATTGGGTAAATAGACTGGAAGGTATGAGGGGAGAACTGGCTAAGGTTAATTGAGTAAATAGACTAGAAGGTATGAGGGGAGAACTGGCTAAGGTTAATTGGGTAAATAGACTGGAAGGTATGAGGGGAGAACTGGCTAAAGTTAATTGGGTAAATAGACTGGAAGGTATGAGGGGAGAACTGGCTAAGGTTAATTGAGTAAATAGACTAGAAGGTATGAGGGGAGAACTGGCTAAGGTTAATTGGGTAAATAGACTGGAAGGTATGAGGGGAGAACTGGCTAAAGTTAATTGGGTAAATAGACTGGAAGGTATGAGGGGAGAACTGGCTAAGGTTAATTGGGTAAATAGACTGGAAGGTATGAGGGGAGAACTGGCTAAAGTTAATTGGGTAAATAGACTGGAAGGTATGAGGGGAGAACCGGCTAAAGTTAATTGGGTAAATAGACTGGAAGGTATGAGGGGAGAACTGGCTAAGGTTAATTGAGTAAATAGACTAGAAGGTATGAGGGGAGAACTGGCTAAGGTTAATTGGGTAAATAGACTGGAAGGTATGAGGGGAGAACTGGCTAAGGTTAATTGGGTAAATAGACTGGAAGGTATGAGGGGAGAACCGGCTAAAGTTAATTGGGTAAATAGACTGGAAGGTATGAGGGGAGAACTGGCTAAGGTTAATTGAGTAAATAGACTAGAAGGTATGAGGGGAGAACTGGCTAAGGTTAATTGGGTAAATAGACTGGAAGGTATGAGGGGAGAACTGGCTAAAGTTAATTGGGTAAATAGACTAGAAGGTATGAGGGGAGAACTGGCTAAGGTTAATTGGGTAAATAGACTAGAAGGTATGGCAGTAAATGAAAGTGGGAAACATTTAAAGAAACAAAAGTACAGTCTGTTCAAAAACAAAACTCGTCAAGGAAGGCCCATCCGTGACTCACTCAGGAAGTTAAGGAGTGTATTAGACTAAAAGAAGCGACTTGCAATGTTGCAAAAAATAGTAGCAAGTCTGAGGATTGGGAGTGTTTTAGAAACCAGCAAAGAGCCACCAAAATGTTAATAAAAAGGGAAAAAATAGAATGAGAGTAAACTAGTCAGCAATATAAAAACCGATTGTAAGAGCTTTTATAAGTACATAAAAAGGAAGAGAGTAGCTCAAGTAGACATTGGTCCCTTAGAGGCAGAGACAGGAGAAATCATGATGGGGAATGAGGAAATGGCAGAGATATTGAACAAATATTTTGTGTCTGTCTTCACAGTAGAAGACACAAATTCCATACCAGAAATAGGCAGTAATCAAGGGGCTAGCAATCAAGGGGCGGCACAGTGGTGCAGTGGTTAGCACCGCAGCCTCACAGCTCCAGCAACCCGGGTTCAATTCTGGGTACTGCCTGTGTGGAGTTTGCAAGTTCTCCCTGTGTCTGCGTGGGTTTCCTCCGGGTGCTCCGGTTTCCTCCCACATGCCAAAGACTTGCAGGTTGATAGGTAAATTGGCCTTTATAAATTACCCCTGGTATAGGTAGGTGGTAGGGAAATATAGGGACAGGTGAGGATGTAGTAGGAATATGGGATTAGTATAAATGGGTGGTTGATGATCAGCACAGACTCGGTGGGCCAAAGGGCCTGTTTCAGTGCTGTATCTCTAAATAAATAAATAAATAAAAAGAGTGAGGAAATTAAGGATATTGATATCAGCCAAGAAAAAATATTGGAGAAACTTGAGCGACTAAAATCTGACAAGTCCCCGGGACCAGATGGCCGACATACTAGGGTTCTAAAAGAGATAGTGGACGCGCTGGCTATAATTTTCCAGACTTCCTTAGATTCAGGAATGGTCCCGTCAGATTGGAAGTTGGCAAATGTTACACCGCTTTTCCAGAAAGGAGATAGAGAGAAAACAGGGAATTCCAGGCCAGTTAGCCTAACATCAGTCATTAGGAAGCTGTTGGCATTGGAAACTATTATTTAAAGAAGTCTTAACATTGCACTTGGAAAAGCATCGTATGATTAGAACAAGTCAGCATAGTTTTACTAAAGGGAAATCCTGTTTGACAAATTTATTTGAGGTTTTAGAGGATGTAACTAGTAGGGTAGATAAAGGGGAACCAGTAGATGTAGTATACCTGGATTTTCAAAAGGCATTCAGCCACATAAAAGATTAATAGGCAAGATAAGGGCTCATGGTGTTAGGGTAAAATATTAGCGTGGATAGAGGATTGGTTAACAGACAAGAAGCAGAGTGTGGGCAAAAACAGGGCATTTTCAAGTTGGCAGGCAGTGAATAGTGGAGTGCTGCAAGGAGCAGTGCTAGGGCCTCAGCTATTTACAATCTATATTAATGACTTGGATGAAGAGACAGAGAGTAATGTATCTAAATTTGCTGATGATACAAAGCTCGATGGAAAGGTAAGCTGCAGGGAGGATGTAGAGAGGCTGCACAGAGATATAGACAGGTTAAGTGAGTGGATAACAAGATGGCAAATGGAGTATAATGTAGGGAAGTGTGAAATAGATAAGCAGAATATTTTTTAAAAGATGCGAAAGTGGTAAGTGTTCAAAGAGACTTGGGGGTATTCATACAAGGAACGCACAAAGTTAACATGCAGGTGCAGCAGGCTATTAGGAAGGCAAATGGCATGTTGGACTTTATTGCAAGGAGATTGGAGTACAGGAATAAAGAATTCTTACTAAAATTGTACAGGACTTTGGTGAGACCGCACCTGGAATACTGCGTGTAGTTTTGGTCTCCACATTTAAGAAAGGATATACTTGCACTGGAGGCAGTGCAGCGAAGATTTACGAAATTGCTCCCTGGGATCAGGGGGTTGTCCTATGATGAGACGCTGGAGTAAATTGGGCCTATATTCTCTAGAGATTAGAAGAATGAGCAGTGATCTAATTGAGACATACAAGATTCTGAAAGGACTTGATAGGGTGGAAGCTGAGAGATTGTTCCCACTGGTCAGGGAATCTAGAACACAGGGACACAGTCTCAGGATAAGGGGCCAATCATTCAGGACTGAGATGAGGAGAAATTACTTCACACAAAGGGTCGTGAATCTTTGGAATTCTCCACCGCAGAAGGTTGTGGATGCTCCCTTGCTGAATTTATAGAAGGTGAGATAGACTGATGTTTGGTCACTCAGAGGGCGGGAACGTGGAGTTGAAGCTGAAGATTAGCCATGATCATACTGAATGGAAGAGCAGGCTCAAAGGGCCATATGGTCTACTCCTCCTCCTATTTCTTACGTTCTATGTTCCGGAGACATGAGCACAAAATCTAGGCTTGCACACCGGTGCACTACAGTTAGAGGTGCAGCCTCTCAGATGAGAAGTTAAACCAAAGTCTTTCCTGCTTTTACCTTGCCAAGTTTTGTATCATACGCAATCTTCAAAATTGTACTACCTATACTGAAGTCCATGTCATTTATATGAGTGTTTAAAAGATGTGTCTAACATTCCTTTGGTTATTTCCAGGGAATCTGGTACTCTGCCCACAAAAGCAAGTGAGTGAGAGAGACCAAAGTTAAGCTCTAAAAGCCACGACTGACTCCGTCATGTAGTAACTAGTGAACGTGGTAGTAGAAACTTCATGAGGACAAAGACTGGTGAAATGGGCTGACACATGGAAGATGCACTTTATAGCAGATAAGTGCAGAGTTGTGCACTTTGGGAGTAACAATATAGAGCAGCAGTATAAAAAAATGGTACTGTGTAGAGATCAGTCATTATAGGAACGTATTGAGGCTTTAGAGAGGGAACAGTATAGATTCACTAGAATGCTGCCTGGTGTGAGGAAATACAAATATAACAAAGACTTGAAAAATGGGGTATTGTTGTTTAAAAAAAGCACAAATTATGGGGAGATATGATAGATGTATTTAACATAATGAAAAGATGAAACTGGGTAGCTTGAAGCAGACAATTTCTGGTAGTTGAGGGGTCAAGAACAAAGGGTCATAAATAGAAGATTAAATATACAACAGGACATAGATAGGTTAGTAGAATGGGAAGACAAGTGGCAGATGGAATTTAATACTAACAAGTGTGAGGTGATGCATTTTGGCAGAAGGGATAGGGAGAGGCAATATAGATTTAATGGCACAGTTCTAAAGAGTGTGCAGGGACAGAAGGACTTCAGGGTGTGTATGCATCGATCTTTGAAGGTAGCAGGACATATTGAGAGAGTGGTTAATAAACTATATGGGATCTTGGGCTTCATAAGTAGAGGCATTGAGTACAAAAACAGGGAAGTTGTTGCTGATCCTTTAGAAAGCTCTGGTTAGGCCACAACTAGAGAATTGTGTCCAGTTCTGGTCACCACATTTCAGGAAGGATGTGAGGGTCTTTGAGAGGGTGCAGAGGAGAGTTACCAGAATGGTTTCAGGGATGAGGGATTTTAGTTACAAGGTTAGGTTGGAAAAGCTCGGGTTGTTCTCTGGGGAGCAAAGGAGATTGAGGGGAGATTTAATAGAGGTGTACAAAATTATAACAGGCTTAGATCAGTTAGACAAGGAAAAACTCCTCCCATTAACTGATGGTATAAAGACTAGGGGACACAAGTTGAAGGATTTGGAAAGAGATGCAGGGGGAATGTGAGGAAGAACTTTTTTACTCAGTGGGTGGTAATGACCTGGAACTTGCTGCCCACGAGGGTGGTGGTAGGGGAGACAATCAATAATTTCAGAAGGAAATTGGATGAGGGCTTGAAAGAAATAAACTGGCAGGGCTACCTGGATGGAGCTGGGGAGTGGGACTGACTGCATTGCTCTACGGGGAGCCGGCATGGACTCGATGGGCTGAATGGCCTCCTTCTATGTCGTAATTGACTCTATGACTCTGATTTAGGACAGAGGGCAGGAGACACTTTCTCACACAGAGAGTTATGGAGCTGTGGGATTCACTCGCTGCGTTAGTGGTTGAGGCATAAACTGTCAACATTCAGGATTAAATCGGAGAGGTGGATGAAGGCAGCAGGTTAGTACCCAGGAAATCTGGACCTCCTTTTCCTTTTTTACTCCAAAGCGTTGTTCTGTACATCTGATGCTGCAGCTCTTTTCTATCAAAACAACATGTACTTTTTTTATTTCCAAAATATACTTTATTCATAAAAATATGCAAAAAATACATTTCCAAACAGTTTCAAACAGCACCAAAAAATACAAACATTGCAAGGGAGATCAGTTTCCTTCATTACAATCATGAGATGCCTCACAACCCTTCCATGTCACATTTGACATGCCATATACATTTTTACATTTTACAGCACACAAAATTTTCCCGATACAGTTCGAGGGGTTTCCCATGGATCCAGCCCCTCAGTTCAGCTTGATGGCGGGACCTTACACTGTGGTCTTTCCCCATTGAGCCTTTGCTGCGGCTGCCCCAAGCTTTAGTGCATCCCTCAGCACGTAGTCCTGGACCTTGGAATGTGCCAGTCTGCAACATTCGGTGGTGGACAACTCTTTGCGCTGGAAGACCAGCAGGTTTCGGGCAGACCAAAGGGCGTCTTTCACCGAATTGATAGTCCTCCAGCAGCAGTTGATGTTTGTCTCGGTGTGCGTCCCTGGGAACAGCCCGTAGAGAACAGACTCCTGTGTTACAGAGCTGCTTGGGATGAACCTCGACAAAAACCACTGCATCTCTTTCCACACCTGCTTTGCAAAGACACATTCCAGGAGGAGGTGGGCAACCGTCTCTTCCCCACCACAGCCACCGCGGGGGCATTGCGCGAAGGGGGCAAGACTTCGGGCGTGCAGGAAGGATCTGACGGGGAGGGCCCTTCTCACCACCAGCCAAGCTACATCTTGGTGCTTGTTTGAAAGTTCTGGTGATGAGGCATTCCGCCAAATGACTTTCAAAACAACATGTACTTGAGAGGTGATAAACAGCCAGTCTGATGAAAAACCAATCTTTTTTGCCTACGGCAGCTACTTTAGTCGCCAGTAAGAGGCCAGGGAACACATCAAGGTCACGCCGCCAGCTGCTGTTTAATCATCAACAGCACCATGGACAAGGACAGCCTCTCTCTCTCTGCCTCCCTCCCTCTGTCTCTCTCTCTCTGCCTCTCTCCCTCTGCCCTCTCCCTCTGCCTCTCTCCCTCTGCCTCTCTCTCTCTGCCTCTCTCCCTCTGCCTCTCCCTCTGCCTCTCTCCCTCTGCCTCTCTCCCTCTGCCTCTGCCTCTCTCTCTCTGTCTGTCTCTCTGCCTCTCTCCCTCTGCTTCTCTTCTTCTGCCTCTCCCTCTGCCTCTCTCCCTCTGCCTCTCTCTGTCTGTCTGTCTCTCTGCCTCTCTCCCTCTGCTTCTCTTCTTCTGCCTCTCCCTCTGCCTCTCTTCCTCTGCCTCTCTCCCTCTGCCTCTCTCTGCCTCTCTCTCTCTGCCTCTCTCTGCCTCTCTCCCTCTGCCTCTCTCCCTCTGCCTCTCTCTCTCTGTCTCTCTCCCTCTGCCTCTCTCTCTGTCTGTCTCGCTGCCTCTCTCCCTCTGCCTCTCTCTCTCTGCCTCTCTCCCTCTGCCTCTCTCCCTCTGCCTCGCTCTCTCTGCCTCTCTCTCCCTGCCTCTCTCCCTCTGCCTCTCTCTCTCTGCCTCTCTCTCTCTGCCTCTCTCCCTCTGCCTCTCTCCCTCTGCCTCTCTCTCTCTGCCTCTCTCTCCCTGCCTCTCTCCCTCTGCCTCTCTCTCTCTGCCTCTCTCCCTCTGCCTCTCTCTCTCTGCCTCTCTCTCTGCCTCTCTGCCTCTCTCCCTCTGCCTCTCTCCCTCTGCCTCTCTCTCTGCCTCTCTCCCTCTGCCTCTCTCTCTGTATGTCTCTCTGCCTCTCTCCCTCTGCTTCTCTCTCTCTGTCTCTCCCACTCTGCCTCTTTCTCTCTGCCTCTCTCTCTCTGTCTGCCTCTCTGCCTCTCCCCCTCTGCCTCTCCCTCTGCCTCTCTCCCTCTGCCTCTCTCCCTCTGCCTCTCCCTCTGCCTCT
This sequence comes from Heterodontus francisci, assembly GCF_036365525.1. NCBI lineage: Eukaryota > Metazoa > Chordata > Chondrichthyes > Heterodontiformes > Heterodontidae > Heterodontus > Heterodontus francisci. Next base: position 260,205 of record NC_090387.1, read on the forward strand.
CTCTCTCTGCCTCTCTCTCTCTGCCTCTCCCTCTGCCTCTCTCCCTCTGCCTCTCTCCCTCTCCCTGTGCCTCTCTCCCTGTGCCTCTCTCTCTTTGTCTGTCTCTCTGCCTCTCTCCTTCTGCCTTGCTCCCTCTGCCTCTCTCTCCCTCTGCCTCTCTCCCTCTGCCTCTGTCTGCCTCTCTGCCTCTCTCCCTCTGCCTCTCTCTCTCTGCCTCTCTCTCTCCCTGCCTCTCTCTCCCTGCCTCTCTCTCCCTGCCTCTCTCCCTCTGCCTCTCTCTCTCTGCCTCTCTCCCTTTGCCTCTCTCCCTCTGCCTCTCTCCCTCTGCCTCTCTCTCTCTGCCTCTCTCTCTCTGCCTCTCTCTCCCTGCCTCTCTCCCTCTGCCTCTCTCTCTCTGCCTCTCTCCCTCTGCCTCTCTCTCTCTGCCTCTCTCTCTGCCTCTCTGCCTCTCTCCCTCTGCCTCTCTCTCTCTGCCTCTCTCTCTCTGCCTCTCTCCCTCTGCCTCTCTCTCTGTCTGTCTCTCTGCCTCTCTCCCTCTGCTTCTCTCTCTCTGTCTCTCCCACTGCCTCTTTCTCTCTGCCTCTCTCTCTCTGTCTGCCTCTCTGCCTCTCCCCCTCTGCCTCTCCCTCTGCCTCTCTCCCTCTGCCTCTCCCTCTGCCTCTCTCTGCCTCTCTCTGTCTGTCTCTCTGCCTCTGTCTCTCTGCCTCTCTCCCTCTACCTCTCTCTCTCTGCCCTCTCCCTCTGCCTCTCTCCCTCTGCCTCTCTCTCTCTGCCTCTCTCACTCTGCCTCTCCCTCTGCCTCTCTCCCTCTGCCTCTCTCCCTCTCCCTGTGCCTCTCTCCCTGTGCCTCTCTCTCTTTGTCTGTCTCTCTGCCTCTCTCCTTCTGCCTTGCTCCCTCTGCCTCTCTCTCCCTCTGCCTCTCTCTCCCTCTGCCTCTCTCCCTCTGCCTCTCTCCCTCTGCCTCTCCCTCTGCCTCTCTCTCTCTCTCTGTGTCTCTCTGCCTCTCCCTCTGCCTCTCTCCCTGTGCCTCTCTCTCTCTGTCTGCCTCTCTCCCTCTGCCTTCCTCCCTCTGCCTCACTCTCTGTCTGTCTCTCTGCCTCTCCCTCTGCCTCTCTCCCAGTGCCTCTCTCTCCTTCTGCCTTCTCCCTCTGCCTCTGCCTCTGCCTCTCATTTCCTCTGTCTCTTTCTGTTTTTCCCTCTTGGCCTTGTTTATGGAGGGTGGCTCCCTAACCCCAGACCCAAGCTGCGCTGTGATGAATCAGAATCGTTACAGTGCAGAAGGAGGCCATTCGGCCCATCGTGTCCACACTGGCTCTCTGAAACAGCAATTCCCTCAGATCCATTCCCCTGCCTTCTCCCCATAACGCTGCACATTCTTCCTTTTCATATAACTGTTTAGTTCCCTTTTGAATGCTTCAATTGAACCTGCCTCCACCACACTCTCAGGCACAGTCCGGACCTTAACCACTCGCTGCGTGAAAAAGTTTTTCCTCATGTCACTTTTGCTTCTCTTACCGATTACTTTAAATCTGTGCCCTCTCGTTCTCGAACCTTTCACGAGTGGGAACAGTTTCTCTCTATCTACTCTGTCCAGATCCCTCATGATTTTGAATACCTCTATCAAATCACCTCTCAGCCTTCTCTTCTCCAAGGAAAACAGTCCTAAATTCTCCAATCTATCTTCATAACTGAAATGCCTCATCCCTGGAACCATTCTCATGAATCTTTTCTGTACTCTCTCCAATGCTGTCATATCTTTCCTAAAATGTGGCGCCCAGAATTAGACGCAATACTCCAGCTGAGGCCGAACTAGTATCTCATACAAGTTCAACATAACTTCCTTGCTCTTGTACTCTATGCCCCTATTAATAAAGCCCAGGATACTGTATGCTTTATTAACAACGCTCTCAACCTGTTCTGCCACCTTCAATGACTGATGTACATATACACCCAGGTCCCTCTGCTCCTGCACTCCCTTTAAAATTGTATCCTTTATTTTATATTATCTCTCCATGTTCTTCCAGCGAAATGAATCACTTCACATTTCTCTGTATTGAACTTCATCTGCCACCTGTCTGCCCACTCTACCAACTTGTCTATGTCCTTTTGAAGTTCTACACAGTCTTCCTCACAGTTCACAATGCTTTCAAGTTTTGTATCATCTGCAAACTTTGAAATTGTGCCCTGTACACCAAGGTCTAGGTCATTAATATATATTAGGAAAAGCAAGGATCCCAACACTGATCGCTGGGGAATTCCACTACAAACCTTCCTCCCCGAAAAACAACCACCAACCATTACTCTTTGTTTCCTGTCACTCAGCCAATTTTGTATCCATGTTGCTACCGTCCCTTTTATTCCATGAGCTACAAGTTTGCTCACAAGTCTGTCGTGTGGCACTGTATCAAACGCCTTTTGAAAGTCCATGTACACCACACCAACAGCATTGCCCTCATCAACCCTCATCAGAGGGTTAGATAGGGTGGATAGTGAGAGTCTTTGTCCTCGGATGGTGATGGCAAACACGAGGGGACATAGCTTTAAGTTGAGGGGTGATAGATATAGGACAGATGTCAGAGGTAGTTTCTTTACACAGAGAGTAGTAGGGGCGTGGAACGCCCTGCCTGCAACAGTAGTAGACTCGCCAACTTTAAGGGCATTTAAGTGGTCATTGGATAGACATATGGATGAAAATGGAATAGTGTAGGTCAGATGGTTTCACAGGTCGGCGCAACATCGAGGGCCGAAGGGCCTGTACTGCGCTGTAATGTTCTAATTCTAATTCTAACCCTCTCGTTACCTCCTTAAAAAAACTCCAGTAAGTTAGTTAAACATGATTTTCCCTTAAGAAATCCATGCTGGCTTCTCTTAATTAACTCTCATTTGTCCATGTGACTATTGCTTTTGTCCCAAATTATTCTTTCTAGAAGTTTTCCCACCACCCAAGTTAAACTGACTGGTCTGTAGTTGCTGGGCTTATCTCTGCACCCTTTTCTGAACAAGGGTGTAACATTAGCAATTCTTCAGTCCTCTGGCACCATCCCTGAGTCTAAAGAAGACTGAAAAATTATGGCCAGTGCCTATGCGATTTCCACCCTCACTTCCCTCAGTATCCTTGGATGCATCTTATCTGGCCCTGGTGTTTTATCCACTTTAAGTGTGGACAGCCGATCTAATACTTCCGCTTTATCAATTTTAAACCCCTCTAGTGTCTGACTTACCTCCTCTTTCAACATTGCCTGGGTTGCATCTTCTTCCTTGGTAAAGACAGATGCAAATTATTTATTTAATACCTCAGCTATACTCTCTGCCCTGTCATTTCTGGGCCCCTCCCTCTGCTTCCTTTGCCCCACCGAGCTGGACTTGGGACCTCTTATTTAAACAATTTTCAGGTTCAAACAGTCTGCATTATGAAAGTTGAGATATCCTGGCTCACCGGACTTTTCCATCGACTCAAGCTGATGATCAATAAAATGCAGTTGACACCAGAATCCCCCAAAAACAAAATCGCAGTGATCGCGTCATTGGAGCTGGCACTTTCCCAGTTCCCAGTCACTTGGTGCAAAGATCTGGCAACTCCTGCACATAATCTGAGTAATGTTTACTTTTATTGAGTAATGGTTTGTTTTCTCTCGTTGTTGTTGTACAGTTTGAAAAGGTAAATATCGGACGTCAGTGGAAAGTTGGGCTGGGAGGTCGGTGGCCGGACACAGCCCAAGGCCGGATCCAATGGGCAATGACAGCTGGGCTCACCGCCCCCACCTCCCTGCCCTGCTTTTAGAGGCCAGTTCAAGCCCCATCTTCCAGTGTTTCACTGAGACTCAAACTTCCCTGGACATCAGAGAATTGCCTCCTCGCAGCAGGTATCCTCACCGAGTCATCATCAAACGCCACTCATTGTTTTTTTTGTTCAGAACGAAATATAGATCGCAGCCAATTCGTTTCGTTATAACTAAAATTCTGTTTAATTGTTATAATGATTTTTATAATTGATATAGTTTGTGCCATTTAAGTTCGACAAGCGTAGATTTTATAAACGGCTTTTATCCTCCCAGTTACTATAGAAATCTCGCTACACCTACTCTACCTTCATCTCCTTTCCTTCATCTCCTGCCTCTTTCCTTCTCTTCATTCCCTCCTTCCCTTCATTCTGCTTTTCCTTCCATTTACTTCTGATTTGTTACATTTCTCTTGTTATTTTCTAGTGAAATGGCCGGTGAAAATTTTCAGATCCTCGATTCCATCCTGAATGGCAGCGCTTTCGCTTCTTCTGGAAGATTGAAATCCAGACGCAGCAAGTGGAATGTCCGGGCTTCAGAAATGGCTAAACGCACATTCAACCCAATCCGTGCCATCGTGGATAACATGAGGATCGAGCCAAACCCTCACAAATCCATGATCTCCCTCTCTATCGGTAAGAGCTGCAGTCAAATCATCTTTTACACTTAACCATATTAAGAATACTGCATTCGACCCGCACAATTTTTGGCTGCAGTCACATTAAAGATTCCGGGCTGGGCTCAGTTTGCAAAAAGTTCCGAGTAACTTTTCAAATTCTGGTAAATTTTTGACCTGTTGATTAATTTTTGGAACGGACAGGGTGGATTCCGGGTAAATTGGGAATAAACCTCCACAGCCAAAAAGCAAAAAGCCACGTAACAGGTGTGTCAGCAAAGTTATTTCTTTCTTTTGGGCCTCCTTATCTCGAGAGACAATGGATACGCGCCTGGAGGTGGTCAGTGGTTTGTGAACAGGAGACAGAGAGTAGTGGTTAATGGATGTTTTTAGGGCTGGGGAAAAGTTTGTAGTGGAGTTCACCAGGGATCAGTTTTGGGACCCTTGTTTTTCCTGATATACATTAATGACCTAGACCTTGGTGTAAAAGGCACAATTTCCAGATTTGCGGACAATACAAAACTTGGAAGTGTTGTCAACTCTGAGGAGGATAGTGTAGAACAGGTTGTCCAACATACAGCCCACAAGCTGGAACCCAGCCTGCCAAAGGTTTCTATCTGGTCCGCCAATCCTTCCTAACTTGTGAACAGAAAGGGGAGAGATTGATTTTGTTTCATTTGTGTCCCCCTAGTCCCTAGTTGTTAGCAGTAAGTGAGCTGAGAGTTGGTGCAATGCAGCCTGTACCTGAACAGTCACTGGAGGACACGGGGTAATCGGACTTACTGGGAAGACTGGTGCCGTCAATCAGGGGATGCTGCCCAATGGGAGTGGGGCAGGGGGTGGTGGCAACGGAGGGAGTTGATGCCGATTCAGGGTGCGGGGGCCAGCACCGAGCAGCAGTGTGTTTCTGCTCCTGGTGCATGGTGGGTGAAGGGAGAAATTGTTGGGGATAAAAGAGGTTTTTACCCAGTATGCCCTATTTCTTTTACCCAGATCGACCAAAGTTTTAGTTGTGTAGGTTAATGAATTAGTTTTCTCATTTAAAGCTTGTTCACAAAAATGCACATTTTTTTGTTGTTTTGATGAATAGTAAGATAAATTTCTATTGCCTTTATCTTACCAAAATTTGCCCACTGGCTCCCTATGTAGGACAAAAATTGTAATGTGGCCCCTCACTCGAAAAGGTTGGATAGCCCTGGTGTAGAATTTCAAAGGACATGGACAGGTTAGTGGAATGAGTGGAAAAGTGGCAGATAAAATTTAATGCAGAGAAGTGTGACATGATTCACTTTGGTAGGAAGAACATGGAGAGACAATATAAAATAAAGTATACAATTCTAAAGGGGTTGCAGGAGCAGAGGGACCTGGGTGTATATGTGCGTAATCATTGAAGGTGGCAGGACAAGTCCTAGGCTTTATCAATAGGGGCATAGTATACAAAAGTAAGGAAGTTATGTTAAATTTGTATAAAACACTGGTTCGGCCTCAACTGGAGTACTGCATCCAGTACTGGGTACTACACTTTAAGAAAGATATGAATGCATTAGAGAGGGTGCAGAAAAGATTCATGAGAATGGTTCCAGGAATGAGGAATTTCAGTTATGTAGATAGATTAGAGAAGTTGGGACTGTTTTCCTTGGAGAAGAGAAGGTTGAAAGGAGATTTGATAGAGGTGTTCAAAATCATGAGAGGTCTGGACAGAATAGATAGAGAGAAACTGCTCCCATTGGTGGAAGGATTGAAAACCAGAGGGCACAGATTTAAAGTAATTGGCAAAAGAAGCAAAGGTGACATGGGGAAAAACTATTTTATGCAGCAAGAGGTTAGGATCTGGAATGCACTGCCAGAGAGTGTGGTGGAGGCAGGTTCAATTGAGGCATTCAGGAGGGGGTTGGATTATTATCTGAAAAGGAAGAATGTGCAGGGCTACGGAGAGAAGGTGGGGGAATGGCACCAGTTGAACAGCTCCTTCCGAGAGCCAGCACAGACATGACAGGCCGAATGGCCTCATTCGGTGCTGTAACCATTCTAGAATTCTAGCCCATTTCACAGGATAGGAAACAGGTGTCAAAGCCAACAAGTTTTTATTTAGCAACTTTCAAATGGTCATCCAACAGAAAAAAAGCATTGAAAATAATTTGGCTTTGAATCTGTCAAAGAAAAGGGATTGGGTTCGAGGTGAGGGAGGGTTAGGAGCTGAAATTCCGTGACAGGTGAAGGAGATAGGTCCATGATAGTGTTTACACTCCACATGAGTCTCCTCCCACCCATAGCTACATTCGGTAGTTTCCCAGATTTCACAGTGAGATGTATTCAGAGAAAAGGAATTATAATTGGCTGTGAAAATGGTTAATTAGAAGTAGTTCCATTTGAGCCGAGGGTTAATGTGTTAGAGGGTTGTCCATGATCCGGCCCGCCAAATGTTTCCATCCAGCTGACAGATGTAAACTATTCCGGGGCCATTCCTCATCCTCCCCGTGACTGGACAGGGGAAATTTCCCATTGTCTTCTTCTTACAGAGCGGCCTTGTTAAAAACACAGATGACAGCTGCTGACATTGGGAACGGCCTTTTCCCAACTGACTCGGGGATTCCGGCAAGTTCTGACTTTTTTTAAATAAAGCCCGCCGGAAAACTCAGAGTCTTTTGGGAAACAGCTGTTCCCGATGTCAGCAGCTGTCAGCTGGGAAACTGACACCGATCTTTTTTAAAAGAACTGACCAACCATCTGCTGAGCATCCACTCTCTGCAACTGTGTGAGAGAGGGGGAGAGAGAGGAGAGAGCTAGGGGGGAACAGAAAGAGAGAGGAGAGACAGTGAGTGAGAGAGGAGAGAGAGAGAGAGCCGGGGGGGTGTGGGGCAGAGAGAAAGCGGGACAGAGAGAGAGCAAAAGGGGGAGAGAGTCAGAGAGAGGGGGGAACAGAGAGAGTGGGAGACAGAGAGTGAGGGGGACAGAGAGAGTGGGAGACAGAGAGTGAGGGGGACAGAGAGAGTGGCGAACACTGAGCGGGGAGTGAAGAACACTGGAGATACAGGGTGGAGGGGGGGGTGGGGAGAGATACAGAGAGAGGGTGGGTGGAGAGGGATGGAGGAGGAGGGGAAGGAGACAGAGAAATGGGGGAGAAGGAGACAGAGAGGGAGAGGGAGACAGAGAGACAGAAGAGGGGGGAAAGAGAGAGAGAGAGAGACAGAGAGGTGGGGATGAAGAGTGAGTCAAAGAGTCATTTAGTACAGCACAGAAGGAGGCCATTTCATCCATCTAGTCGATGCCAGCTCTCCACAGAGCTATGCAGTCAGTCCCACTCCCTGGCTTGCTCCCTGTATCCCTGCAAGTCTATTCTCTCAGGTGGCCATCCACCTTCCTCTTGAAGTCATTGATCGTCTCTGCTTCCACTACCCTTGTGGGCAGCGAGTTCCAGGTCATCACCGCCTGCTGTGTAAAAAAATGCTTCCTCATATTCTCCCTGTATCTTTTGCCTAAAACTATCAATCTGTGTCCCCTAGTCCTGGGGGGCTGCGTGGGTGGAGAGAGAATGAGACACACACACACAGAACGCGGGGAGAGTGGGGAGAGAGATCAAGGTCTCTCCTGAAAGATAGACATCTATCCAGAATACTCTGCATTGCTACATCAAGTGTGTGGGCAGAGATTGACTGCTTATGCAAGCCAAAACAAAGCCAGGTACCTCACTAAATTAGTTTTCAATATAGTGACGAGAAACTAAGTCAGTAAATTAGTCTCCTCATTTAAAGTTTCTTCACAAAAATGCACATTTGGTATTGTTTTTATTAATAAGATAAATTTTTAATGCCTTTACCTTTTGAAATTTGCTCACCAGCCCCTCTGGGCCAAGCAAAAGTCATAATGAAGCTCTCCATCCGAAAATGTTGGACAACCCTGTGTTAGAGCATTTAATAATCTGATTGTCATTTTGCTAAAGGTGATCCCACAGTGTTCGGGAACCTACCGACTGATGACAAGGTTTTACAGGCCATGAAAGAAGCTGTGGATTCAGGCAGATTCAACGGCTATGCATCATCCATAGGTACAGATTTAGAATTTTTATATAATGATGGAATCTGGACTGTAAACTACATTCGAATCTTAATCCCCTGTCAAAGTAAATTTATAATATTTAAGAAATCCTCGTTCTCTACCGCCCTCCCAAGTACAATAAAAATTTCCTCACCAAAATATCATCACTGAAGATAGATTGGAGAAGTTTGATCTTTATGTCGTCATTGTCGACAGGAATAGTGCTGGAAGACTGGAGGATAGCAAATGTTGTCCCCTTGTTCAAGAAGGGGAGTAGAGACAGCCCTGGTAATTATAGACCTGTGAGCCTTACTTCGGTTGTGGGTAAAATGTTGGAAAAGGTTATAAGAGACAGGATTTATAATCATCTTGAAAAGAATAAGTTCATTAGAGATAGTCAGCACGGTTTTGTGACCGGTAGGTCGTGCCTCACAAACCTTATTGAGTTTTTCGAGAAGGTGACCAAACAGGTGGATGAGGGTAAAGCCGTGGATGTGGTGTATATGGATTTCAGTAAGGCGTTTGATAAGGTTCCCCACGGTAGGCTATTGCAGAAAATACGGAAGTATGGGGTTGAAGGTGATTTAGAGCTTTGGATCAGAAATTGGCTAGCTGAAAGAAGACAGAGGGTGGTGGTTGATGGCAAATGTTCATCCTGGAGTTTGGTTACTAGTGGTGTACCGCAAGGATCTGTTTTGGGGCCACTGCTGTTTGTCATTTTTATAAATGACCTGGAAGAGGGTGTAGAAGGGTGGGTTAGTAAATTTGCGGATGACACTAAGGTCGGTGGAGTTGTGGATAGTGCCGAAGGATGTTGTAGGGTACAGAGGGACATAGATAGGCTGCAGAGCTGGGCTGAGAGATGGCAAATGGAGTTTAATGCGGAAAAGTGCAAGGTGATTCACTTTGGAAGGTGTAACAGGAATGCAGAGTACTGGGCTAATGGGAAGATTCTTGGTAGTGTAGATGAACAGAGAGATCTTGGTGTCCAGGTGCATAAATCCCTGAAGGTTGCTACCCAGGTTAATAGGGCTGTTAAGAAGGCATATGGTGTGTTAGCTTTTATTAGGAGGGGGATCGAGTTTCTGAGCCACGAGGTCATGCTGCAGCTGTACAAAACTCTGGTGAGACCGCACCTGGAGTATTGCGTGCAGTTCTGGTCACCGCATTATAGGAAGGATGTGGAAGCTATGGAAAGGGTGCAGAGGAGATTTACGAGGATGTTGCCTGGTATGGAGGGAAGGTCTTACGAGGAAAGGCTGAGGGACTTGAGGTTGTTTTCGTTGGAGAGAAGGAGGAGGAGAGGTGACTTAATAGAGACATATAAGATAATCAGAGGGTTAGATAGGGTGGATAGTGAGAGTCTTTTTCCTCGGATGGTGATGGCAAACACGAGGGGACATAGCTTTAAGTTGAGGGGTGATAGATATAGGACAGATGTCAGAGGTAGTTTCTTTACTCAGAGAGTAGTAGGGGCGTGGAACGCCCTGCCTGCAACAGTAGTAGACTCTCCAACTTTAAGGGCATTTAAGTGGTCATTGGATAGACATATGGATGAAAATGGAATAGTGTAGGTCAGATGGTTTCACAGGTCGGCGCAACATCGAGGGCCGAAGGGCCTGTACTGCACTGTAATGTTCTAATTCAAAAAAAGTTGGGACTATTTTCCTTGGAGAAGGAGAAGGCTGAGAGGTAATTTGATAGAGGTATTCAAAATCATGAGGGGTCTGGACTGAGTAAACAGAGAGAAACTGTTCCCACTCATGAAAGGATCGAGAACGAGAGGGCACAGATTTAAAGTATTTGGTAAGAGAAGCAAAAGTAACATGAGGAAAAACGTTTTCACACAGCGAGTGGTTAAGGTCTGGAATGCGCTGCCTGAGAACGTGGTGGAGGCAGATTCAATTGAAGCATTCAAAAGGGAATTAGACAGTTATATGAAAAGGAAGAAGGTGCAGGGTTACAGGAAGAAGGCAGGGGAATGGCACGAGGTGAAATGCTCATTAGGAGAGCCGGTACAGACATGATGGGCCAAATGGCCTCCTTCTGCATTTAACAATTCTGTAATTCTGTGATTCTTTCCTCCTTCAGCCTCGGCACTGAATGACTTCTCATCCTCAGTGATTTCAAACTCCATCTCAATTCGTCATGTTCTCTCTCCTCTGAGTTTACTGCTTTATCCTCCCTAAATCTCTCCCATCATGTAAATTCCCCAAACCTTATTCACAGCCACCCCCTTAACCTTGCCATCTCACATGGTCTTGCTAGTCCATCATATCAATCACTGACAAGGCCATCTCTGATTACTTCCTTGTATCACTCACGACCCACATCCACTTTCCAAGCCCCCTTCCCACCTCCTTCTGTATACACTCTGGAAAAAACTATCCCCAAATTCACTTACAACTGCACTTTCAAAATCCCAACTGTCTAGCCTCTGGCTCTCCCTTCACCATAACATTTCTGCAGCTACTGATTTGCTCAGCCAACACCCTCACCTGCACCTTTGATGCTCTAGTCCCCAGTAAAACCATTACACTTTCTCGCCCTGGCCATTCTCCCTGTATGTCTTTCATCTCCACTCCCTTAAGTCCAAGGGATGCAGACTTGAACAAATATCGTGGAGAACTGGTTAACTATTTACCGCATGATCTGGCTGGACCACATAAAGCACTATCAGGTCCTGCTGTCATCTGATAAAACTGCTCGCTATTCCAGGATCATTATGGAATACAAAGAGAGATGGAGGAGGCTGGGCCTGTGTTCTATAGAGTTTAGAAGAATGAAAGGCGATCTAATTGAAACATACAAAATTCTTACAGGGCTCAACAGGGTAGATGCAGGAAGGATGTTTCCCCTGGCTGGGGAATCTGAAACTAGGAAACAGTCACAGAATAAGGGGTAGGACATTTAGGGCTGAGATGAGGAGGAATTTTTTCACTCTGACAGTGGTGAATCTTTTGAATTCTCTACCCCAGAGGGCTGTGGAGGCTCAGTCATCGCGTATGTTCAAGACAGAAATCGATAGATTTCTAGACTGAAAGACATCATGGGATATGGGGATAGTGCAGGAAAATCGCATTGAGGTAGAAGATTAGCCATGATCTAGTTAAATGGCGGAGCAGGCTCCAGGGGCCAAATGGCCTACTCCTGCTCCTATTTCCTATGTTCCTAACCCCTAGCTTCTTTTCTCTACTACAAACTGTCTTCTTAAACTCCTCTCCCTTGTCTGCTCCACCCTCACCTCCAACAATTAGGGGAGGTGGTGGCGTAGTGGTAATATCACTGGACTAGTAATCCAGTGCCCAGGCTAATGCTCTGGGCATGGGTTCAAATCCCACCATGACAGATGGTGAAATTTGAATTCAATTAATAAAAAATAGGGGGGTGCAGTTATTAGCACCACAGCCTCACAGACCACAGCCTCACAGCTCCAGCGACCCAGGTTCAGTTCTGGGTACTGCCTGTGTGGAGTTTGCAAGTTCTCCCTGTGACCGCGTGGGTTTCCGTCGGGTGCTCCGGTTTCCTCCCACAGCCAAAGACTTGCAGGTTGATAGGTAAATTGGCCATTGTAAATTGCCCCTAGTGTAGGTAGGTGGTAGGAGAATGGTGGGGATGTAGTAGGGAATATCGGATTAATGTAGGATTAGTATAAATGGGTGGTTGTTGGTCGGCACAGACTCGGTGGGCCGAAGGGCCTGTTTCAGTGCTGTATCTTTCTATGACTCTAATAAATGAAAGCAGTTTGTGGACTTCTTTGTCACTAAGATTGCGACCATGCGATCAGCTATCTCTGCTGTGTCTCTTCCTTCCATTAGCCCATCTGGTCAAGCTCCCTCCAAGACTCCCCCCTTCCCTAGCCCTGAACTCACATCTTTCTCTAGTCTCTCTCCTATCTCCCATCATGCTCCCTTAACCCTATTCCCACTAAACTGATCACCCAACTTCCCTTTCTGGTCCCCATGTTAGCTGATATTGTTAATGGTTCTCTTTCTTCAGGTGATCTTCCTCTCTCCTTTACATCGGCCGTCACCTCCCTTCTCCTCAAAAAAACCTACCCTAGACCCCACCATCTTTGCAACCTACTGGCCCATCTCCCACCTCCCTTTCCTCTCCAAAATTCTTGAACATGTTTTTGCCTCCCAAATCCATGCTGTCTTTCCCAGAACTCCATGTTTGAATCTCTCCATATCAAAGTCACAAATGACACCCTATGTGACTGTGACAAAGGTAAACTATCCCTCCAGGTCCTTCTTGAGCTGTCTGCAGTCTTTGGCATGGTTGACCACGCCATCCTTCTCAAACACCTCTCCACTCTTATCCATTCTTATCTATCTAATTGTAGCCAGAGTATTACATCCAATGGCTTTTCTTCATGCTCCTGCACTGTTACTGAGACTAAACCAGTCTATTTACAACCTTGGTATCACATTTGACCCTGAGATGAACTTCCGACCACATATTCGCTCCATCACTAAGACCGCCTATATCCACCTCCGTAACATCGTCCAATTTCACCCCATCTCAGCTCATCTGGTGCTGAAACCCTTATTCCTGCATTCGTTACCTCTGGACTTGACTGCTCCAACGCATTCCTGGCTGGTCTCCCACATTCTACTATCCATAAGGTTGAGATCATCCAAAACTCTGCTGCTCATTTCTTAACTCACATCAAGTCCTGTTCCCCTGTCACCCCTGTGCTCATTGACCTACATTGGCTCCCGGTCAAGCAATGACTTGATTTTAAAATTCTCATCCTGGTTTTCAAATCCCTCCATGGCCTCGTCCTCTCCCTATTTGTGTAATCTCCTCCAGCCCCACAACCCTCTGAAATCTCTGCATTCATCTAATTCTGACCTCTTGAGCACCCCCGATTTTAAATGCTCACCATTGGTGGCCATATTTTCAGTTGCCTAGGCCATAACTTCTGGAATACTCTCCCTACACTTTTTCACCTCTCCGCCTCGCTTTCCTCCTTTAAGACACTCCTTAAAACCTACTTCTTTGACTAAACCTTTGGTCATCTGACCTAATAGCTCCTTATGTGGCTTGGTGTCATATTTTGTTTTAGAATGCAACTGTGAAGTGCCTTGGAATATTTTATATAAACACAAAATACTGTGTCCAACATTAGATGTGATTCCGTGATTGGACAAATTTGCTAAATAATCCTCAGTCTGCTAAAAATTACATTGAAAACCAATGTAAGATTGTCAGTAGGGTTCGCAGTGTGGTGCATTTGCGCGTACTGGAAGCTACATATATTAATACACGGGGCTCTGTTCTTTGTAGACAGAAGGAACGTGTACACACATTGCGCCTCTTTCAGCTAAGCAAAATAAGCGACAGCCATTCGCTGGTTCATTCCTCAGGGCAATGCCTTGTCCAATCAAAGTCAAGATGCCTGGTTTAAATTTCAAACAAAGCTTAGCGGTTAACTGTCAATCACCATAAACTGGTGCATTCTCCATGGCAACGCCTCTACCAATCAGAGTCCCATTTGCCAACCAATCAGCATGCTCTTCCCACACTATAAACTTGTTGCTTTCCCTTACATTGGTATTCTTGCGAATTGTCCTGATGAGTGCAAGACGAAAAGCTTCAGCAAAATGTCTCTGTTTTCAGCAATACTCAAGTTCTGTGCTATCAAACAACGAGCTGTATAAAATGCTAGTTGGGCCACAGCTGGAATACTGTGTACAGTTCTGGTCACCACACTATAGGAAGGATGTCATTACACTGGAGAGGGTGCAGAGGAGATTCACCAGGATGTTGCCTGGGCTGGAGCATTTCAGCTATGAAGAGAGACTGAATAGGCTTGGGTTGTTTTCCTTAGAGCAGGGACGGCTGAGGGGGGGACCTGATTGAGGTGTACAAGATTATGAGGGGCATTGATAGGTTAGATAGGAAGAAACTTTTCCCCGTAGCAGAGGGGTCAATAACCAGGGGGCATAGATTTAAGGTAAGGGGCAGGAGGTTTAGAGGGGATTTGAGGAAAAACTTTTTCACCCAGAAGCTGTTGGAATCTGGAACACGCTGCCTGAAGGGGTGGTAGAGGCAGGAACCCTCACAACATTTAAGAAATATTTAGATGAGCACTTAAAATGCCATAGCATACAAGGCTACGGGCCAAGTGCTGGAAAATAGGATTAGAATAGATAGGCTTGATGGCCAGCACGGACACGATGGGCCGAAGGGCCTGTTTCTATGCTGTATAACTCTGAGTCTATAACTAGTAATGTTTTATTACGTTAAAGGCACTATATAAATGTAAGTTGTTGTTATTGTTGTTAAATTTCATCTGCCACGTGTCTGCCCATTTCATCAGTCTATCTGTGTTCTCTTCATTGTTTACTACATTTCCAAGTTTCGTATCATCTACTGACTTTGTAATGATATTCTTTATGCCAAAGTCCAGGTGATTAATATATATCAAAAGAGCAGTGGTCCTAATACTGATCCCTGGAGGACACCATTCTATACTTCCCTTCAGTCTGAAAAGCAACCACCACTCTCTGTTTTCTGTCCATTCGCCAATTTCATATCCACTCTGCTTCTCTCCTTTTAATTCCACAAACTTCAAATTTGCAAGCAAGTCTATTCTGCAGTACTCTATCAAACAACTTTTCAAAATCCATATATACATCAATCATACTATCTCCATCAACTCCCTTAGTTACTTCATCAAAGAACTCAATGAAGTTAGTCAAGTGCAAACTGCCTTTATAACAAATCAATTTTGGCTTTCATTTATTAAGCCATTTTTTTCGAAGTGACAATTATTGTCTCTAAAAGTATGCCCAAATCCGACATTAGGTTGACTGGCAGGTCGTTGCTGATTTTATTATAGAATCATAGAAACTTACTACACAGAAGGAGGCCATTTGACCTGTCATGCCTGCACTGACTGTTCCATAGAAAAGTTATCCAAGTTCCACATCCCTGCTTTTTGGCTGTAACTCAATAAGTTCCTTATCCTCAAGTACCTGTCCAACTCCCTTTTAAAATTTTTAATGGCAGCAGTTTCCTCCACCTTTTCAGGTTCCAGATTCTGACAACTCGCTGAGTGAAAAAAAATTCTCCTCATCTCTCCTTTAGATGTTTAGCCAATGATTTTGAATCTGGTTATTGACCTGTTCACCGGAGGAAATTTTATTCACTGTCTACTCTATCAAAGCTTCTCATCATCTTGAAAACCTCAATTAGGTCACCTCCTAACCTTCTCTGTTTCAACAAGAATAGTCCTAACTTTTCCAACCTCTCCTCATAACCAAAGCCTCACATTCCTGGTAACATCCTGATAAACCTCTGTATCCGTTTTAAGGCCTTTACATTGTTCCTGAAGTGTGATGCCCAGAATTGTCCACAATACTCCAGCTGAGGCCTAACCAGTGAATTATAAAATTCTAGCATGACTTCTTTGCTTTAATATTCTATTATTTTTTTTTTTATGTATTTATTTTTTTTTATTTTTTTCTATTTTTAGTATTCTATTCTTCTCATTATAAACCCAAATAACCCTATGATTTTTAAACCACCTATTAACTTGCCGTGCCACCTTTAAATTTCTGTTTATGGACATCAAGGTCTCTCTGCTCATCTATACTTTGTTGAAAATTGTGACATTTATGCCATTCTGTCTTTCCATATTAGTCTTTCCGCAGTGCATCTCTTCACACTTCTCTCCATTGAAATACATCTGCCATGCTTCTGCCTATTTCATTACCCTGTACTTGTTACCCTGAAGTCTATAACTATACTCATCATTATTTGCTACTTTACCAAGTTTTGTATCATTTACAAACTTTATAATGCGGCTTCCGAATCTGAGTTATTTACAAAAATTAAAAACCGTAATAAACCCAAAAGTAATCCTTGGAGAACACTACTACAAACCACCTCCCGGTCTGAAAAATATCCATTTCTGCACTACTCTCTGCTTCCTGTCACTGAGCCAATTTTGTATCCATACCTCTACTTTCTCCTTATTTCGATGGGCTTCCGTCTTCTCAATAAGCCGCTTGTGTAGCACTTCGTTGAATGCCTTCCGAAAGTCCATATACACAACATTTACTGTTACTGTTTGTGTTTATAAAAGAGTTTTGTGTCCCCTTTTATGTTAGCCACTAATCTATTCTCACTCACTTTGCCCCTCATTCCATTTTTTACAATGACTTGGTGGTGCCAATACTTAGAGCTGGATTTTACTGTTCGTGTGAAAGATGGCAGGGTCATAACTGGGTCATCCAGTTGCATGGGCAGGCTGCAGTCACAGGGTCCATTGGAAGGGATACTGAGCAAGGCAGCCTGCAGAGGAATGGCTGCAGTGCAGGGAAGGGTTACTCCAAGATTTAGTGATGCCCTCCCTGGAGGTGCTCCTACAGGTGGCAAGAGAATGGAGAGAGGTGCTGTTTCTAACTGACGGGAGGAGGAGGTCAGCAAGCCTTATGAAGAAGGCATGGCTGGAGGTGGCCGAGCAAGTCAGTAGCTGCAGGGTGGTCGCAAAAACATGGTCCTGTGCCAGAAGAGATTCAATGACCTCATGCAGTCTAGAAAGGTGAGTGGCATTCATAATTGCAAACTGGCAGACCAGCATGAACAAAACGATGCCCATGAAATATTAGGTCAGGTGGTTGACCCATGCATGGGGCATGACCAGGCACCACAGTCCACACTGAGGTGCCCAGTATCTGCACATCCGAATGCCTTGGTCAGTCAGAAGTGAGCAGTGGGTTGAGATGACAGAATGGTTACTTGTTTTGCCATCCCAGGGGCATGCTGCTGCACATTTACAGTGCCTCAGATTGAGCAACACAGCTGGGCCATGAGACAGGAGTGAAACTGTGTATGTCTGAGCTTACAGGAGAAGTGTGCTCACAATTCCAGGGAGGGTAAACACATGGAAAGTGAGTGCCATCAGTCTACTCCCAATCATCAGCAAAGTGATGGAAGGTGTCATCATCAGTGCCATCAAGCGGCACTTACTCGCCAATAACCTGCACACCAATACTCAGTTTGGGTTACGCCAGGAACACTCGACACCAGACCTCATTACAGCCCTTGGTCCAAACATGGACAAAAGAGCTGAGTTCCAGAGGTGAGGTGAGAATTACCGTATTTGACATCAAGGGAGCATTTGACTGAGTGTGGCATCAAGGAACCTGAACAAAATTGAAGTTAATGGGAATCGGAGGAAAACTCTCCACTGGTTGAAGTCTTACATAGCACAAAGGAAGATGGTTGTGGTTGTTGTCAGCCAATTATCTCAGCCACAGGTCATTGCTGCAGGAGTTCCTCAGGGTAGTGTCCTAGGCCCAACCATTTTCAAATGCTTCATCGATGAACTTCTCTCCAACGTAAGGTCAAAAGTGGGGATATTCACTGATGATTGCACAGTGTTCAGTATTACTGGCAACTCCTCAGATACCAAAGCAGTCCATGCCTGTATGCAGCAAGACCTGGACAACATTCGGCTTATAACATACGAATTAAGAGCAGGAGTAGGCCACTTGGCCCCTCGAGCCTGCTCCACCATTCAATAAGTTGATGGCTGAATGGATTACTCCACTTTCCCGCCTACCCCCAATAATCTTTCACCCCCTTGCTTATCAAGAATCTGCCTTAAAAATAATCAAAGATTCTGCTTCCACTGCCTTTTGAGGAAGAGAGTGCCAAAGGCTTGGGCTGATAAGTGGCAAATAACATTTACACCACACAAGTGCCAAACAATGACCATCTCTAACAAGAGAGAATCTAACCAACTCCCACTGACGTTCAACAACAATACCGTTGCGGAATCCCCCACCATTAGCATCCTGCAGATCACAATTGGCCAGAAACTTAACTGGACCAGCCATATAAATACTGTTGCTCCAAGAGCAGGTCAAGAGACTGGGAATTCTGCAGCGAGTAACTCATTTCCTCATTCCCCAAAGCTTGTCCACCATCTACAAGGCATAAGTCAGGAGTGTGACGGAATACTCTCCACTTACCTGGATGAGTGCAACACTTAAGAAGCTCAACACCATCCAGGACAAAACAGCCCGCATGATCGGCACCCTATCCACCACCTTAAACATTCAGTCTCTCCAGCACCAGCGCACAGTGGCAGTTGTGTGTACCGTATACAAGATGCCCTGCGGCAACTCCCCAAGGCTCTTTCAACAGCACCTTCCAAATCCACAACCTCTACTATCTAGAAGGACAAAGACAGCAGACGCACCATCTGCAAGTTCCCTTTCAAGTCACACACCATCCTGACTTGGGAAAATATCGCTATTCCTTCATTTGTTCACTGTTGCTGTGTCAAAATCCTCGAGCTTCCTCCCTAACTGAGGAAGATAACTATGTTAGCCTTTATCACAAGACGATTTGAGTACAGGAGTAGTGAAGTCTTGCTTAAATTGTATCGAGCCTTGGTTCGACCGCATCTGGAGTGCTGTGTGCAGTTTTGGTCCCTTTACCTTAGGAAGGATAATATTGTCATAGAGGGAGTGCAACGAAGATTCACCAGACTTGTTCCCAGGATGGCGGGACTGTCCTGTGAAGAGAGATTGGGGAAACTGGGTCTGTATTGTGTAGAGTTTTGAAGAATGAGAGGTGATCTCATTGAAACCTGCAAAATACTTAAAGGGATAGACAGGGTAGATGCAGGTAAGATGTTTCGCCTGGTTGAGGAGTCTAGAACCAGGGGACGCAATTTCAAAATAAGGGGGAAGCCACTTAGGACAGAGATGAGGAGAAATTTCTTTACTCAGAGGGTTGTGAATCTTTGAAATTCTCGACTCCAGAGGGCTGGGAAGCTCAGTCATTGAGTATTTTTAAAGCAGAGATTGACAGATTTCTAAATATCAATGACATAAGGGGATATGTGGATAGTGTGGGAAAAAGGCATTGAAGTGGATGATCATCCATGATCATATTGAATGGCGGAGCAGGATCGGTGGGCTGAACGGCCTACTCCTGCTCCAATGTTCCTATGTTCCCAGATTTCTAACAGCATTGTGGGTGTACATACGCCCCATGGACTGCAGTGGTTTAAGAAGGCGGCTCACCACTTTCTCAAGGGCAATTAAGAATGGCAATAATGCTGGGCCCTTCTAGCAATGCTCACATCCCAAGAAAGAATAAAAAGACTAGAAAAAAATCATTGCTGATGGAAGAGGAGGCGATGTAGATCTTATGGGGAGATGGTGGCAGAGTGCTAAAGTCACTGAACTAGTGATCCAGAGGCCTAGACTAATATCCTGGGGAAATGGGTTCAAATCCCACCACGGCAGCTGGTGGAATTTAAATTCAGTTGATTAATTTAAAAATCTGGAATTGAAAGCTAGTCTCAGTAATAATGCCATGAAGCTATCATTGATTGTTGTAAAAACCCCATCTGGTTCATTAATGTCCTTCAGGGAAGGAAATCTACTGTCCTTATCTGGTCTGACTCCAGACCCACAGCAATGTGTTTGACTCTTAACTGCCCTCTGAAAAGCCTAACAAGCCTCTCAGTTGTCGAGGGTAATTGGGGGTGGGTAACAAATGCTGGCCTTGCCAGCGACACCCCACATCCCATGAAAGAATTTACAAAAATGAATTTTAAAAATTCATTGCCATTGGAAGAGGAGGCAATGGGAATCTTATGGGTCATGGCAGGGCAGCGCATTGCTGAGGGTGAGGTGGGTGTAGAGCCCATGGAGAGTGAATAGAGTGGTCATTATGTCCGTCATTCCTTTGGTGCCCTGGGATGGATTTACCAACCCACCGAAGTCGGGCTTTATGGCAGTGGAGCCAGAAAATGCCTCCAGGAGAGGGTCACCACACACCCCAACGCCAGGAGGGCCCGACCCGATATTACCAATGGCAGCAAAGTCTCGTGGCGGCCCCACCCCGCTGGGCGGCAGGACCCCAATTTGAATATTTAAATGAATTAAAACGATTGATTTAATTAAGCTCACATCACCACCTGATGTCCCGCTGCGATCTTCAGCTTGGCGGCTGGCACTCCTGCACCTTCGGATCCCCATCTGGGGAAACGAGGCCCAACACTGGCCAGGACGTAAGTTTATCAGTGAGGGGGGGATCGGGGTCAAGTTAATGTCATGGATGTAGGGGAATGTGGGAAGGGTTGTAGTTGAAAGTTTGTGCAGTTTTGGGGGGGAAAGTCAGATGGTAAAGGTAAGTGTTTTGGGAGGGAAAGAGCAAATAATGAATTTGCTATGTGGGGGTGGGAGAGGGGTCAATGAGATGTATTTATTTATTTTAATTGAATTTTCTTTAAATATTTAAATTAGCTGGTAGGGCTAACAGCCCTTTAAAAATGGCGTCAACCCCAGCGATGGACAGTGAGCCCTCTCCACGTGATCGGAGGGACGGCCTGTCCGGGGATGCAACTGAGCAGCTGCACAGAAGATTGCGTTGACTCTATGGTGTGTGGCCCGCATGGGCGGGTTGCCGTTATTTCATCTCGCCACTGATCTTATAAAATCCAGCCCCCTTTGTGGGCTTTTCATGCCACTGGAAGCTCCTAATCAAGGAAAGACACCACTAGGGGCTGAAGGAGCAGCTCTTTCTCATAAATTACAAGTCTCCAGTGTGCCGAACAGCAGGTGAGACAGAGACAAGGGCTTCTGGTCCACTGGACACCTCAAGGGATCCACCACCATCTGAGGGGACTGTGTCACTTCAGTTCAGCACACCCTCCACCAGCGCAGATACCTTCACATCAGTGGGCATTGTCATGCGTGTAGTACGGATGGCACCAGCAAGTGAGCACTGCACAGACATGCAGGAGGAGGTAACAGGGGCAGGGACAGCGGCAGCTACTTCACCTTGGAGGAGTGAGTAGAGGCCCAGCAATGCTCAGCCTCATGCTGCGGGTGAGTTTTGGGTGCCATCAGCATAATAGCAGATTCTGGAGCAGCAGCGTGAAATTTGTGGACATCTGTCAGCGTTTCCAGAGACAGTGCAGTCCTATACGCAAACAATGGAGGAGTCCATCCATGCCCTCAGTGGTGCCACGTCTCAGGCATGTGAGCACCTGGCCTCCTCAGTGAGGGAGTAGCAACTCTCATGGCGAGACAAATGGATCATAGCACCAAGTGGATGCAGGAGCTGTGCACAGACCTCCATAATATGGCCTCATCCATGAAGTCGACAGAGCAATGGTTTGTTTAGGTGGGCCAGCCATGCATGTCCCCATTGCCAGGAGCTGAACCATTCCAGGCAACCATGGGAGTGCACTGAAAGGGCTGAGGAGAGCCAAGCTGAAGGCAATGGGGGCTCCTCTCAAGGTGCTTCAATCACTGAAGGCAGATCCTTGGCCCCTTTGATGGCAGTAGGGCTCCGGCATCCGGAGGATGCATGTCACGGCCAGGTCATGCACTGCAGCAAAAAAGGCAGCAGCCTGCCCCACATCAGCTGCAGGCACAGGGAGAGCACCATTTAAAACGCCCACAAGCAAGCACTGTAAATGCACTGACTAGCACTTGGACTTTCACTGGATGATAGTTCTTTACACAATGCAGCAGCCTTACACATTTGATGAGAGTTAAAAGTGTTGTGATGCACTCATTAACAGCTCGTGTGTTAATTTCTGCACCAGTGGGTCCTGACCAGATGTGGATGCACGGTGTGTAAAGATGAGTGTCTCATGAGCACCAGTGGTGACAGAAGGCCTTGGCATGTTATGATGATGGGGCCAGTGAGTAGGTAAGGGCATTTGATGAAAAGACAACAAGATCGCCTCAGGGAAAGGACTTAATGTTTTGCTGGGCCATTGCATTGAAACTCAAGAGAAGCTTATGCTGATGAGTGACTCGCAAATCTCTCTGGCATACATGTCACTACCCAGTGCCGCATGGCACCTTCTCCATCAGCTGGCAGCTGTCAAGGCACCTCAAGCTCATCCTCCTGTGAGGAGCAGGCAGTGCACTCAGTGTAGTTCTCCGGCTCCAGCGCTACTCCCCTCTGGAGCGCCAGGTTGTGCAAGGCACAACAAAGAACAATGATGCACAGAGGGTGGTGAGTGCCGGGAACTTGCTGCCGGGGGAGATGGTGGAAGCAGGTACGATAGCGACGTTTAAGAGGCGTCTTGACAAATACGTGAATAGGATGGGAATAGAGGGATACAGTCCCCGGAAGTGCAGAAGGTTTTAGTTTAGGCAGGCATCAAGATCGGCGCAGGCTTGGAGGGCCGAATGGCCTGTTCCTGTGCTGTACTGTTCTTTGTTCTTTGTTGCGGGAGACCCTTGAGGGGGCATATTGCAGGGCTCCCCCTGATCTATTGAGGCATCCAAACCTAATCTTCAAAAGGCCAATGTTGGTGATTGATGGTGGCCCTTGTAGTGACATGGTAGCAGTTGTATGTGTCCTCTACCTCTTGGGGTAATGTACAGGAGTCAGAAGCTATGGCCTCAGTGGATACCCCTTATCCCCCAGGAACTGGCCACAAAGGTATTTGGCTGGCCGAAAGAGCTGAGGCATTTGGGACTGTCTAAGGATGAATGGGAAGCCTCCAGCACACCTGCAGGACCTGCTTACGGTAATCGCAGATGACTTGAACATTCATGGAGTGGAACCCCTTCCTGTAAACAGAGCCTGGTTGCTCTGAGGGAGCCTTGATGGCCACGTGATTACAGTCGATCACTGCACCCACCTGAAGGAATCCAGCCATGGCCCCGACACTGACTGATCTCTTGGCCTGACTGGCCTGATCGGTGGCAAACCTGATGTATTAAACATAGAAACATAGAAAATAGGAGCAGGAGTAGGCCATTCGGCCCTTCGAGCCTGCTCCACCATTTATTATGATCATGGCTGATCATCCAACTCAGTAACCTGTTCCCGCTTTCGCCCCACATCCTTTGATCCCTTTAGACTCAAGAGCTATATCTAACTCCTTCTTGAAAATATACAATGTTTTGGCCTCAACTGCTTTCTGTGGTAGAGAATTCCACAGGCTCACCACTCTCTGGATGAAGAAATTTCTCCTCATCTCAGTCCTGAAAGGTTTACCCCGTATCCTTATACTATGACCCCTGGTTCTGGACTCCCCCACCATCGGGAACATCCTTCCTGCATCTACCCTGTCAAGTCCTGTTAGAATTTTATAGGTTTCTATGAGATCCTCCCTCACGCTTCTGAACTCCAGCGAATATAATCCTAACCAACTCAATCTCTCCTCATACGTCAGTCCCGCCATCCCAGGAATCAGTCTGGTAAATCTTCGCTGCACTCCCTCTGTAGCAAGAACATCCTTCCTCAGATAAGGAGACCAAAACTGCACACAATATTCCAGGGTGGCCTCACCAAGGCCCTGTATAATTGCAGCAAGACATCCCTGCTCCTGTACTCGAACCCTCTCGCTATGAAGGCCAACATACCATTTGCCTTTTTTACCGCCTGTTGCACCTGCATGCTTACCTTCAGTGACTGGTGTACGAGAAAACCCAGGTCTCGCTGTTCCTGACTGTAAGGGACCTACATTTGTCTTCACCAATCTTTTTCTCTTCACATAATTATAGAAACATTTACAGTCAGTTTTTATGTTCCCCGCAAGCTTGCTCTCGTACTCTATTTTCCCCTTCTTAATCAATCCCTTGGTCCTCCTTTGCTGAATTCTAAACTGCTCCCAATCCTCAGGTCTGTTGTTTTTTTCTGGCAAATTTGTATGCCTCTTCCTTGGATCTAATACTATTTCTGATTTCCCTTGTAAGCCATGGTTTGATTACCTTTCCCATTTTACTTTTGTGCCAGACAGGAATAAACAATTGTTGCAGTTCATCCATGCACTCTTTAAATGTTTGCCATTGCCTATCCACCGTCATCCCTTTAAGTAACGTTTCCCAATCCATTATAGCCAACTCGGACCTCATACCTTCGTATTTTCCTTTATTAAGATTCAGGACCCTAGTCTCAGAATCAACGACGTCACTCTCCATCTTGATGAAGAATTCTATCATATTATGGTCACTCGTCCCCAAGGGGTCTCACACCACTAGATTGTCAATTAATCCTCTCTCATTACACAATACCCAGTCTAGGATGGCCTGTTCTCTAGTTGGTTCCTCAATGTATTGGTCCAGAAAACCATCCCGTATACACTCCATGAATTCTTCCTCTATGGTATTGTGACTAATTAGATTTGCCCAATCTATATGCAGATGAAAGTCACCCATAATTACAGATGTTGCTTTATCGCATGCTTCTCTAATTTCCTGTTTAATGCCATTCCCAACATCACCACTACAGTTTGGGGGTCTATATACAACCCCCACTAACAGTTTTTGCCCCTTACTGTTTCTCAGCTCTACCCATACAGATTCCACATCGTCAGAGCTAATATCCTTCCTTACTATTGCATTCATTTCCTCTTTAACCAGCAATGCAACTCCACCGCCTTTTGCTCTTTGTCTGTCCTTCCTAAATACTGAATATCCCTGGATGTTCATTTCCCATCCCTGGTCACCTTGCAGCCATGTCTCCGTAATCCCGACTATATCATACCCGTTTACATCTATTTGCACGATTAATTCATCCACTTTATTGCGAATGCTCTGCGTGTTAAGGCACAAAGCCTTAAGGCTTGTCTTTTTAACATTACTTGTCCTCTTCCCAATATTTTTCACTGTGTCCCTGTTTGATTCTGGCCCTTGATTTCTCTGCCTATCACTTTTATTATTCCACTTACTGTCTTTTGTTCTTGTCCTTGATCCCCCCTCCTCTGACTCCTTGCAAAGGTTCCCATCCCCCTGCCACTTTAGTTTAAACCCTCCCCACCCACTCTAGCAAATATTGGCCAGCCCGACAGTACACGGCATCCATTACCTGCTTTATGCAGCGATGGGCCACTGACTGAGAAATACCACATATATCTCCAGGCAATCCCTGCAACGAACCACAGGCAGTTGACAGCCACACATAAGTTGAGTCCCAATGTGACCTTCACCTCAGCAGGCTGTCACTTAATGGGTGTCTGCCACTTAATGGCCTCAACTCCTGCTCCAGCATTCTGTACAGATCCGCCCTCACCTGCCTGGAGATATGCAGACTTCGGAGACATTGATGATCAGACATTTCCATGAAGCTAATCCTCTGACAGGACAGTCTTTAAACTAGGTAGCATCTTCTGTGACCAGGAGGCTGCCCTCTTGGACCCATGTGCTCTCCTCATCCACATCCCATCACTTCCTCAAGCTGCTGGAGCTCCCCGGGCCACCGCACAGCTGCTCTATGTAGCTGCATCCTCATCTTTCTCCCACTTTCCTCCTCACTAAAGGTTTCAAACTCTGAATGCAGAGATCTATTGGCAAATGAAGCCTTTATGGTAATCAGCCTGTAAGCACCTAGTCCTGCCTCCTGTCGGTGCAGTGGACCTGAGAGACAACCTTCCACTAGCAGCCTTCATTCTGCCTCCACCCTCTGCACTGGCTCCAAACTTGTTGGTCCTTTCATCTTTGCCACACAGCCTTCCAGTTTCAGCACACAGCTCTAAGCAATGGCTAAAATAAAAGCAAAATACTGCAGATATTGGAAATCTGAAATAAAAACAGAAAGTGCTGGAATCACTCAGCAGGTCTGGCAGCATCTGTGGAGAGAGAAACAGAGTTAACGTTTCAGGTCTGTGACCTTTCATCAGAAAGGTATGCAACTCACCTCCTGACTCCCCAAAGCCTGTCCACCATCTCCAAGGTACAAGTCAGCAGTGTGATGGAATACTCTCCACTTGCCTGGATGGGTGCAGCTCCAACAACACTCAAGAAACTTGACTCCATCCAGGACAATGCAACCCACTTGATTGGCACCCCATCCACAAACATTCACTCCCTCCACCACTGACGCACAGTGGCAGCAGTGTGTACCATCTACAAGATGCACTGCAGCAATGCACCAAGGCTCCTTAGACAGCACCTTCCAAACCCGTGACCTCTACCAACTAGAAGGACAAGGGCGGCAAATACATGGGAACACCACCACCTGCAAGTTCCCCTCCAAGTCACACACCATCCTGACTTGGAACTATATCGCCGTTCCTTCACTGTCACTGGGTCAAAAACTTGGAACTCCCTTCCTAACAGCACTGTGGATGTACCTACCTCACATGGACTACAGCGGTTCGAGAAGCAGCTCACCACCCTTCTCGGGGGCAATTAAAGATGGGCAATAAATGCTGGCCTGGCCAGCGACGCCCACATCCCATGAACGAATACAAAAAGAAGCAAGATTGCTCCAATCACGGCAAAGAATTATTGTAACTATGGCAGCCTGTTCCCTCCACCACTCACCTGTTGCTGAGTTCTCACCTCCTTTGAGGGATTGAGCTGCTGACACTCCCTGCAACTAGTGCACCCTTTGCAAAATCCAAAATCGCTGCAAAAATCACTGTCAATTGGCTGATTAACAGCCTTAGTTACCTGCCTGCTGCCGTTCAGTATGAGGCTGATCCATCTGGCCCCCCACATCTGGGAAGTTTGGCCGGCGACAGGCCGACATTGGGGGAGCCGGCCTGATGTGTCCCCAGGCCATTTTACCAGCGATCCCCCCACCTCTGCCCTGTTCTCACTGCCGTGGGGCTGGTAAAATTCTGCCCATTGAGTCTACAGCTCACTGAATGCCCTTCACGAATGGTTGGCACTTCATTGAATTTTTGTTTTAATTTCTCCAACTTTATCTTTTTAATTTAACTCTTGTTTTAGCTGTGTTGTCTTACTTTTCTTGGAATTTTAATGGTCTTTTTTAGGGGATGCTGTTGATGGAGTTGAGTTTATCTCAATCCCACACTTCTCACCAGACTAATAAAACACGACTCTTTTCATCAGGTATTCATTTGTGGTTTCAGTTCCAATCGGAATTATTGCACATTTGCCTAAATTTAAATCATTCCTCAACCTATCTGCGTAATTAATTGAAATCTCTTTAAAAGCTGTTTAATCCTTTTATATGTCTCATTGGATTATATTACTCAATGCAATCAGCAAATGTTATATAAATGTCATTCATGTAATAGTATGAGCAGGAAGGACCCAAAACTACTGTTAAACTGCTGCTCCATCTCACTTTGCCTTTGGTATCAGTCCTGCAGCTAATACAACAGTAGCTGTATCACCTTGACTTTATTTAACTTTGTTTTTTTAATTGTTTCCTAGTCTCTTCAGAACATGCAAGTGCTTGGAGTGTGCCTTTAAGGTCCCCTGAATTCTCAAATTCTCTAGGTTAAGACCACAAGGTTTCCAAGACAACAAAAACAAGAAATGCTGGAACCACTCAGCAGGTCTGGCAGCATCTGTGGAAAGAGAAGCAGAGTTAACATTTCGGGTCAGTGACCCTTCTGACCCGAAACATTAACTCTGCTTCTCTTTCCACAGATGCTGCCAGACCTGCTGAGTGATTCCAGCATTTCTTGTTTTTGTTTCAGATTTCCAGCATCCGCAGTATTTTGCTTTTATTTTAAGGTTTCCAAGAGTCCTTCTTGAAAGCCTTAAATTGTTTGTCAGGTAAAGGAAGGATGTATTGACTTGTGTAAAATGGATGAGGAAGGGCTGAAATTGTATCCTTCTCATTTCTGCTTCTTTCTGTGTAGGTTATCAGAGCAGCAGGGATGCAGTGGCTAATTTTTACAGCTGCCCTGAGTCACCTCTTGAGGCAAAGGTAATGATCCAGCAACATGAGGCTCTGTGGTGGGGTCGGGGGTTAGGCGAGTTCTCGGGAGCAGTGGAGAGGAGAGAAGTAGGGGAGGGGGTTAGGGGAGATGTAGCGAGTATGTGGGGGTAAGGTGGTGGCAGGGAATGGGAAGGTGTCAAGGATGTGAGGGAGGGGGTGAGGGAAGGTGTCTGATGCTGTTCTGAATGTAAATATTATTGTGCTTAAACCCTCTCCCCATATATCTCTGATTTGCTATTTATAAACGGATAACATGTAGTTAATTAGTTTAATTAACATCAAATTCCTTTTCCTTCTTAGGATGTGATCTTGACAAGTGGCTGCAGTCAGGCTATTGAACTGGCCATCTCCGTCTTGGCAAACCCAGGCCAAAACATTCTGATTCCCAGGCCTGGCTTCTCTCTCTATAAAACACTGGCTGTGTCTCTGGGCATTGAGATCAAATTCTACAACTTACTGGTACGTAACAATAGATTGAGCAAAGTATAAGTTCTGGATCTGGGTATCATTGCCAGCTGGGCTGATGTCTCTCTGTCTCCTACAATAGAAGAGGATTCCCAGCAACTATGCAAAAATAGATCACAATTAAGACTTGTTCTGTGAGAAGGGCCCAAGTTTAGAATAATCACAAAAAGTATTACAGGGGAGTTTAATAAAAATCTCCTTACACAGAACTTGGTTTCTTGGTGTTATGATTTCATTCTTCATATACAGTGGGTTATTCCCATGTACTATATGTACTGTGTATGCTAAATGGAACCTGATTAGGAAATTGGCTGAGTGGCCGGACGTAGAGAGTGGGGGTAATGGAGAGGTAATGTAATTGCAGGATGTGACTACTAGTGTCCCGCAAGGATCTGTTTTGCGGCCTCAACTATTCGCCGTATTCATTAACAACTTCGCTGATGGGATAGAAGGCCATGTAACCAAATTTGCAGTACAGATGGAAGCATAAAATTACAAAGAGATATTGATACAGTAAGTGAATGGACAAAACTGTGGCAGATGGGTTTCAATGTAGGCAAGTGGGAAGCTATCCACTTTGAACCTAAAAAGGATAGAACAGAGTACTTTCAAAATGGTGAAAAGCGAGAAACAGTGGAGGTCCAAAGACACTTGTTGGGGGTGGTCCAAGAATATAGATCATTTAAAAAGTCATGGACAGGGACAGAAAATAATCAAATAGGTGTAATGGAATGCTGGCCTTTATGGCTCAAGGACTAGAATACAAGGGGGTAGAAATTAAGCTTCAGCTATATACCTGAGGTTAGAGCACACTTGAGGTACTGTGAGCAGTTCTGGGCACCATACCTTAGAATGAATTTATTGACCCTGGAGGGAGTGCAGCGTAGGTGCACCAGAATGATATCTGGACTCCAACAGTTAAATTCCAGATAGATTACACAAAACACAACAGTACTGTGGGTGTACCTACACCACGTGGACAACAGTGGTTCACCACCACCTTGTCAAAGGCAATTAGGGATATGCAATAAATGCTGGCCAGAAACACTCACAACCCATGAATGAATAAAAATATTCCCTGGAATTTAGAACTTGGAAGAAAAGGAGCCAGACTTGAGTTCAGTTGGTTAAACTAACTGGGTAAAGAGGATTACATTTTTTTTAATGAATTTTGATCTTTGAAGTCTTCTTCTGAGTCACAAAGTTCTGGGTCCAAGCCCACCCCAGGACTTAAGCACAAAAATCAAGCCTGACACTCCAGAGCTACAGAAATGTAAGTCTTTCCTTTTCTAATTTATTTTATTTATTAATTTTTTTTATTGACTATTCGATCATAGTTTTCAGATAGGAACAGAGAGGGAAGATGGAGAAAAACTATTTCCACTGCTTGGTGAATTTACGAATAGGGGCATAAACTAAAAATTAAAGCTAGATCTTTCAGGTGTGAAATTAGGGTCAGCATTTTGTGTGGCCCCCTGAGGCAGGGTCGGAGGGAGGGGGGCATGGAATATCGTGACGGGTGGCAGGGGGTGCAGGGGGGTGGTGGTCGGAGGGCCCATCACCTCCCTGTCGCCCAGTGATCTTCCTGGTGGCGGGATAGACCGATGAGAGGCCAATTGAGCACTGCCACTGGCATTTTACCAGCAGTGGAGGGTGCCTCCACCACACGGGGATGATGCCTTGTAAAATAAGGCAACCTCCCTGTGGGCCTGTGGTGGGGGGAGTGTCCCTCCTTCATTGTGGCCCACAGAGGACTCCCGTCGGGAACACTTTACCCCCCCAGGGACCCCCCTCCCCCTGGACTGCACAACCACCCCCCCAGCCCCCCTCGCTGAGGCCTTCTGGAGTGGCCCCGGAGACCCCGCCTCATTCACCTTGGGTCCAGGGTTCCAGCGCTGGACCTGGGCCCGAGGCCACTGCAGTACCAGCAGTGACCACAGCTTCTGGTGGCGCTGCCGATACTGGTTAGCTGCTGGCCCTCTGATTGGTCAGCAGCTCATGGAGGCGGGATCCCCATCTTTAAAGGATGGAAATCCCGCCTCCTAAAACTTTCATTTAAAAAGACTGGAGGATCACCCAAGTCTCTGACCTGCTCTTGTAGCCACAGTATTTATGTGGCTGGTCCAGTAAAATTTCTAGTCAATGGTAACCCCCCCGGATGTTGATGATGGGGGATTCAACAATGGTAATGCCGTTGAATGTCAAGAAGAGATGGTTAGATTCTGTCTTGTTGGAGATGGTCATTGCCTGGCACTTGTAGGGTGCAAATGTAACTTGCCACTTATCAGCCCAAGCCTGGATATTGTCCAGGTCTTGCTGCATCTGGACATGGACTGCTTCTATATATGAGGAGTTGCAAATGGTGCTGAACATTGTGCAATCATCAGCGAACATCCCCACTTCTGACCTTATGATTGAAGGAAAGTCATTGATGAAGCAGCTGAAGATGGTTGGGCCTAGGACACCATCCTGAGGAACTCCTGCAGTGATGTCCTGGAGCTCAGATGATTAACCTCCAACAACCATCTTCCTTTGTGCTAAAGGTCTGCAAAGGAAACCCGACTGAGCCCGAATGTCGGACGCGGAAGTGCGACCTGACCTGACCTGAACCTGACACATGTCGTCGGGTCCCATCGGGGTCGAGTCTGGTAGCAGGCCTGTACATCAGTACATGGGTAAAGGCTTGCTACCCGACCCAACCCCAACGGGACCCGACGACATGTGTCGGATTCGAGTGGGGTCGCACTTCTGCGTCCAGAATTCAGGCTTGGTCGGATTTCCTTTGCAGACCTTTACTTTGTGCTAGGTATGACTTCAATCAGTGGAGAGTTTTCTCCTGATTCCCATTGACCTCAATTTTGTTCAGGCTCCTTGTGCCACACTAGGTCAAATGCTGTCTTGATGTCAAGGGCAGTCACTGTCACCTCACCTCAGGAATTCAGGTCTTTAGTCCACTTTTGAACCAAGGGCTGTAATGAGGTCAGGAGCCAAGTGGGCTGGTGGAACCCAAACTGAGCGTTGGCGAGCAGGTTATTGCTGAGTAAATGCCTCTTGATAATACTGTCAACAACACCTTGCATCACTTTGCTGATGATCGGCAGGAGGCTGATGGGGCGGTAATTGGCTGGATTGGATTTGTCCTTTTTGTGTACAGGACATACCTGAGCAATTTTCCATATTGTCGGGTAGGTGTCAGTGTTGTAGCTGTACTGGAACAGCTTGGTTAGGGGCGCGGCAAGTTCTGGAGCACAGGTTTTCAGTACTACAGCTGGGATGTTGTCAGGGCTCAGTCTTTGCAGTAGCCAGCGCCTTCAGCCATTTGTTTGATATCATATGAAGTGAATCGAATTGTCTGATGATTCAATGGGCTGAATGGCCTCCTTCTGTGCCATAATAACTCCATGATTCCACTGTAGGTTTTTCCATACAATGGGCTGAATTTTATGAACCCTAGGAGACAGGGTGACAGGCGGGGGTACCTATAAAATAGCAATGGAAGGAAAAGGGTAGAGCACCCATCATCTTCTCATCGTCCTGTGATTAAGTTGGGTGGGAAAATGGCCACTTAAGGGCCTCATCCTGCTGCCTCTGATAATACACCAGCGGCGGAGGAACCTCTGCATGTGGGGAGGTTGCCCAGTAAAACAAGGCGGCCTCCCTGCAGGCTTGGGTGGGAGCCTCCTCCGGGGGCAATTTGTGGCCCATGGAGGGCCCCCGGCGGCAAACACCACCAGTCTGCCAAGACGTTCCCACCCCCAACCTCAACAGCTGCTCTCCCCACCCCCCTCATCGGTGCCTACTGGACTGACCCCGGCAACGACTCCGCCACACTTACCTTGGATTAGGATTCCAGAAATGGGCCAGGTCCTGGGCCTTCTGAAATACCGGCAGTGGCCATTGTTCTTGGTATCGTTGCCAACACTTCTGAGCTGCCGGCTCTCTGATTGGCCAGCAGCTCTGGGAGGTGGGATCCCCGTCCTTAAAGGTACCAGGAAGTTAATTGCCTGAGCGGCGTTAAATTGAGCAGGGGTTCTCCAAAGGGCTGAGGTGGGGTTCTCCTCACCTTTGGGCCCAGTGTCAGGACCCCTACCAGCTGCACAAAATTCAGCACAATGTGTGTACTGTGGGTTATATCCATGTATTTCATGTTCACCTGACCAAACATCCTAGAATGCTCCCCCCTGCCCTGGCCCTGAACTCTTATCTTTCTCTAGTTTCTCTCCTATCTTCCCTCATGCCTTCTCCGAGCTCATCTTGTCCATGTGACCTAGCTCCTGCTCTCCCAACCATATTCCCACTAAACTGCTGATCACCCAACTTCCCCTCCTGGTCCACATGTTAGCCCATATTGTAAACAATTCTCTCTCTTCAGATGTTGTCCCGTTCTCCTTTAAATCTGCTGTCGTCACCCCCTCCTAAAAAAAACCCTTGACCCTGTGACCTTGTAAACTGCCATCCCAACTCCAATCTCCCTTTCCTCTCCAAAGTCCTTAACCGTGTTGTCACCTCCCAGATCTGTTCCCATCTTTCCTGTTTGAATCCCTCCAATCAGGTTTCTGCCCCGCCACAGTACCACAACTGCTCTTACTGAGGTCACAAATGACATCCTATGTGACTATGACATTAAAACATAGGAGCAAGAGTAGGCCATTCAGTCCATCAAGCTTGCTCCGCCATTCAAAATGATCATGGCTGATCATCCACTTCAATGCCTTTTTCCCACACTATCCTCATATCCCCTTATGTCATTTGTAGGTAAACTTTCCTTGTCCTTCTCGACCTGTCTGCAGCCTTTGACACGGTTGACCACACCATCCTCCTCCAACACCTCTCCATTGTCGTCCAGCTGAGTGGGACAGCTCTCACCTGGTTCCATTCTTATCTATCTAATCGTAGTCAGAGAATCATTTCCAAAGGCTTCTCTTCCTGTTCCCACACCATTACCTCTGGTGTCTCCCAAGGATCTATCTTTGGACCCCTCCAATTTCTCATCTACATGCTGCCCGTTGGCGACATTATCCAAAAGCACAGTGTTAGTTTTCAGATGTATGCTGATGATATCCAGGTCTACCTCACCACCACCTCTCTCAACTCCTCCACTGTTACTGAATTATCAGACTGCTTATTCATCATCCATAACACATGAGCAAAAATTTCCTCCAATGAAATATTGGGAAGACTAAAGCCATTGTTTTCAGTCAGTGCTCCAAACTCTACTCCTTAGCTACTAACTTTATCCCTCTCCCTGGCAACATTCCAGTCTGTCTGCAACCTTGGTGTTACATTTGACCCTGCAATGAGCTTCTGACCTCATATTCATGCCATCACAAAGACCAGCTATTTTCACCTCCGTAGCATCGCCCAACTTTGCCCCGCCTCAGCTCATCTGCTACTGAAATCCTCATTTGTGCCTTTGTTACCTTTAGACTTGACTATTCCAACACACTCCTGGCTGGTCTCCCACATTCTACTCTCTATAAACTTCAGGTCATCCAAAACTCTGCTGCCCATACTAGCACAGACCCACAAAACATTTTCAGTGAACTTAGTATCTTTATTGCAACAGTACTTCTTTAAATCCCCGATCCCTTGCCGTTCCATATATCTCCTGTCTTATGAGGAAAGGTTGAGCAGGTTGGGCAGAGGCAAGATAAAGGAGCGGGCCTGAGAGAGAGCACAACGAGATGGCAGCAGGATTAAGGAGCAGGCCTAGGGGGAGAGCACAGTTCAAGAAGAAGGCTCCTCATCACCATCTCAGGGCAATTCGGGGTGGGCAATAAATGCCAGCCTTGCCAGGGATGCCCATATCTCAAGAATTTATTTTTTTGGAAAGGTATTTGCTGCACAGTACTGAGTACTGAGTCATAAAGGCACAGAAGGAGGCCATTCGGCCCATTGAGACCCTGGTTTATGCTGCACTGTGGGTTATGCTCACGCACTTTATGTCAATAGATGCTGCTTGCTGAGAATTTGACAGTGTTTTTCTTTTGACTGATTACAGCCAGAAAGATCATGGGAAATTGACCTGAAACATATGGAAGCATTGATTGATGATAAAACTGCCTGCATCATTGTGAACAATCCCTCTAATCCCTGTGGCTCTGTATTCAGTAAATCCCATCTCCAAAAGATTCTCGCTGGTAAGTACAACAGTTTGAACGTTTCCAAACCAAAGCACCTGTGTCTTTGGATACAAGTTGGGTTTGTCACTGGGGGAGACCTCAGAGAGCTATGGATGAACGATGGGAGGGTATCGGTCGTGGGAATCTGAATGGGCAGTATATAACTGATAGAGTGAAGGTTTCATTCCCTTTGCAACTCTGCTGTGGAAAGCAGAAGGGGCACAATAACAAATTTGCATACTGTGTAACAGGGTTTGTGGTTATCATGAAGCAACCTCCAGATAATGTAACCAAGTTAGTTGATTGATCATATAGATGTTGCAAGTAACTTCATAGAATCATAAAATGGTTATAGCACAGAAGGAGGCCATTCAGCCTGTCGAGTCTGAACCAGCTCTCTGCAAGAGCAACTCACCGAGTCCCACTCCCCTGCTCAACTTAATGCAAAGAAATGTGAGGTTTGAAAGAAAGAGCAAAGAAAGGAAATATGCACTAAATAATAATACTTTAAAAGGACCAGAGAGAATTAACGTTTAGATACACAAAACTTAAAAAATAGGAATAGTAGCTTTTATAAAAGGAGTCTAGAGTGCAAAAGCCAAAGAGGTAAAGTGAAACCTATTTAAGTCACTGATTTGGCCGCAGTAATGATATTGGCTGGAATTTTATGCCGCCCCAGCGGGTCGGATGGTGGCGTGGGGGCGGCATAAAATTGAGCGGCAGGCTCCGGGAGGCCTAATTGCCCTGATTCCGCTTCCGATCAAGTTTACGGAGGTCCGGCAGGGGTGGGGGGTGAGAAGCAGCCCGTCGGCCCGAGGCCGATCAGGACCCTTAAGTGGCCACGTAACAGCTACTTAAGGGCCCTCACCCGCCACCACGGGTATTTTACCTGTGGCAAGCAGGTGTGCCGGGGACGTTAAAGGCCACCCAGCTATAGCTGCCGGCCTTTTCGCACCCCGGGGTGGGGGGGCCTGGCAATATGGCATAGGGTGCCCGATTGAGGGCTGCCCCCACCTCCCAAGCCAACCCCGGGATCCAAGACGCTCCCCTCCCCCCAAACGACCACCTTAGCCTCACCAGGGCACGACCGATGCCCCTGGTGAGGCAACCCAAACTTACCTTCAGTCCCGGCTCCTTGGTATCCTCCTCGGTCGGCTGGGCTGCAGTCCCAGCAGTGGCCACCACTCCCAGTGGCGCTGGTGAGACTAAGAGCTGCCGGCCAGCTGATTGGCCGGCAGCTCACTGAGAAGGGACCTCCTCCCTCAAGTGGGTGGAAGTCCCGCCTCAGGCCAATTAAAGCCTGGGGATCAGTAAAATACGGGACGTATCCCCAGGCTGGGCGGGAGCGAGATTGCCTCTCATTCTTCTAAACGCCAGAGAGTACAGGCCCAATGTACTCAGCCTCTCATCATAGGTCAACCCCCTCACCCCAGGGACCAATTTAGTAAATCTTCACTGCACTGCCTCCAGTGCAAGTATATCCTTTCTTAAATGTGGAGACCAAAACTGCACACAGTATTCCAGGTGCGGTCTCACCAAAGCCCTGTACAACTTTAGTAAGACTTCTTTATTCCTGTACTCCAATCCCCTTGCAATAAAGGCCAACTTGCCATTTGCCTTCCTAATAGTCTGCTGCAGCTGCATGTTAACTTTGTGCGTTCTTTGTACGAGTAACCCCAAGTCTCTCTGAACATCGACACAGAAAAAATTGAGACTGTCAGCCATTTTCCCTATTTATTTTGAGAATATTTTCGACTTTACAACTTCACTTGTGTGTTAGAAATGGGAGGACCCCATTTAACTCGATTGTACCAGGATAATTAAAGTGCTTGTTAACATTTTGCAGCCAATGTCTTAACAATCCTGCAAATTAGTTTTGGAAATAGCAATTGGGACGTGCTCAGATTTTGTACCAAAATATATTGCAGTAGGAAAGTATGATGGGTTACTACTTGGAGAGTTTAAAGAACTGGTATTGGATAACTAAGCTTATTAAACAATGCACATTCTGTTAGTTAATGTTAGGATCAAAGGCTGTATCTGTAAAAAATGAAAATGATGCCACTAATCTCTGCATGAAGTCAAAATGATATCCATTTAAAAATGCAGCACTTCACATTGGTTAGCCAGGCTAAATGTCAAATGAAGAGTCAGTGAAAGACAGCAGTCTGCTTTTATGCAGTCCTGGTTCACAGAAAAGTTCAATTGTAATAAAAAATTCCCAGTCTCTTGTAGTATGCTAATCATTATGTATCCATATTTAAATCATTTTAAAATTCCAATGTTAGTGTACCATCATTAATCTTTACAGTTGAGGCAGTCTGTTGCACAATATATGAAAACTCTTGCATGTTGTTAAATTTAGACAGTGGCATCACAGTGGCGCAGTGGTTAGCACCGCAGCCTCACAGCTCCAGCGACCCGGGTTCAATTCTGGGTACTGCCTGGGTGGAGTTTGCAAGTTCTCCCTGTGTCTGCGTGTGTTTTCTCCGGGTGCTCCGGTTTCCTCCCACAAGCCAAAAGACTTGCAGGTTGGTAGGTAAATTGGCCATTATAAATTGTCCCTAGTATAGGTAGGTGGTAGGGAAATATAGGGTCAGGTGGGGATGTGGTAGGAATATGGGATTAGTGTAGGATTAGTATAAATGGGTGGTTGATGGTCGGCACAGACTCGGTGGGCCGAAGGGCCTGTTTCAGTGCTGTATCTCTAAACTAAACTAAACTAAACTAAACTCACCAGTTTCACACCTTTTAAAAAATATTCTGCTTTTCTATTTTTACAACCAAAGTGAACAACTTCACACTTCCCTACATTATACTCCATTTGCCATCTTGTTGCCCACTCACTTAACCTGTCTATATCTCTCTGCAGCCTCTCTACATCCTCCCTGCAGCTTACCTATCCACCGAGTTTTGTATCATCAGCAAACTTAGATACATTACTCTCTGTCTCTTCATCCAAGTCATTAATAGAGTGTAAATAACTGAGGCCCTAGCATTGATCCTTACGGCACCCCACTATTCACTGCCTGCCACTTGAAAATGCCCCATTTATGCCCACTCTCTGCTTCCTGGCTGTTAACCAATCCTCTGTTACCCCCAACTCCATGAGCCCTTATCTTGCCTATTAATCTTTTATGTGGCACCTTTTCAAATGCCTTTTGAAAATCCAGGTATACTACATCTACTGGTTCCCCTTTATCTACCCTACTAGTTACACCCTCAAAAAACTCTAATAAATTTGTCAAACAGGATTTCCCTTTAGTAAAACCATGCTGACTTGTTCTAATCATACTATGCTTTTCCAAGTGCAATGTTAAGACTTCTTTAATAATAGTTTCCAGCATCTTCCCAACGACTGATGTTAGGCTAACTGGCCCATAGTTCCCTGTTTTTTCTCTACCTCCTTTCTTGAAAAGCTGTGTAACATTTGCCAACTTCCAATCTGATGGGACCATTCTTCAATCTAAGGAATTCTGGAAAATCATAGCCAGTGCATCCACTATCTCTGCAGCTATCTCTTTTAGAACCCTAGTATGTAGGTCATCTGGTCCCGGGGTCTTGTCACATTTTAGTCCCTCAAGTTTCTCCAATATTTTTTCTTGGCTGATATCAATATCCTTAATTTCCTCACTCTTTTTAGCCCCTCGGTTACTGCCTATTTCTGTCCCTGTCCCTGTCTCTGCACACTCTTTAGAGCTGCACCATTAAGTCTATAATAAAAGCAAAATACTGCGGATGCTGGAAATCTGAAACAAAAACAAGAAATGCTGGACCCACTCAGCAGGTCTGGCAGCATCTGTGAAAAGAGAAGCAGAGTTAACGTTTCGGGTCAGTGACCCTTCTTCGGAACTGACAAATATTAGAAAAGTCGCAGGTTATAAGCAAGTGAGGTGGGGGTGGGGCAAAAGATAACAAAGGAGAAGGTATAGATTGGACCAGGCCACATAGCTAACCAAAAGGTCATGGAGCAAAGGCAAACAATATGTTAATGGTGTGTTGAAAGAAAAAGCATTAGTACAGATTAGGTGTTAACGGACTGAATATTGAACAGCAGCGAGTGCAAACCTGAAAAAAAACAGTGGGTAAGCAAACTGAACAAACTAAGATGAAATGAAATAAATGCAAACAAAAAGATTGTAAAAAATGTAAAAAAGAATGTAAAAAAGAAAAAAAGAAAATATAACTAAAAATGAAAGTAAAATGGGGGGCTGTCATGCTCTGAAATTATTGAACTCAATGTTCAGTCCGGCAGGCTGTAGTGTGCCTAATCGGTAGATGAGATGCTGTTCCTCGAGCTTGCGTTGATGTTCACTGGAACACTGCAGCAATCCCAGTACAGAGATGTGAGCATGAGAGCAGGGGGGAGTGTTGAAATGGCAAGCAACCGGAAGCTCAGGGTCCTGCTTGCGGACTGAGCGGAGATGTTCCGCAAAGCGGTCACCCAGTCTGCGCTTGGTCTCCCCAATGTAGAGGAGACCACATTGTGAGCAGCGAATACAGTATACTTGGAGAGAAGGAGGAGGAGAGGTGACTTAATAGAGACATATAAGATAATCAGAGGGTTAGATAGGGTGGATAGTGAGAGTCTTTTTCCTCGGATGGTGATGGCAAACACGAGGGGACATAGCTTTAAGTTGAGGGGTGATAGATATAGGACAGATGTCAGAGGTAGTTTCTTTACTCAGAGAGTAGTAGGGGTGTGGAATGCCCTGCCTGCAACAGTAGTAGACTCGCCAACTTTAAGGGCATTTAAGTGGTCATTGGATAGACATATGGATGAAAATGGAATAGTGTAGGTCAGATGGTTTCACAGGTCGGCGCAACATCGAGGGCCGAAGGGCCTGTACTGCGCTGTAATGTTCTAATTCTAATTCTAACTACATTGAAAGAAGTACAAGTAAATCGCTGCTTCACCTGAAAGGAGTGTTTGGGGCCTGGGATAGTGAGGAGAGAGGAGGTAAATGGGCAGGTATTACACCTCCTGCGATTGCAGGGGAAGGTGCCATGGGAAGGGGACGTGATGGTGGGAGTAATGGAGGACCATTAAGTCTATATTGCCTCTCCCTATCCCTTCTGCCAAATTGCAACACCTGTCACTTGTCTGCCCATTCTGCTAGCCTATCTATGTCCTTTTGCAGTCGATTGGTATCATTGTCACTGTCTGCCACCCCTCCAACTTCAGTATCATCAGCAAATGTTGAAATTTTACTCTGTTCTAATATCTAATAGTCATTTATATATATCAAAAAAAGCACTGGGCCTCGTACTGAACCTTGGGGAACACCACTGTCTACCGCCCTCCATCTGCGAAATGGTTTCTTAAAATCCATATAGGCAACATTCACCACATTCCCTTAAATAAACTCTCTGTTACTTCATCAAAAATTCAGTTAGATTAATAAAGCATGATCTGCCTTTTACAAATCCTTAATTAACTCAAACCTCTCCATTTTTTTAGAGATACAGCACTGAAACAGGCCCTTTGGCCCACCGAGTCTGTGCCAACCAACAACCACCCTTTTATACTAATCCTACATTAATCCCATATTCCCTACCACATCCCCACCATCTACCTACACTCGGGGCAATTTACAATGACCAATTTACCTATCAACCTGCAAGTCTTTGGCTGTGGGAGGAAACCAGAGCACCTGGTGGAAACCCACGCAGTCACAGGGAGAACCTGCAAACTCCGCACAGGCAGTACCCAGAACTGAACCTGGGTCGCTGAAGCTGTGAGGGTGTGGTGCTAACCATTGCGCCACTGTACTGCCCACAAAAAAAATTATATAATTGCCAGTCGATCCCTGATTAATGTTTCTACCACTGATGTTAAACTGACCAGCCTGTAGTAACTTGAAACATCCTTGCACCCTTTCTTGAATGAGGGTGTCACTTTTGCCAATCTCAAATCCTGTGGCACATCCCTCTTATCTAGGGAAGATTGGAAGTTCATTGCAAGCCCTTTTGCTATCTCCACTCCACTTCCTTTCGCAACCTGGGAAGCAAGCCATCTGGACCAGGCGACTTGCCCTCTCTAAGCATGGCCAGCCTTTACAGTACATCCTTTCTATCAATTTTCACCCCATCCATTACCATTACCATTACCATCTCCACTTCTGATCTTTTGTCAGCATCCTCTTCCTTAATAAACAGCGATACAAAGTACTCATTAAATATTCTAGCCTTGCCCCGCATCTCTAAGCATATATCACCTTTTTTGTCCCTAATAGAACTCACCCCACACCGCTTATTACCTGTTCACTATTTACATGCTGGTAGATGATTTTTGGATTTTCTCTTATGTTAATTGCCATTCTATTCTCATATCCTATGTGCCAGTCTTATTTTCCTCTTGACGTCCCCTCCCAACTTATATTTGGCCTGGTTGTCACTTGAAGAATTCACCTGACATGCATCATATACCTTTTTTTTGGTTCATCATATCTAATATCCCCCTCAACATTCAAGGAGCCCTGACTTTGGTTCCCCTACATTTCCCTCTTGTTGAAATGTACCTAGCTTGTACCTGAAGCATCTCCTCCTTAAAGATCACCTATTGTTCCATTACAGTTTTTCCTGTTAATCTTTGGTTCCATTTTACTCTAGCTAGTTCGCCTCTCATCCCATCTTCCAAATTAGAAGTTCTATTTAGATTGTTCCTTGCTCTTCTCCATTATTCATCTAATCCTTATTCTTCAATGATCACTCTCACCCAAGTTCTCCCCTACAGACACTTGGCCCACCTCATTCCCCAGCACCAGATCCAGCAATGCCTTATTTCTTATTGGTCCAAGAACATACTGGTCAAAGAAGTTCTCCTGAACACATTTCAGAAATTCCTCCCCCTCCTTTCCCTTTACTCTAAATTATCCCAATCTATATTTAGGAAATTAAAATTCTCCAATATCACCACTCTATAGTTCTTGCACATCTCTGTCATTTCCCTGAAGATTTGCTCTGCTATCTTGCTCTCACTATTTAAAGACCTATAGAATACCCTTAGTTGAGTGATCGTATCCTTTTTGCTTCTCAACTCTAACAAAATGGATTCTGTTCTTGCCCCCTCCAAGACATCCTCTCATTCCAACACTGTGGGCAGCACAGTGGCGCAGTGGTTAGCACCGCAGCCTCACAGCACCAGCGACCCAGGTTCAATTCTGGGTACTGCCTGTGTGGAGTTTGCAAGTTCTCCCTGTGTCTGCGTGGGTTTCCTCCGGTTGCTCCGGTTTCCTCCCACATGCCAAAGACTTGCAGGTTGATAGGTAAATTGGCCATTAGCAATTGCCCATAGTATAGGTAAGTGGTAGGGAAATATAGGGACAGGTGGGGATGTGGTAGGAATATGGAATTAGTGTAGGATTAGTATAAATGGGTGGTTGATGGTCGGCACAGACTCGGTGGGCCGAAGGGCCTGTTTCAGTGCTGTATCTCTAAACTAAACTACTATGTCTTCCCTGATCATTACTGCCACCCCACCTCTCTTTTTTTCCTTCCCTCTCTTTTCTGAACATTTGTATCCTTGAATATTAAGCACCTAGTCCTCCACATTTGTAAGCCACATTTCTGTTATTGCTACTAAATCATATTCCCACTTGTAGCTCACTAACCTTATTCACCACACTTTGTGTGTTCACATATATGCATTGTAAACCTGTCTTTGTATTCCTCGCAGTCCTTCTGAATCTGTTCCTATCTAATGTGGTACTACTTACTTCTCTACTGCTATCCGATGCTTTCACTCAATGCACATTATTCCTCTTTTCTGCTTCTATATGGTGGTGCCCATCGCCCTGCCAATTTAATTTAAACCATCCCCAACCACACGAGTGAACCTACCCCAAAGGACATTGGTCCCAGTCCTGTTGAGGTGCCCTCGCCCCAGAACAGGTCCCAATGCCCCCAAGAATCTGAAGCCCTCCCTCCTGCACCATGCCAGAGATCCACAGATAACAGAGCTGATAGGGAGTCAGCAGGAGCCAGAGCTATGCTTTGATCCTACATATCTTCCAATTTCTACTCTCGCTAGCACATGGAACTGGGAATAGTCCAGAGATTACTACCTTCGAGGTCCTACTCTTTAACCTCCTCCCTAACTCCTGAAAATCTGACCATAGGACCTCAATACTTGCCTTTCTATGCTGATGATACTGATGTATACAACAACTTCTGGCTCACTCCCTTCCCCCTGCAAAATATTCTGCACCCTGTCCGTAATCCTCTTTACCCTGGCACCAAGGAGGCTACACATCATGTGGGACTCATGATGACATTAACAGAAATGCCTGTCTGTCCCAAGCAATGGAATCTCCTACAACAACTGTATTTCTACTCTTTGCTGTTTCCTCCAGTGCAGTTCCTAGTTCATTGATGCCATGGTACTGCAGTCCTTCAAGGTGTCGTCACTCCCAGCAGTCTCCAGTATTGAGTACCGATTTGAGTATGGCACCCACTCTGAAGACTCCTGCACTTCCTGTCTCTTCCTACTCTTCTGACGGCCACCCACCTACTATCCATAACTGTTATTGCTTGTTAGGTGGCCAGCTCCTGGAATGTACAATCCAGGAAACT
Organism: Heterodontus francisci; assembly: GCF_036365525.1. Lineage (NCBI taxonomy): Eukaryota > Metazoa > Chordata > Chondrichthyes > Heterodontiformes > Heterodontidae > Heterodontus > Heterodontus francisci. The sequence goes on from NC_090387.1 coordinate 303,446, forward strand.
CTCCTGCTTCTTGATGCTCCGTAATGACTCCAGCTGTCCCTTAAGCTAGGAAATCTCGAGCTCTAGCTCAAGCAGCTGGAACACTTCCTGCCCACATTGTCCCCCAAAATATGTGAGGTGACCTGATGTTCCCAAGAATGGGTGGCACAGTGGCACAGTGGTTAGCACCGCAGCCACACAGCTCCAGCGACCCGGGTTCAATTCTGGGTACTGCCTGTGTGGAGTTTGCAAGTTCTCCCTGTGTCTGCGTGGGTTTCCTTTGGGTGCTCCGGTTTCCTCCCACAAGCCAAAAGACTTGCAGGTTGGTAGGTAAATTGGTCATTATAAATTGTCCCTAGTACAGGTAGGGAAATATAGGGACAGGTGGGGATGTGGTAGGAATATGGGATTAGTGTAGGATTAGTATAAATGGGTGGTTGATGGTTGGCACAGACTTGGTGGGCCAAAGGGCCTGTTTCAGTGCTGTATCTCTAAACTAAAACTAATTGCAAGCAACAGGTCTCAGCTGCCCATCTATGGTCTAAAAAACCTCTACTCCGTCTTTTAGAATCTGTTTAGTACCTTGTTTCAACTATTAATTTTAATTAATGCCACTAGACCTGTTCTGTGCAAATATTCTTATTATCAATTCACTTATTTTTATACTCACCCTGCTCATAGGAACATAGGAAATAGGAGCAGGAATAGGCCATTCGGCCCCTCAAGCCTGCTCCGGCATTCAACTACATCATGGCTGATCTACCTCAATGCTATTTTCCTGCACTATCCCCATATCCCTTGATATCTTTAATATCTAGAAATCTATTGATCTCTGTCTTGAACAGTCTCGCTAGAGTTTAGAAGAATGAGAGGGGATCTCATAGAAACCTACAAAATTCTAACAGGCCTGGGCAGACTAGATGCAGGAAGGATGTTCCCGATGGTGGGGGAGTCCAGGACCAGGGGTCACTGTCTAAGGAATAGGGGTAAACCATTTAGGACTGAGATGAGGAGGGATTTCTTCACCCAGAGAGTGGTGAACCTGTGGAATTCTCTACCACAGAAAGCAGTTGAGGCCAATCATTAAATATGTTCAAGAAAGAGTTAGATATAGTTCTTAGAGCTAAAGGAATCAAGGGATACGGGGAGAAAGCGGGAACAGGGTACTGAGTTTGGACGATCAGCCATGATCACATTGAATGGCGGTGCAGGCTCGAAGGGCTGAATGGCCTACTCCTGCTCCTAATTTCTATGTTTCCACGTTGAACATACTCAATGACTGAATCCCCAAAACCCTCCGGAGTAGAGAATTCCACAGATTCACAACCCTCTGAGTGAAGAAATTCCTCCTCCTCTGAGTCCTAAATGACCTACCCCTTATTCTGAGACTGTGTCCCCTGGTTCTAGTCCCTCCCACCCCCTGCCCCAGCCAGGGGAAACTTCCTTCCTACATCAACCTTGTCGAGCCCTGTAAGAATTTTGTATGTTTCAATGAGATCACCTCTCATTCTTCTAAACTGGACAATATAGGTGCAGTCTCCTCAATCTCTCCTCGTAGGACAATCCTGCCATCCCTCAGACAAATATATGAACATACAAATTAGGAGTAGAAGTAGGCCCTCTAGCCTGCTCCGCCATTCAATAAGATCATGGCTGATCTGTTTGTGTCTCCAATTCCACACTCCCATCTACCCCCGATAACCTGTGATTCCCTTGCCTAACAAGAATGTATCTACCTCCGCCTTAAAAATATTCAATGATCCCGCCTCCACCACTTGAGGCAGAGAGTTCCAAAGTCGCACAACCCTCTGCGAGAAAAAATTTCTCCTCATCTCTGTCCTAAAAGGGCGATCACTAATTTTAAAACAGTGCCCCCTAGTTCTGGACTCACCCACAAGAGGAAACATCCTTTCCACATCCACCTTGTCAGGACTGTTCAGGATCTTATAAACTGCAATCAAGTCTCCCCTCACTCTTCTAAATGCCAGTGAAAACAAACCCAGTCTGTCCAACCTTTCCTCATAAGGCTCAATACAATTGCATCAAGACTTTACTCCTGTACTCTAATCCTCTTGCAATAAAGACCAACATACCATTTGCCTTCCTAATTGCTTATTGCACCTGCATTTCAGTGACTTATGAACAAGGACACCCAGGTCACTTTGAACATCAACATTTCCCAAACTCTCACCATTTAAGAAATACTATACATTTCTGTTTTTCTTACCAAAGTGGATAACTTCACATTTTTTCACATTATATTCCATCTGCTATGTTCTTGCCCACTCATTTAACCTGTCTAAATCCCCTTGAAGACTCTTTGCATCGTCCTCATAACTCACATTCCCATCTAGTTATGTGTCATCAGCAAACTTGGAAATATTACATTTGGTCCCCACATCCAAATCATTGATATATATTGTGAATAGCTGGGGCCCAAGCACCGATCATTGTGGTACCCCATTACTCAGCCTGCCAACCTTAGAATGACTTGTTTATTCCTACTCTCTGTTTTCAGTCCATTAACCAATTCTCAATCCATGCCAGTATATTACTCCCAATTCCATGTGCTCTAATTTTGCTTAGTAACTTCCTGTGTGGGACCTTATTGAAAGCCTTCGGAAAATCCAAATACAACCACATCCATTGGTTCCGCCTTATCTATTCTGCTAGTTACATCTTCAAAGAGCTCGTAACAGGTTTGTCAAACATGATTTCCCTTTCATAAATCCATGTTGACTCTGTTCAATCCTACCATTATATTCTAAGTCATTACATCCTTTATAATAGATTCTAGCATTTTCCCTACTGCTGATTTTTTTTTTTAGAGATACAGCACTGAAACAGGCCCTTCGGCCCACCGAGTCTGTGCCGACCATCAACCACCCATTTATACTAATCCTACACTAATCCCACATTCCTATCACATCCCCACCTGTCCCTATATTTCCCTACCACCTACCTATACTAGTGACAATTTATAATGGCCAATTTACCTACCAACCTGCAAGTCTTTTGGCTGTGGGAGGAAACCGGAGCACCCGGAGAAAACCCACGCAGACACAGGGAGAACTTGCAAACTCCACACAGGCAGTACCCAGAATTGAACACGGGTCGCTGGAGCTGTGAGGCTGCGGTGCTAACCACTGCGCCACTGAGCCGCCCTAATGTCAGGTCTGTAGTTCCCTGTTTTCTCTCTCCCTCCTTTCTTAAATAGTGAGGTTACATTTGCTACCTTCCCATCTGTAGGAACCATTCCAGAGTCTATAAAATTTTGGAAGATGATCACCAGTGCATCCACTATCTCTACAGCCACCTCTTTCAACACTCTGGGATGTAGATCATTAGGTCCAGGGGATTTATCAACTTTCAGCCCCATTAATTTCTCCAGTACTACTTTTTTACTAATACTGATTTCTTTTAATTCCTCATTCTCGCTAGTCCCTTGGTTCTCTCATATTCTTGGGAGGTTTTTTGTATCTTCCTCCATGAGGACAGACACAAAGTATTTGTTCAGTTTCTCTGCCATTTCCTTATTCCCCATTCTAAATTCTCCTTTCTCTGTCTGTAGTGTCTTTGCTAATCTTTTCCTTTTTACATAGCTAAAGAAGCTTTTATAGTCCATTTTTATGTTTCTCGCAAGTTTACTTTCATATTCTATTTTCTCTTTCTTTATCAGTTTCTTGGTCTTCCTTTGCTGAATTCTAAAATGCTCCCAATCCTCAGGCTTACTACTTTTTTTGGTAACTTTATCAGCCTCTTCCTTTGATCTAATACATTCTTTAACTTCTCTTGTTGACCATGGTTGGACCACCTCCTGCTGGGTTCTTGTGCCTCAGAGGAATGTAAATTTGTTGTAAACCATGTATTAATTCTTAAAATGCTTGCCATTGCCTGTCTACCATCATACCTTTTAATGTAGTTTCCCAATCTATCACAGCCAGTTTGCCCCTCTAACCTTTATAGTTCCCTTTGTTTAGATTTAAGACCTAAATTTTGGATTAAACTACATCACTTTGAAACTTAATGTAAAATTCTATCATATTATGGTCACTGTTCCCTAGAGGCTGCTTTACAACGTGATTATTAATTAGCCCTTTCTCTTTGCACAATACGAGATCTAAAAAATCCTGTTCTCCAGTTGGTTCCTCAACATACCGTTGTAGAAAACTATCTCGTATACATGAAAACCTGCTGACAATACTATTAGTTTGTTTTACCTTGCTGCCTGATGCTCACACTCACTCCACTCTGCTGCTCTATCCCCACATTTCTTCAGCTTTGCGCAGATCACTTACAGGTGCTCCAAATAACCACTCACTACCTGCTGTCCTCCCATGCCACACAAGAACAAAGAACAGTACAGCACAGGAACAGGCTATTCGGCCCTCCAAGCCTGCACCGATCTTGATGCCTGCCTAAACTAACACCTTCTGCACTTCCGGGGCCCATATCCCTCTATTCCCATCCTATTCATATATTAGTCAAGATGTCTCTTAAACGTCGCTATCGTATCTGCTTCAACCACCTCCCCTGGCAGCAAGTTCCAGGCACTCACCACCCTCTGTGTAAAGAATTTGCCTCGCACATCCCCTCTAAACTTTGCCCCTCGCACCTTAAACCTATGTCCCCTAGTAACTGACTCTGGGAAAAAGCTTCTGACGATCCACTCTGTCCATGCCGCTCATAACTTTGTAAACCTCTATCATGTCGCCCCTCCACCTCCGTCGTTCCAGTGAAAACAATCCGAGTTTTTCCAACCTCTCCTCATAGCTAATGCCCTCCAGACCAGGCAACATCCTGGTAAATCTCCTCTGTACCCTCTCCAAAGCCTCCATGTCCTTCTGGTAGTGTGGCGACCAGAATTGCATGCAATATTCTAAGTGTGGCCTAACTAAGGTTCTGTACAGCTGCAACATGACTTGCCAACTTTTATACTCTATGCCCCGACCGATGAAGACAAGCATGCCGTATGCCTTCTTGACTACCTTATCCACCTGCATTGCCACTTTCAGTGACCTGTGGACCTGTAAGCCCAGATCTCTCTGCCTGTCAATACTTCTAAGGGTTCTGCCATTTACTGTATACTTCCCACCTGCATTAGACCTTCCAAAATGCATTACCTCACATTTGTCCGGATTAAACTCCATCTGCCATTTCTCCGCCCAATTCTCCAACCGATCTATATCCTGCTGTATCCTCTGACAATCCTCATCACTATCCGCAACTCCACCAACCTTTGTGTTGTCCGCAAACTTACTAATCAGACCAGCTACATTTTCCTCCAAATCATTTATATATACTACAAAGAGCAAAGGTCCCAGCACTGATCCCTGCGGAACACCACTAGTCACATCCCTCCATTCAGAAAAACCCCATCTACTGTTACCCTCTGTCTTCTGTGACTGAGCCAGTTCTGTATCCATCTTGCCAGCTCACCTCTGATCCCGTGTGACTTCACATTTTGCACCAGTCTTCCATGCGGGACCTTGTCAAAGGCTTTACTGAAGTCCATATAGACAACATCCACCGCCCTTCCCTCATCAATCATCTTCGTCACTTCCTCAAAAAACTCAATCAAATTAGTAAGATACGACCTCCCCTTCACAAAACCATGCTGTCTCTCGCTAATAAGTTTGTTTGTTTCCAAATGGGAGTAAATCCTGTCCCGAAGAATCCTCTCTAATAGTTTCCCTACCACTGACGTAAGGCTCACCAGCCTATAATTTCCTGGATTATCCTTGCCACCCTTCTTAAACAAAGGAACAACATTGGCTATTCTCCAGTCCTCTGGGACCTCACCTGTAGCCAATGAGGATGCAAAGATTTCTGTCAAGGCCCCAGCAATATCTTCCCTTGCCTCCCTCAGTATTCTTGGGTAGATCCCATCAGGCCCTGGTGATTTATCTACCTTAATGCTTTGCAAGACACCCAACACCTCCTCCTTTTTGATAATGAGATGACTGAGACTATCTGCACTCCCTTCCCTAGGCTCATCATCCACCAAGTCCTTCTCCTTGGTGAATACTGATGCAAAGTACTCATTTAGCACCTCACCCATTTCCTCCTGCTCCACGCATAGATTCCCATCTCTGTCCTTGAGTGGGCCAACCCTTTCCCTGGTTACCCTCTTGCTCTTTATATATGTATAAAAAGCCTTGGGATTTTCCTTAATCCTGTTTGCCAATGACTTTTCATGACCCCTTTTAGCCCTCCTAACTCCTTGCTTAAGTTCCTTCCTACTGTCTTTATATTCCTCAAGTGCTTCATCTGTTCCTAGCCTTCCAGCCCTTGCAAATGTTTCCTTTTTCTTTTTGACTAGGCTCACAATATCCCGTGTTATCCAAGCTTCCCGAAACTTGCCAAACTTGTCTTTCTTCCTCACAGGAACATGCTGGTCCTGGATTCTAATCAGCTGACGTTTGAAAGACTCCCACATGTCCGATGTTGATTTACCCTCAAACAGCCGCCCCCAATCTAAATTCTTCAGTTCCTGCCTAATATTGTTATAATTAGCCTTCCCCCAATTTAGCACCTTTACCCGAGGACTACTCTTATTCTTATCCACAAGTACCTTAAAACTTATGGAATTATGGTCACTGCTCCCGAAATGCTCCCCCACTGAAACTTCGACCACCTGGCCGGGCTCATTCCCCAATACCAGGTCCAGAATGGCCCCATCCCTAGTTGGACTATCTACATACTGTTTCAAGAAGCCCTCCTGGATGCTCCTCACAAATTCTGCCCCATCCAAGCCCCTAGCACTAAGTGAGTCCCAGTCAATATTGGGGAAGTTAAAATCACCCACCACCACAACCCTGTTACCTTTACATCTTTCCAAAATCTGTCTACATTTCTGCTCCTCTACCTCACGCTGGCTGTTGGGAGGCCTGTAGTAAACCCCCAACATCGTGACTGCACCCTTCCTATTCCTGAGCTCCACCCATATTGCCTCGCTGCATGACCTCTCTGAGGTGTCCTCCCGCAGTACAGCTGTGATATTCTCCTTAACCAGTAATGCAACTCCCCCACCCCTTTTACATCCCCCTCTATCCTGCCTGAAGCTTCTAAATCCTGGAACATTTAGCTGCCAATCCTGTCCTTCCCTCAACCAAGTCTCTGTAATAGCAACAACATCATACCACCAGTCCCGCTGTGCTCAGCTACATCTCCCTGCCTGCTCTTCCTCTTAGTCCTACTGGCCTTATTTACTATGTCCTCCTCATTTACTTCACTAACTGTCCTACTGCTCTGGTTCCCACCCCCCTGCCACACTAGTTTAAACACTCCCAAGTGACACTAGCAAACCTTGCAGCCAGGATATTAGTGCCCTTCCAGTTTAGATGCAACCCGTCCTTCTTGTACAGGTCCCATCTGTCCCTGAAGAGAGCCCAATGGTCCAGATATCTGAAACCCTCCCTTCTACACCAGCTGCTCAGCCACGTGTTTAGCTGCACTATCTTCCTATTTCTAGCCTCACTGACACGTGGCACAGGGAGTAATCCAGAGATTACAACCCTAGAGGTCCTGTTTTTTAACTTACTACCTAACTCCCTAAACTCCCCCTGCAGGTCCTCATCACTCTTCCTGCCTATGTCATTGGTACCGATGTGTACCACAACCTCTGGCTGTTCACCCTCCCCCTTCAGAATGCCCTCTGTCCGTTCAGAGACATCCTTGACCCTGGCACCAGGGAGGCAACATACCTTCCTGGAGTCTCTTTCACGTCCACAGAAGCGCCTATCTGTGCCAATGACTATAGAGTCCCCTATAATTGTTGCTCTTCTGCGCTTTGTCCCTCCCTGCTGAACAACAGTGCCAGCCGTGGTGCCAGTGCTCAGCCTGCTGCTGTTTTCCCCTGATAGGCCATCCCCCCCAACAGTATCCAAAATGGTATACTTGTTAGAGAGGGGGATAGCCACAGGGGATTCCTGCACTTACTGCCTGCCCCTTCTAGTGGTCACCCATCTATCTGCCTGCACCTTGGGTGTAACCACTTCTCTAAAACTCCTGTCTATGACACTTTCTGCCACCTGCATGCTCCTAAGTGCATCCAGTTGCTGCTCCAACTGATCCATGCTGTCTGTGAGGAGCTGCAACTGGGTACACTTCCTGCAGATGTAGTTGTCCGGAACGCTGGAAGCGTCACGGACCTCCCACATCTCACAGGTGAAGCACTTCACCCCTCTAACTGACATTTCTATCACTAATTAGTTAATTGATATAAAATAAATAAATACTTATTAAATCCTTACTAAATTATGATACACTTCACTATGTGGTCCCTAGTGCTAGATTTCTACAATAAATATTAAATGCTATCTAAATACAGTAATCTCCTCCCTCTGGTTTAGTTACTCTACTTATTAATTAGTTAATCAATGTTTTAATCAATTTTTATCAGTTTTATTTTCAAATTCGGTACGGATTCCCTACCAGCCAATCAGGTCACAGCTTTCCTGTGACGTCACTTTTTCAGTTTTTTTTCCCACCCGAGTTAACTGACTCAGTAAACGCACCGCTCCGGAACTCCGCCCTCCGAGTCTGCTCCGAGAATCCCCGAGGTTAACTCCGCCCTCCGAGTCTGCTCCGAGAATCCCCGAGGTTAACTCCGCCCTCCGAGTCTGCTCCGAGAATCCCCGAGGTTAACTCCGCCCTCCGAGTCTGCTCCGAGAATCCCCGAGGTTAACTCCGCCCTCCGAGTCTGCTCCGAGAATCCCCGAGGTTAACTCCGCCCTCCGAGTCTGCTCCGAGAATCCCCGAGGTTAACTCCGCCCTCCGAGTCTGCTCCGAGAATCCCCGAGGTTAACTCCGCCCTCCGAGTCTGCTCTGAGAATCCCCAAGGTAAGTTTTTTTATATACTCACCGCTCCGGAACTCCGCCCTCCGAGTCTGCTCCGAGAATCCCCGAGGTTAACTCCGCCCTCCGAGTCTGCTCCGAGAATCCCCGAGGTAAGTTGTTTTATATACTCACCGCTCCGGAACTCCGCCCTCCGAGTCTGCTCCGAGAATCCCCGAGGTAAGTTTTTTTATATACTCACCGCTCTGAAACTCCGCCCTCCGAGTCTGCTCCTTGATTTGTCTTGTTGATTTATTCTCACGGTACTCGCTCTGTCTCCCACTGACTCCCCGCTTTTATCTGTGGATCTGCGACACTGTTTTCCCTCAGGCTTGCTATCTCTCTCTGATTAGAATCACAGAAATTGCAAGGAAGGAGGCCATTCAGCCCATTGTGTCCGCAACAGCCAACAACAGGCCACCCAACCTATTTCCACTTTCCAGTTCTTGGTCCGCAGCTTTGTAGGTTACGACACTTCAAGTGCATATCCAAGTACTTTTGAAACGTTATGAGGTTTCCTACCTCTACCACCCTTTCAGGCAATGAGTTCCAGATCTCCGCCACCCTATGGGTGAAATGATTTCCCCTCGAATCCGCTTTAATCCCCCTACCTCTTACTCTAAATCTATGCCCCATGGTTATGGACCCTTCAACTAAGAGGAACAGGGCCTTCCTATCCACTCTATCTGGACCTCTCATAACTTTACACATTTCAATTAGGTCTCCCTCAGCCTTCTCTGAAAATAACCCTAGCCTATCCAATCTTTCAAGAACAAAGAACAAAGAACAGTACAGCACAGGAACAGGCCATTCGGCCCTCCAAGCCTGCGCCGATCTTGAAGCCTGCCTAAACTAAAACCTTCTGCACTTCCGGGGACCGTCTCCCTCTATTCCCATCCTATTCATGTATTTGTCAAGATGCCTCTTAAACGTCTCTATGGTACCTGCTTCCACCACCTCCCCCGTCAACAAGTTCCAGGCACTCACCGCCCTCTGTGTAAAGAACTTGCCTCGTACATCCCCTCTAAACTTTGCCCCTCTCACCTTAAACCTATGTCCCCTAGCAACTGACTCTTCTACACTGGGAAAAAGCTTCTGACTATCCACTCTGTCCATGCCGCTTATAACTTTGTAAACCTCTATCATGTCGCCCCTCCACCTCCGTCATTCCAGAGAAAACAATCCGAGTTTATCCAACCTCTCCTCATAACTAAAATTCTCCAGTCCAGGCAACATCCTCATAAATCTCCTCTGTACCCTCTCTAGTGCAATCATGTCTTTCCTATTGTGTGCTGACCAGAACTGTACACAGTACTCCAGCTATGGCCTAACTAGTGTTTTATACAATAAGCTCCCTGCTCTTATATTCTACTCCTCAGCTAATAAAGGCAAGTATCCCATATGCCTTCTTGGGGCGGCACAGTGGCGCAGTGGTTAGCACCACAGCCTCACAGCTCCTGTGTCCCGGGTTCAATTCTGGGTACTGCCTGTGTGGAGTTTGCAAGTTCTCCCTGTGTCTGCGTGGGTTTCCTCCGGGTGCTCCGGTTTCCTCCCACATTCCAAAGACTTGCAGGTTGATAGGTAAATTGGCCATTATAAATTGCCCCTAGTATAGGTAGGTGTTAGGGAAATATAGGGACAGGTGGGGATGCGGTAGGAATATGGAATTAGTGTAGGATTAGTATAAATGGGTGGTTGATGGTCGGCACAGACTTGGTGGGCCAAAGGGCCTGTTTCAGTGCAGTATCTCTAAACTAAACTAAAACGTCACCTTATCCACCTGTCCAACCACCTTCAGGGATCTGTGGACATACACTCTAAGTTCCCTCTGTTTCACCACACTTCTCAGTATCCTACCATTTATTGTGTATTCCATTGCCTTGTTAACTTTCCCAAAATGCATTACCTCTCACTTCTCCAGATTGAACTCCATTTGTCACTCTTCCACTCACCTGACCAGTCCATTGATATCTTCCTGCAGTCTACAACTTTCTTCTTCATTATCAACCATACGACCAATTTTTGGATCATGTGCAAACTTCTTGATCATACCCCTTACATTCAAGTCCAAATCAAATCCAGATCCCTCGTGATTTTTGACACTTCTATTAAATTTCCTCTCAACCTTCTCTTCTTCGAGCTTCTCCAATCCAGCCACATAATTGAATTTCCTCATCCCTAGAACGATTACCGTGAATCTTTTCTGCATCCTCTCTGAAGCCTTCACATCCTTCCTAAAGTATGGTGCTCAGAATTGGACACAATACTCCAACTGATGCCAAATAAGAATTTTATAATGCTCATCATGACTTCCTTGCTGTTGTACTTTGTGCCTCTACTTATGAAGCCCAGGATCCCATCTGCCTTTTTACCCACTTTCTCAACTTGCCCTGCCACCTTCAACGATTTGTGCACATAAACCCCAAGATCTCTCTGTTCTTGTACCCCCTTTAAAATTGTGTGCTTTATTTTGTATTGCCTCTCCTCATTCTGGAATGTACAACTTCACACTTTTCTGCATTAAATTTCATCATTCTGGTTTCTGCCCATTCCACCAGCCTGTCTATCATTATCCTTCTCACAGTTCACAATACTCCCAGGTTTTGTGCCATCTCCAAATTTTGAAATTATGCCCTGCACACCCACTCCTGGTCATTAATATAGATGAAGAAAAGCATGAAAAGCAAGTTTAAGACAGGCACATGGTTAAAAAATGAAATTAAATTAAAAATAGAAATGACAGTCATGTTCTGAAATTGTTGAACTTTATGTTGAGGCCAGAAGGCCTAACTGGAAGATGAGGTGCTGTTCCTCGGACTTGCGTTGAACTTCCCTGGTGCTCTGCAGCAGGCCAAGGACAGAAATGTGAGCTAGAGAGCAGGGTGGTGAATTAAAATGGCAAGTAACCAGAAGCTTGGGGTCATGCTTGTGGACTAAGTGGAGGTGTTCCGCAAAGCGGTCACCCAATCTGCGTTTCGTCTCCCCAGTGTAGAGGAGACCACATTGTGAGCAGCGAATACAGTATACTACATTGAAAGAAGTAAAAGTAAATCGCTGCTTCACCTGGAAGGAGTGTTTGAGGCCTTGGATGGTGTGGAGAGAGGAGATAAAAGGGCAGGTATTATACCTCCTTTGATTGCATTGGAAGGTGCTGTGGGAAGGGGATGAGGTGTAGGGGGTGATGGAAGAATGGACCAGAGTGTCGCGGAGGGAACAGTCCCTTCGGAATGCTGACAGAAGGGGAGGGGAAGGTGTGTTTGGTGGTGGCATCACGCTGGAGATGGCAGAAATGACAGAGAATGATCCTTTCTATGTGGAGGCTGGTGGGGTGGAAAGTGAGGACAAGGGGAATCCTTTCTTGGTTCCAAACCTTATGATGCCTTGATCCCCACTCCCGACTTATACTTGATCTACTTGATCCACCTCATTCCCCAGAACCAGATTTAGCAATGCCTTCATCCCCATTGGTCAGAAACATACTGATCAAAAAACTTATCCTGAACACACTTCAGAAACTCTTACCTTTCTCTTCCCTTTATACTATTCCTGTCTCAGTCTATATTAGGATAAGTAAAGATCCCATTATCTCTAGACTATAGCCTATGCACCCAGTCTTCTTAAGTTAACCCAATTAGTTCCATTATCATCCCAGTAAGTCTGAGTTGCAGTGCCTTCATGCCAATATATCCTTTTCTGAGGTGTGTAATACTGAATGTAATACTCTATATGGAGTCTAAACAGAGCTTTATATAACTGTAACATAACTCCCACTCCTTTGTATGCTAGCCTCCTTGAGATAAAGGCCAACATTCCATTATTCTTTTAAATTAATTTTTGTTCCTGTCAATTAGTTTAGAGCGATTTCTGGACCTGGATCCCCAAACTCTCCCCAAACTCCCCCCAAACTCTCCCCAAACTCTCTGCTCACCCACAGATCCTAATTTCTCACCATTTAGAAAATGATCTATTTTTCTTAATACCAAAGTGGATGAGCTCACACTTTCCCACATTGTACTTCATCTCCCACAGTTTTTCCCACTCACTTAATCTATCAACGTTACTTTGGAACTTCCTGCTCCCATGTACACTATTTACCGTTCCACTTAACTTGGTGTCATCAGCAAACTTAGATATACGCCTCTTCATTTCTTCATCTAAGTGATTTATAAATATAGTGAAAAGCTGAGGCCCCAGGATAGGTCCTTGGGGGCACCACTAGTCACATCCTACCAATTGGAGTACATCATTATCCCTACTCACTGCTTCTCACCTCTTAACCAATTCCTTATCAAAGCCAATAGTTTTACTCCAATTCTATCTGCTTTCATTTTTGCTAACAGTCTCTTGTGTGAAACCTTGTTGAATACCTTCTGGAAGTCCATATAAATTACATTCATAGATAGTCCTTTATCTACCAGGTTAGTCACTCCTCAAAAAAATCAACTAGGTTAGTTAGATATGAGACCTACAAAATGTTTAAAGGGATAGACAGGGTAGATGCAGCTAAGATGTTTCCCCTGGTTGGGGAGTATAGAACCAGGGGACGCAATATCAAAATAAGGGGGAAGCCACGTAGGACAGAGATGAGGAGAAATTTCTTTATTCAGAGGGTTGTGAATCTTTGGAATTCTCTACCCCAGAGGGCTGTGGAAGCTCAGTCATTGAGTATGTTTAAAGTAGAGATTGACAGATTTCTAAATACAAATGACATAAAGGGATATGGGGATGGGTTGGGGAAAAGGCATTGAAGTGGATGATCAGCCATGGTCGTATTAAATGGTGGAGCATGCTCGATGGGCTGAATGGCCTACTCCTGCTCCTATGTTCCTAAGTTTCTTTATGACTTATCCTTTACAAATCCATGCTGGCTCTTCCTGATCAGCTGTTATTTGTCCAAATGCTCAGTCACTCTGTCTTTAATAACAAATCTTAGTAACTTCCCCACAACTGACAATAGATTAATAGGCCTATAATTTCCTAGTTTATCTCTTTGACCCTTATTAAATAATGGAATGACAGCAGTTTTCCAATCCAAAAGAATAATTCTTGAATCAAGAGTTTTGGAAGAACAGGGGCGGCACAGTGGCGCAGTGGTTAGCACCGCAGCCTCACAGCTCCAGCGATCCGGGTTCAATTCTGGGTACTGCCTGTGCGGAGTTTGCAAGTTCTCCCTGTGACCGCGTGGGTTTCCGCCGGGTGCTCCGGTTTCCTCCCACAGCCAAAGACTTGCAGGTTGATAGGTAAATTGGTCATTGTAAATTGCCCCTAGTGTAGGTAGGTGGTAGGAGAATGGTGGGGATGTGGTAGAGAATATGGGGTTAATGTAGGATTAGCATAAATGGGTGGGTGTTGGTCAGCACAGACTCGGTGGGCCAAAGGGCCTGTTTCCGTGCTGTAGCTCTAAATAAAATACTTAAATAAACATGACTAAAGTTTCAACAATTTTCTCACTTACTTCAGTTAATACCCTGGGCTGGAATCCAAAGAGTGCCAAAGCTAAAAGTAAACCTTTTATAAATCAAAAAGAGAAAGTGAGCAGTAAGAGGGAATGTGAGCTGAATAAAGTTGGATGCGAAGGAGACTATAATGAATAATTTTTTTAATTTGTTCATGGGATGTGGGAGTCACTGGCTATTTATTGCCCATCTCTAATTGCCTTTGAGAAGGTGGTGGTGAGCTGCCTTCTTGAACCGCTGCAGTCCATGTGAGGTAGGTACACCCACAGTGCTGTTAGGAAGGGTGTTCCAGGATTTTGACCCAGTGACAGTGAAGGAACAGCGATATAGTTCCTGGTATGGAGGGAAGGTCTTACGAGGAAAGGCTGAGGGACTTGAGGTTGTTTTCGTTAGAGAGAAGGAGGAGAAGAGGTGACTTAGTAGAGACATATAAGATAATCAGAGGGTTAGATAGGGTGGATAGTGAGAGCCTTTTTCCTCGGATGGTGATGGCAAACACGAGGGGACATAGCTTTAAGTTGAGGGGTGATAGATATAGGACAGATGTCAGAGGTAGTTTCTTTACACAGAGAGTAGTAAGGGCGTGGAACGCCCTGCCTGCAACAGTAGTAGACTCGCCAACTTTAAGGGCATTTAAGTGGTCATTGGATAGACATATGGATGAAAATGGAATAGTGTAGGTCAGATGCTTTCACAGGTCGGCGCAACATCGAGGGCTGAAGGGCCTGTACTGTGCTGTAATGTTCTATGTTCTAAGTCAGGATGGTGTGTGACTTGGAAGGGAACTTGCAGGTGGTGGTGTTCCCATACATCTGTTGCTCTCGTCCTTCTAGTTGGTAGAGGTCATGAGTTTGGAAGGTGCTGTCAAAGGAGCCATGGTGCATTGCTGCAGTGCATCTTGTAGATGGTACACACTGCTGCCACTGTGCGCTGGTGGTGGAGGGAGTGAATGTTTGTGGATGGTGTGCCAATCAAGTGGGCTGCTTTGTCCTGGATGGTGTCGAGCTTCTTGAGTGTTGTTGGAGCTGCACCCATCCAGGCAAGGGGAGAGTATTCCATCACACTCCTGACTTGTGCCCTGTAGATGGAGGACAGGCTTTGGGGAGTCAGGAGGTGAGTTACTCGCCACAGGATTCCTAGCCTCTAACCTGCTCTTGTAGCCACGGTATTTATATGACAGACTTAAATGAACACTTTGCATCAGTTATCATGGGAACCTAAATTTAATTTGGGGCGGCACAGTGGCGCAGTGGTTGGCACCGCAGCCTCACAGCTCCAGCGACTCGGGTTCAATTCTGGGTACTGCCTGTGTGGAGTTTGCAAGTTCTCCCTGTGTCTGTGTGGGTTTCCTCTGGGTGCTCCGATTTCCTCCCACATGCCAAAGACTTGCAGGTTGATAGGTAAATTGGCCATTATAAATTGCCCCTAGTATAGGTAGGTGGTAGGGAAATATAGGGACAGGTGGGGATGTGGCAGGAATATGGGATTCGTGTAGGATTAGTATAAATGGGTGGTTGTTGGTCGGCACAGACTCGGTGGGCCGAAGGGCCTGTTTCAGTGCTGTATCTCTAAAACTAAAACTAAAACTTAAGTCAAGGGGAGGAACTCAATGTATTCAATACAAATAGAAAAATGATATTGGAGAAAATAATGAGATGTAAGATAGACAAATCTCCAGGATCTGATGATTTTCATCCTCCTGGGATCCAGGCCTAATTTCCTGAGTTGAGGTCATTAAATATCCAGAACCAATCAGGAAGGGGTGGCCATGGCTTCTGTGGGCCTCTTGCTGCAGCCCCGAAGGAGATGGGAACCATGTTCAACAGGTTGAAGAGCCCCAAAGGTCAGCTTCCAAGCTGTGTTTTAGGCGTTGGACTAAAGGCTTGGGGAGAGTGACAAGTGCCTACTCTTGGGTCATCTTCCTCCAAAAAGGGAATCTCCTAGCCCAGAGCCTCTCAACAACTTCTCCTGGCAATTACTGGGCTCTGTGGTAGAAGTGCATGATTATCTGGGCCCCATTACCCTCTTATCACTTTTGTTAATTCTTTATAACACTCTTGTTAGGCCTAGCTGGAGTATTATGTAATTTTGCACATGACACTTTAGGAAGGATGTCAAGGCCTTATAGAGGGTGCAGAGGAGATTTACTAGAATAATACAAGTGATGAAAGACATGGAGAAATTGGAGTAGCTGGCATTGCTCTCCTTAGAGCAGAGAAAGTTAAGAGGAAATTTGATAGATGTGTTCAAATTCATGAAGGGTGTAAATAAGGAGAAACTGTTTCCAGTGGCAAAAGGGTGGATAACCAGAGGACTTAGATTTCAGGTAATTGGTAAAAAAATCCAGTGGAAATTGGACGGCCGCTTGAAGGAAATAGACTTGCTGGGCTACGAGATTCGAGCGGGGGAGTGGGACTGACTGGATAGCTCTGTGGAGAGCCGGCATGGACTCGATGGGCCGAATGACCTCCTTCTGTGCCGTAAATGACTCGATGAGTATGATTCGATGAGGAGAATTTTATTTACACAGCGAGTTTTCATTTTCTGGCATGCGCTGCCTGAAAGAGATGTGGAAGCAGCTTCAATAATAACTTTCAAAAGTGAACTTGAAAACTTGACAGGGCTGTGGGGAAAGAGCAGGCGAGTGGAACTAATTGGATAGCTCTTTCAAAGAGCCAGCACAAACACAATGGGCTGAATGGCCTCCTTCTGTGCTGTATCATTCTATGCTTCAACATAGTGGCTATGGGTGGGGGGGTGGGGTGCATGTGATGGTGCTAGAGAAATGAAGGGGTGCCTGAGGTCAGTGATCTTGGGGCTGGAAACTGTTGGGGGGGTGGATTTCTATCTCTTCCAGGTTTAATGGCTTGAGAGAAGAAATATGCAGACTGAGTGGCTGATGGTTTGGGAAAAATTAAAACAAGTTCATTCCCAAGGGTCCTCTAGCGACTGAGTGTCATTAGAAACGAGAAGGCAATTGGGCGAGTGGGGCCCGTGAAGGGCGTGTTGGAGGACTGGGGAGAGAGAGACTGGGGAGGTGGGGGTGCTAAGAATCAGCAGAAACTGAAAGATTAATGATAACAATGTACAAATAACTTTCTTTGAAAAATATTTATTGCTGTTTACTGTAAATTTCCTCCATTAACTGCAGCATTTGATGCTCAGGTTTGTTCCCCTTTCAGTTACAGCAAGAAATTACCTTCCAATCCTGGCTGACGAAATCTATGGAGATATGGTGAGAAACGTTGGAGATATTGTGTACTAAGATCACTATGTCTTGTACTTGCAATGGATGACGGTCTATCTCTTGCTGTATACATAGACCTCTTATTAACATGCTGTGTGATTGCACTTGCAGTGAACTGGGATCCAGACTCCTACATGCTGCCTCTGTAAGGGTCAAAGACTCCTATTGAGTTGTTTAAGCTTCTCATTGGCACTGGTACAGCAGTAGCCCGAGTATATATACAGAATTGTGTGTGATAATAGCCCAGGTATATATACAGAATTGTGTGTGTTAACAGCCCTAGTATATATACAGAATTGTGTGTGTTAATAGCCCAGGTATATATACAGAATTGTGTGTGTTAATAGCCCAGGTATATATACAGAATTGTTTGTGATAATAGCCCAGGTATATATACAGAATTGTGTGTGATAATATCCCTAGTATATATACAGAATTGTGTGTGATAATAGCCCAGGTATATATACAGAATTGTGTGTGATAATAGCCCTGGTATATAAACAGAATTGTTTGTGTTCATAGCCCTAGTATATATACAGAATTGTGTGTGATAATAGCCCAGGTATATATACAGAATTGTGTGTGATAATAGCCCTGGTATATATACAGAATTGTTTGTGATAATAGCCCAGGTATATATACAGAATTGTGTGTGATAATATCCCTAGTATATATACAGAATTGTGTGTGATAATAGCCCAGGTATATATACAGAATTGTGTGTGATAATAGCCCTGGTATATATACAGAATTGTTTGTGATAATAGCCCAGGTATATATACAGAATTGTTTGTGATAATAGCCCAGGTATATATACAGAATTGTGTGTGATAATAGCCCAGGTATATATACAGAATTGTGTGTGATAATAGCCCTGGTATATAAACAGAATTGTGTGTGGTAATAGCCCAGGTATATATACAGAATTGTTTGTGATAATAGCCCAGGTATATATACAGAATTGTGTGTGATAATATCCCTAGTATATATACAGAATTGTGTGTGGTAATAGCCCAGGTATATATACAGAATTGTGTGTGATAATAGCCCAGGTATATATACAGAATTGTGTGTGATAATAGCCCAGGTATATATACAGAATTGTGTGTGATAATAGCCCTGGTATATAAACAGAATTGTGTGTGATAATATCCCTAGTATATATACAGAATTGTGTGTGGTAATAGCCCAGGTATATATACAGAATTGTTTGTGATAATAGCCCAGGTATATATACAGAATTGTGTGTGATAATATCCCTAGTATATATACAGAATTGTGTGTGATAATAGCCCAGGTATATATACAGAATTGTGTGTGATAATATCCCTAGTATATATACAGAATTGTTTGTGATAATAGCCCAGGTATATATACAGAATTGTGTGTGATAATATCCCTAGTATATATACAGAATTGTGTGTGATAATAGCCCAGGTATATATACAGAATTGTGTGTGATAATATCCCTAGTATATATACAGAATTGTTTGTGATAATAGCCCAGGTATATATACAGAATTGTTTGTGATAAT